>NC_133374.1:45065849-45398195 GCF_049309525.1 Garra rufa | reverse complement strand
GTTGCTATGCGGTTTCTAGGGTACCCGGGGTGGTTGCTAGGGCCGTTGCTAGGGTACCCAGGGTGGTTACTAGGGCAGTTGCTATGCGGTTGCTATGGTACTCGGGTGGTTACTAGGGCAGTTGCTATGCGGTTGCTAGGGTACTTGGGTGGTTGCTAGGGCCGTTGCTAAGGTAACCAGGCTAGTTGCTATGGCGTTGGTATGCAGTTGCTACTTGTCAAAGATCATTACTATGGAGTGTTATAGAGGTCTTTGCCTGATTAGCCCTTAGCTAATTGCTATTAGCATGAAGCTATTGAGTGCTAGCATGTGTAGCATGTTGAGAGTTTGCTAGCATGAGTCAAAAGTAGCAACTCCCATGTCTATGCGACATTCTGATACAAAAATATAGGTCTTGCTAATTGGTTGCTAGGGTACTCTGTTTGGTTGCTAGGGAGTGGCCAATGACGACACTGTAAAGTGTAGTTGCCAGTATGAGTGATATAAACCAACCCCCATGTCTCTGTGACATTCAGGTCAGAAGATATGCCTGTGTGGCTTTAGGTTGCTAGGGTACTCTGTTTGGTTGCTAGGGAGTGGCCAATAACGACAATGTAAAGTGTAGTTGCCAGTATGAGCGATTTGAAACAACTCCCATGTCTCTGTGACATTCAGGTGTGAAGATATGCCTGTGTGGCTTTGGGTTGCTAGGGTACTCTGTTTGGTTGCTAGGGAGTGGCCAATGACGACACTGTAAAGTGTAGTTGCCAGTATGAGTGATATAAACCAACCCCCATGTCTCTGTGACATTCAGGTGTGAAGATATGCCTGTGTGGATTTGGGTTGCTAGGGTACTCTGTTTGGTTGCTAGGGAGTGGCCAGTGACGACACTGTAAAGTGTAGTTGCCAGTATGAGTGATATAAACCAATCCCCATGTCTCTGTGACATTCAGGTCTGAAGATATGCCTGTGTGGCTTTGGGTTGCTAGGGTACTCTGTTTGGTTGCTAGGGAGTGGCCAATGACGACAATGTAAAGTGTAGTTGCCAGTATGAGTGATATAAACCAACCCCCATGTCTCTGTGACATTCAGGTCAGAAGATATGCCTGTGTGGCTTTACGTTGCTAGGGTACTCTGTTTGGTTGCTAGGGAGTAGCCAATGACGACAATGTAAAGTGTAGTTGCCAGTATGAGTGATTTAAACCAACCCCCATGTCTCTGTGACATTCAGGTGTGAAGATATGCCTGTGTGGCTTTGGGTTGCTAGGGTACTCTGTTTGGTTGCTAGGGAGTGGCCAATGACGACACTGTAAAGTGTAGTTGCCAGTATGAGTGATATAAACCAATCCCCATGTCTCTGTGACATTCAGGTCTGAAGATATGCCTGTGTGGCTTTGGGTTGCTAGGGTACTCTGTTTGGTTGCTAGGGAGTGGCCAATGACGACACTGTAAAGTGTAGTTGCCAGTATGAGTGATATAAACCAACCCCCATGTCTCTGTGACATTCAGGTCTGAAGATATGCCTGTGTGGCTTTGGGTTGCTAGGGTACTCTGTTTGGTTGCTAGGGAGTGTCAATGTTGATTGGTGATTGGGCGTTTGCTGCCCCGACTCAAAGGAGTCCGCCCCCATGTCTCGATGACACTCTGATCCAGAGATATGCATCTGGGCCCTTATAATGGAAGTCTATGGGATCAATTGCTAGGGTGCCCTAAATGGTTGCAAGGGCGTGGCTTGACACCTTCATGATGATCCGGAGAGTCTGATTGGCCATCTGAGTAAAATGAGCCCGCCTCCATGTCTCTAGGCCAATGTGATCCAAAGATATCCATATGGGTCATTATAATAGCAGTCTATGGGATCAGTTGCTAGGGTGCTTTAAATGGTTGTTAGGGCGTGGCTAGACTGCTTCACAGTGATCCGGAGAGTCTGATTGGTTGTCTGAGTAAAATGAGCCCGCCCCCATGTCTCTATGACACTGTGATGCAGAGTTATGTTCAATGCAAAATCCCTATGTAAATTACCATAGTAGGAAAAACACATGTGTTTCATGGGCCACCTCTCACCATAGTAAGTCAATGGGGCGACTTTGGGGGGCTTTCGCGCCCCAGGGGTACAACTTATACCCCATTGAGAGGTATGTTCTCGCACAGCTTGATAGCCTCTCCACATGTGGCGAATCACGTGTTTCTGTGAAATTCTCGCTAGGCGCTACGTCCCGTCAAAGTTTGCCACAATGCATTGTCAATACGATTTTTAGGGCCGCCTTTTCGCCCCGTGTGATGTCATCGTACCCCCGATCGCTTATAAAAGTCATAGCACACCGAATCTATATAGGACGCACGATTTGACGCCTGTTTCGAGGGTCTATGACAAAAACTGCGGGACTAGTTACGCGCCGAAATCCTGCACGGAAGAAGAAGAATAATAATAATAAGCACGCACAACAGTAATAGTGATGCTTTGCCTATGGCAAGCACCACTAACTAGATGTGTACATTTCCTGAAGAAAATGTGAGTGGTGCTTGCGGTGGCAAAACTCGGCCCTCGGTTGCTAGGGTGATGTAATTGGTTGCTAGGGTGTGGCTATGAAGGTCACTACTTATATGCCGAGTCAAAAGAGCCCACCCACAAACCTGTATGACTTTCTGATCCAAAGATATATCACGAATTGTATGGCAATGTCAGTCTATCGGAGATTTTGCCAAAATTTCTCACCCGCTTTACGATAATCGTACGCCCGATCGCTTCAAAAATTCATAGCACACCTCTCCTCAATAAGTCGGTCGATTTGAGATGTCATTTATGGGTCTATGACAAACGGTGCGGGACGAGATACCCGCCGAAGTTCCTATAGGCCTGCATGAACATTCTGCCAATGAAAGTCTATGGGATATTTTTGCCCGCTTTTTCGTGCGCTGTTTGAACATTGTAACTCCAATCGCTCTGAAAAGTCATAGCACACCTCTCCACAATAAGCCGCAACTTTTGACACCTCATTCATGGGTCTATGGCAAACGGTGCCGGACAAATTACCCACCGAAGTTCCTATGGGCCTGTGTGTGTGTTTGAGAAAGTGACAGTTGAGATTCAAATTCACAGACATTCTGCCATTGTAAATCAATGGGATTTTTTAGCCCGCTTTTTCCTCCGCTATGTGAACATCGTAGGTCCGATCGCTTAGAAAAGTCATAGCACACCTCTTCTCAATGAGCCGGTCGATTTAACACCTCATTCATGGATCTACGAAAAACGATGCGGGAGGAGTAGCGCGCCGAAGTTTTGTCAGGGCGAACAGTAATAGTAATACTAGATATGTACATTTCCTGAAGAAAATGTGAGTGGTGCTTGCAGTGGCAAAACTCGGCCCACGGTTGCTAAGGTGATGTAATTGGTTGCTAGGGTGTGGCTATGAAGGTCACCACTTATAGGCCGAGTCCAAACCCACAAACCTCTATGACTTTCTGATACAAAGATATATCACAAATTGTATGGCAATGTTAGTCTATCGGAGATTTTGCCCAAATTTCTCGGCCACTTTACGATAATCGTATGCTCGATCGATTCAAAAAGTCATAGGACACCTCTCCTCAATAAGCCGGTCGATTTGAGACGTCATTCATGGGTCTATGACAAACGGTGCAGGACGAGTTACACTCCGAAGTTTCTATGGGCCTGTTTGAACTTTCTGCCAATGAAAGTCTATGGGATATTTTTCGCTGCTTTTTCGTGCGCTGTTTGAACATCGTACCTCCAATCGCTCCGAAAAGGCATAGCACACCTCTCCACAATAAGCCGCAACATTTGATACCTCATTCATGGGTCTACGGCAAACGGTGCCGGATAAATTACGCACCGAAGTTCCTATGGGCCTGTGTGTGTGTGTGTGTGTGTGTGTGTGTGTGTGTGTGTGTGTGTGTGAGAAAGTGACAGTTGAGATTCAAATTCACAGACATTCTGCCATTGTAAATCAATGGGATTTTTTAGCCCCGCTTTTTACTCTGCTGTGTGAACATCGTAGGTCCGATCGCTTAGAAAAGTCATAGCACACCTCTCCTCAATGAGCCGGTCGATTTGACACCTCATTCATGGGTCTACGCCAAACGGTGCGGGACGAGTTACGCGCCGAAGTTTTGTCAGGGCGAACAGTAATAGTAATACTAGATATGTACATTTCCTGAAGAAAATGTGAGTGGTGCTTGCAGTGGCAAAACTCGGCCCACGGTTGCTAAGGTGATGTAATTGGTTGCTAGGGTGTGGCTATGAAGGTCACCACTTATAGGCCGAGTCCAAACCCACAAACCTCTATGACTTTCTGATACAAAGATATATCACAAATTGTATGGCAATGTTAGTCTATCGGAGATTTTGCCCAAATTTCTCGGCCACTTTACGATAATCGTATGCTCGATCGATTCAAAAAGTCATAGGACACCTCTCCTCAATAAGCCGGTCGATTTGAGACGTCATTCATGGGTCTATGACAAACGGTGCAGGACGAGTTACACTCCGAAGTTTCTATGGGCCTGTTTGAACTTTCTGCCAATGAAAGTCTATGGGATATTTTTCGCTGCTTTTTCGTGCGCTGTTTGAACATCGTACCTCCAATCGCTCCGAAAAGGCATAGCACACCTCTCCACAATAAGCCGCAACATTTGATACCTCATTCATGGGTCTACGGCAAACGGTGCCGGATAAATTACGCACCGAAGATCCTATGGGCCTGTGTGTGTGTGTGTGTGTGTGTGTGTGTGTGTGTGTGTGTGTGTGTGAGAAAGTGACAGTTGAGATTCAAATTCACAGACATTCTGCCATTGTAAATCAATGGGATTTTTTAGCCCCGCTTTTTACTCTGCTGTGTGAACATCGTAGGTCCGATCGCTTAGAAAAGTCATAGCACACCTCTCCTCAATGAGCCGGTCGATTTGACACCTCATTCATGGGTCTACGCCAAACGGTGCGGGACGAGTTACGCGCCGAAGTTTTGTCAGGGCGAACAGTAATAGTAATACTAGATATGTACATTTCCTGAAGAAAATGTGAGTGGTGCTTGCAGTGGCAAAACTCGGCCCTCGGTTGCTAGGGTGATGTAATTGGTTGCTAGGGTGTGGCTATGAAGGTCACTACTTATATGCCAAGTCAAAAGAGCCCACCCACAAGCCTCTATGACTTTTTGATCCAAACATATATCACAAATTGTATGGCAATGTTAGTCTATCAGAGATTTTGCCCAAATTTCTCGCCCGCTTTACGATAATCGTACGCCCGATCGCTTCAAAAATTCATAGCACACCTCTCCTCAATAAGCCGGTCGATTTGAGACATCATTCATGGGTCTGTGACAAACGGTGCGGGACAAGTTACACGCTGAAGTTCCTATGGGCCTGCATGAACATTCTGCCAATGAAAGTCTATGGGATATTTTTGCCCGCTTTTTCGTGTGCTGTTTGAAAATCGTAGCTCCAATCGCTCCGAAAAGTCATAGCACACCTCTCCTCAATAAGCCGCAACATTTGACACCTCATTCATGGGTCTACGGCAAACGGTTCCGGACAAATTACGCACCGAAGTTCCTATGGGTCTGTGTGTGTGTGTGTGAGAAAGTGACAGTTGAGATTCAAATTCACAGACATTCTGCCATTGTAAATCAATGGGATTTTTTAGGCCGCTTTTTCCTCCGCTGTGTGAACATTGTAGGTCCGATCGCTTAGAAAAGTCATAGCACACCTCTCCTCAATGAGCCGGTCGATTTGAGACCTCATTCATGGGTCTACGCCAAACGATGCGGCAGGAGTAGCGCGCCGAAATTTTGTCAGGGCGAACAGTAATAGTAATACTAGATATGTACATTTCCTGAAGAAAATGTGAGTGGTGCTTGCTTTGGCAAAACTCGGCCCTCGGTTGCTAGGGTACCCGGGGTGGTTGCTAGGGTGTCACTATGCGGTTGCTAAGGTACCCGGGGTGGTTGCTAGGGTGTTGCTATGTGGTTGCTAGGGTACCCAGGGTGGTTGCTAGGGCCGTTGCTAGGGTACCCAGGGTGGTTGCTAGGGTGTTGCTATGCGGTTGCTAGGGTACGTGGGGTGGTTGCTAGGGCCGTTGCTAGGGTACCCAGGGTGGTTGCTAAGGTGTTGCTATGTGGTTGCTAGGGTATCTGGGGTGGTTGCTAGGGTGTTGCTATGTGGTTGCTACGGTACCCAGGGTGGTTGCTAGGGTGTTGCTATGTGGTTGCTATGGTGCTCGGGTGGTTACTAGGGCAGTTGCTATGCGGTTGCTAGGGTACTTGGGTGGTTGCTAGGGCCGTTGCTAAGGTAACCAGGCTAGTTGCTATGGCATTGGTATGCAGTTGCTACTTGTCAAAGATCATTACTATGGAGTGTTATAGAGGTCTTTGCCTGATTAGCCCATAGCTAATTGCTATTAGCATGAAGCTATTGAGTGCTAGCATGTGTAGCATGTTGAGAGTTTGCTAGCATGAGTCAAAAGTAGCAACTCCCATGTCTATGCGATATTCTGATACAAAAATATAGGTCTTGCTAATTGGTTGCTAGGGTACTCTGTTTGGTTGCTAGGGAGTGGCCAATGACGACACTGTAAAGTGTAGTTGCCAGTATGAGTGATATAAACCAACCCCCATGTCTCTGTGACATTCAGGTCAGAAGATATGCCTGTGTGGCTTTAGGTTGCTAGGGTACTCTGTTTGGTTGCTAGGGAGTGGCCAATGATGGCACTGTAAATTGTAGTTGCCAGTATGAGTGATATAAACCAACTCCCATGTCTCTGTGACATTCAGGTCTGAAGATATGCCTGTGTTGCTTTGGGTTGCTAGGGTACTCTGTTTGGTTGCTAGGGAGTGTCAATAGTGATTGGTGATTGGCCGTTTGCTGCCCCGACTCAAAGGAGTCCGCCCCCATGTCTTTATGACACTCTGATCCAGAGATATACATATGGGTAATTATAATGGCAGTCTATGGGATCAGTTGCTAGGGTGCTCTAAATGGTTGCTAGGGCGTGGCTTGACTGCTTCACAGTGATCCAGAGAGTCTGATTGGTTGTCTGAGTAAAATGAGCCCGCCCCCATGTCTCTAGGCCAATGTGATGCTGAGTTATGCCCAATGCAAAATCCCTATGTAAATTACAATGGGTTTTCATGGGATGTCCCTTACCATAGAAAGTCAATGGGGCAAATTTGGAGAGCTCTTGCACCCCAGGGGTACAACTTTTACCCCATTGCGAGGAGTGTTCTCGCACAGCTTGATAGCCTCTCCAGATGTGGCGAATCACGTGTTTCTACGAAATTCTTGCTTGGCGCTACGTCCCGTCAAAATTCGTCCCAATGCGTTGTCTATGGGATTTTGGGGCCGAATTATTACCCCAGGTGACATCATCGTACCCCTGATCGCTTATAAAAGTCGGGGATCTACATTCCCGTATTGGCCGCACAATTTGACGCACATTTCGAGGGTCTACGAAAAAAATTGCGGGACGAGGGGCGCGCCAAAATTTGAACGAAAGAGGGGCATTTGCGCCCCAGGGGTACAACTTACACCCCATTGCGAAATGTGTTCTCGCACAGCTTGACAGCCTCTCCAGTTGTGGTGAATCACGTGTTTCTACGAAATTCTGGGTCTGCGCTACGTCCCGTTAAAGTTGGCCGTAATGCATTGTCGTTGTAAATTTTGGGGTGGTTTTTTGCCCCGTGTGACATCATCGTACCCCCGATCCCTTATAAAAGTCATAGCACACCGAGTCTATATAGGACGCACGATTTGACGCCCGTTTCGAGGGTCTACGACAAAAACTGCGGGACTAGTTACGCGCCGAAATGTGTACGGAATCTAGTATAATTATAATAATAATAATAAGTATGTGAGATAATAATAGTGATGCTTTGCCTATGGCAAGCACCACTAACTAGATATGTACATTTCCTGAAGAAAATGTTAGTGGTGCTTGCAGTGGCAAAACTCGGCCCTCGGTTGCTAGGGTGCTGAATTGGCTGTTAGGGTGTGGCTATGAAGATTATAGGTCACTACTTATAGGCCGAGTCCAAACCCACAAACCTCTATGACTTTTTGATCCAAAGATATGATCTTACAAATATTATGGCACTTTTAAGTCTATAGGAGATTTTGCCCAAATTTCTCGGCCGCTTTACAATAATCGTATGCTCGATCGATTCAAAAAGTCATAGGACACCTCTCCTCAATAAGCCGGTCGATTTGAGATGTCATTCATGGGTCTATGACAAACGGTGGTGGGACGAGTTACGCGCCAAAGTTCCTATGGGCCTGCATTAACATTCTGCCAATGAAAGTCTATGGGATATTTTTGCCCGCTTTTTCCTGTGCTGTTTGAACTTCGTAGCTCCAATCGCCCCGAAAAGTCATAGCACACCTCTCCTCAATAAGCCGCAACATTCGACACCTCATTCATGGGTCTACGGCAAACGGTGCCGGACAAATTACGTACTGAAGTTCCTATGGGCCTGTCTGTGTGTGTGTGTGTGTGAGAAAGTGACAGTTGAGATTCAAATTCACAGACATTCCGCCATTGTAAATCAATGGGATTTTTTAGCCCGCTTTTTCCTCCACTGTGTGAACATTGTAGGTCCGATCGCTGAGAAAAGTCATAGCACACCTCTCCTCATTGAGCCGGTCGATTTGACACCTCATTCATGGATCTACGACAAACGGTGTGGGAGGAGTAGCGCACCGAAGTTTTGTCAGGGCGAACAGTAATAGTAATACTAGATATGTACATTTCCTGAAGAAAATGTGAGTGGTGCTTGCGGTGGCAAAACTCGGCCCTCGGTTGCTAGGGTGTAGGTATGCAGTTGCTATGGCAGCCATGATGGTTGCAAGGGCCGTTGCTATGGTACCCGGGGTGGTTGCTAGGGTGTTGATATGCGGTTGTTAGGGTACACGGGGTGGTTGCTAGGGTGTTGCTATGCGGTTTCTAAGGTACCCGGGGTGGTTTCTAGGGCCGTTGCTATGGTACCCGGGGTGGTTGCTAGGGTGTTGCTATGCGGTTTCTAGGGTACCCAGGGTGGTTGCTAGGGCCGTTGCTAGGGTACCCAGGGCGGTTGCTAAGGTGTTGCAATGCGGTTGCTATGGTACTCAGGTGGTTACTAGGGCAGTTGCTATGCGGTTGCTAGGGTATTTGGGTGGTTGCTAGGGCCGTTGCTAAGGTAACCGGGCTAGTTGCTATGGCGTTGGTATGCAGTTGCTACTTGTCAAAGATCATTAGTATGGAGTGTTATAGAGGTCTCTGCCTGATTAGCCCTTAGCTAATTGCTATTAGCATGAAGCTATTGAGTGCTAGCATGTGTAGCATGTTGAGAGTTTGCTAGCATGAGTCAAAAGTAGCAACTCCCATGTCTATGCGACATTCTGATACAAAAATATAGGTCTTGCTAATTGGTTGCTAGGGTACTCTGTTTGGTTGCTAGGGAGTGGCCAATGACGACACTTTAAAGTGTAGTTGCCAGTATGAGTGATATAAACCAACCCCCATGTCTCTGTGACATTCAGGTCAGAAGATATGCCTGTGTGGCTTTAGGTTGCTAGGGTACTCTGTTTGGTTGCTAGGGAGTGGCCAATGATGACACTGTAAAGTGTAGTTGCCAGTATGAGTGATTTAAACCAACCCCCATCTCTCTGTGACATTCAGGTCTGAAAATATGCCTGTGTGGCTTTAGGTTGCTAGGGTACTCTGTTTGGTTGCTAGGGAGTGGCCAATAACGACACTGTAAAGTGTAGTTGCCAGTATGAGTGATTTAAACCAACCCCCATGTCTCTGTGACATTCAGGTGCGAAGATATGCCTGTGTGGCTTTGGGTTGCTAGGGTACTCTGTTTGGTTGCTAGGGAGTGGCCAATGACGAGACTGTAAAGTCTAGTTGCCAGAATGAGTGATATAAACCAACCCCCATGCCTCTGTGACATTCAGGTCTGAAGATATGCCTGTGTGGCTTTAGGTTGCTAGGGTACTCTGTTTGGTTGCTAGGGAGTGGCCGATGACGACACTGTAAAGTGTAGTTGCCAGTATGATTGATATAAACCAACCCCCATGTCTCTGTGACATTCAGGTCTGAAAATATGCCTGTGTGGCATTGGGTTGCTAGGGTACTCTGTTTGGTTGCTAGGGAGTGGCCAATGACAACATTGTAAATTGTAGTTGCCAGTATGAGTGATATAAACCAACCCCCATGTCTCTGTGACATTCAGATCTAAAGATATGCCTGTGTGGGTTTTGGTTGCTAGGGTGCTTGATAATGGTTGCTAGGGTGTGGATAGGAAGTGTCAATGGTGATTCACCATTGGCCCGAATCAAACGAGCCCACCCCCAAGTCTCTATGACACTGTGGTCCAAAGATATCCATATGGGTCATTATAAAAGCAGTATATGGGATCAGTTGCTAGGGTGCTGTAAATGGTTGTTAGGGCGTGGCTTGACTGCTTCACAGTGATCCGGAGAGTCTGATTGGTTGTCTGAGTAAAATGAGCCCGCCCCCATGTCTCTATGACACTGTGATGCAGAGTTATGTTCAATGCAAAATCCCTATGTAAATTACCATAGTAGGAAAAACGCATGTGTTTCATGGGCCGCGCCTCACCATAGTAAGTCAATGGGGCGACTTTGGGGCGCTTTCGCGCCCCAGGGGTGCAACTTATACCCCATTGAGTGGTATGTTCTCGCACAGCTTGATAGCCTCTCTAAATGTGGCGAATGACGTGTTTCTGCGAAATTGTCGCTCGGCGCTACGTCCCGTCAAAGTTGGCCGTAATGCATTGTTGTTGTAAATTTTGGGGTGGTTTTTTGCCCCGTGTGACATCATCATACCCCCGATCGCTTATAAAAGTCATAGCACACCGAATCTATATAGGACGCACGATTTGACGCCCGTTTCGAGGGTCTACGACAAAAACTGCGGGACTAGTTACGCGCCGAAAATCTGTACGGAATCTATAATAATAATAATAAGCACGCACAACAGTAATAGTGATGCTTTGCCTATGGCAAGCACCACTAACTAGATATGTACATTTCCTGAAGAAAATGTGAGTGGTGCTTGCGGTGGCAAAACTCGGCCCTCGGTTGCTAGGGTGATGTAATTGGTTGCTAGGGTGTGGCTATGAAGATCATAGGTCACTACTTATAGGCCAAGTCCAAACCCACAAACCTCTATGTCTTTCTGATCCAAAGATATGATCTCACAAGTTGTATGGCAATGTTAAGTCTATCTGAGATTTTGCCCAAATTTCTCACCTGCTTTACGATAATCGTACGCCCGATCGCTTCAAAAATTCATAGCACACTTCTCCTCAATAAGCCGGTCGATTTGAGACGTCATTCATGGGTCTATGACAAACAGTGTGGGACGAGTTACACGCCGAAGTTCATAATGGCCTGCATGAACATTCTGCCAATGAAAGTCTATGGGATATTTTTGCCTGCTTTTTCGTGCGCTTTTTGAACATCGTACCTCAAATCCCTCCGAAAAGTCAAAGCACACCTCTCCTTAATAAGCCGCAACATTTGACACCTCATTCATGGGTCTACGGCAAACGGTGCCGGACAAATTAGGCACCAAAGTTCCTATGGGCCTGTGTGTGTGTGAGTGAGAAAGTGACAGTTGAGATTCAAATTCACAGACATTCTGCCATTGTAAATCAATGGGATTTTTTTGCCCGCTTTTTCCTCCGCTGTGTGAACATCGTAGGTCCGATTGCTTAGAAAAGTCATAGCACACCTCTCCTCAATGAGCCGGTCGATTTGAGACCTCATTCATGGTTCTATGCTAAACGGGGCGGGACGAGTTACGCGCCGAAGTTTTGTCAGGGCGAACAGTAATAGTAATACTAGATATGTACATTTCCTGAAGAAAATGTGAGTGGTGCTTGCGGTGGCAAAACTCGGCCCTCGGTTGCTAGGGTGTTGATATGCAGTTGCTATGGCACCCATGATGGCTGCTAGGGCCGTTGCAAGGGTACCCAGGGTGGTTGCTAAGGTGTTGTTATGTGGTTGCTAGCTACCCGGGGTGGTTGCTAGGGCCGTTGCTAGGGTACCCAGGGTGGTTGCTAAGGTGTTGCTATGTGGTTGCTAGGGTACCCGGGATGGTTGCTAGGGTGTTGCTATGCGGTTGCTAGGGTATCCGGGGTGGTTGCTAGGGTGTTGCTATGCAGTTGCTATGGTACCCGGGGTGGTTGCTAGGGCCGTTGCTATGGTACCCGGGGTGGTTGCTAGGGTGTTGCTATGCGGTTTATAAGGGTACCCGGGGTGGTTTCTAGGGCCGTTGCTATGGTACCCGGGGTGGTTGCTAGGGCCGTTGCTATGGTACCCAGGGTGGTTGCTAAGGTGTTGCTATGCGGTTGCTATGGTACTCGGGTGGTTACTAGGGCAGTTGCTATGCGGTTGCTAGGGTTCTTGGGTGGTTGCTAGGGCCGTTGCTAAGGTAACCGGGCTAGTTGCTATAGCGTTGGTATGCAGTTGCTACTTGTAAAAGATCATTACTATGGAGTGTTATAGAGGTCTTTGACTGATTAGCCCTTAGCCAATTGCTATTAGCATGAAGCTATTGAGTGCTAGCATGTGTAGCATGTTGAGAGTTTGCTAGCATGAGTCAAAAGTAGCAACTCCCATGTCTATGCGACATTCTGATACAAAAATATAGGTCTTGCTAATTGGTTGCTAGGGTACTCTGTTTGGTTGCTAGGGAGTTGCCAATGACGACACTGTAAAGTGTAGTTGCCAGTATGAGTGATTTAAACCAACCCCCATGTCTCTGTGACATTCAGGTCAGAAGATATGCCTGTGTGGCTTTAGGTTGCTAGGGTACTCTGTTTGGTTGCTAGGGAGTGGCCAATGACGACAATGTAAAGTGTAGTTGCCAGTATGAGTGATTTAAACCAACCCCCATGTCTCTGTGACATTCAGGTGTGAAGATATGCCTGTGTGGCTTTGGGTTGCTAGGGTACTCTGTTTGGTTGCTAGGGAGTGGCCAATGACGACAATGTAAAGTGTAGTTGCCAGTATGAGTGATTTAAACCAACCCCCATGTCTCTGTGACATTCAGGTGTGAAGATATGCCTGTGTGGATTTGGGTTGCTAGGGTACTCTGTTTGGTTGCTAGGGAGTGGCCAATGACGACACTGTAAAGTGTAGTTGCCAGTATGAGTGATATAAACCAACCCCCATGTCTCTGTGACATTCAGGTCAGAAGATATGCCTGTGTGGCTTTAGGTTGCTAGGGTACTCTGTTTGGTTGCTAGGGAGTGGCCAATGACGACAATGTAAAGTGTAGTTGCCAGTATGAGTGATTTAAACCAACCCCCATGTCTCTGTGACATTCAGGTGTGAAGATATGCCTGTGTGGCTTTGGGTTGCTAGGGTACTCTGTTTGGTTGCTAGGGAGTGGCCAATGACGACACTGTAAAGAGTAGTTGCCAGTATGCGTGATATAAACCAATCCCCATGTCTCTGTGACATTCAGGTCTGAAGATATGCCTGTGTGGCTTTGGGTTGCTAGGGTACTCTGTTTGGTTGCTAGGGAGTGGCCAATGACGACACTGTAAAGTGTAGTTGCCAGTATGAGTGATATAAACCAACCCCCATGTCTCTGTGACATTCAGGTCTGAAGATATGCCTGTGTGGCTTTGGGTTGCTAGGGTACTCTGTTTGGTTGCTAGGGAGTGTCAATGTTGATTGGTGATTGGGCGTTTGCTACCCCGACTCAAAGGAGTCCGCCCCCATGTCTCGATGACACTCCGATCCAGAGATATGCATCTGGGCCCTTATAATGGAAGTCTATGGGATCAATTGCTAGGGTGCCCTAAATGGTTGCAAGGGCGTGGCTTGACACCTTCATGATGATCCGGAGAGTCTGATTGGCCATCTGAGTAAAATGAGCCCGCCTCCATGTCTCTAGGCCAATGTGATCCAAAGATATCCATATGGGTCATTATAATAGCAGTCTATGGGATCAGTTGCTAGGGTGCTTTAAATGGTTGTTAGGGCGTGGCTAGACTGCTTCACAGTGATCCGGAGAGTCTGATTGGTTGTCTGAGTAAAATGAGCCCGCCCCCATGTCTCTATGACTCTGTGATGCAGAGTTATGTTCAATGCAAAATCCCTATGTAAATTACCATAGTAGGAAAAACACATGTGTTTCATGGGCCACCTCTCACCATAGTAAGTCAATGGGGCGACTTTGGGGGGCTTTCGCGCCCCAGGGGTACAACTTATACCCCATTGAGAGGTATGTTCTCGCACAGCTTGATAGCCTCTCCACATGTGGCGAATCACGTGTTTCTGTGAAATTCTCGCTAGGCGCTACGTCCCGTCAAAGTTTGCCACAATGCATTGTCAATACGATTTTTAGGGCCGCCTTTTCGCCCCGTGTGATGTCATCGTACCCCCGATCGCTTATAAAAGTCATAGCACACCGAATCTATATAGGACGCACGATTTGACGCCTGTTTCGAGGGTCTATGACAAAAACTGCGGGACTAGTTACGCGCCGAAATCCTGCACGGAAGAAGAAGAATAATAATAATAAGCACGCACAACAGTAATAGTGATGCTTTGCCTATGGCAAGCACCACTAACTAGATATGTACATTTCCTGAAGAAAATGTGTGTGGTGCTTGCAGTGGCAAAACTCGGCCCTCGGTTGCTAGGGTGTTGATATGCAGTTGCTATGGCACCCATGATGGTTGCTAGGGCCGTTGCTATGGTACCCGGGGTGGTTGTTAGGGTGTTGCTATGCAGTTGCTAGGGTACACGGGGTGGTTGCTAGGGTGTTGCTATGCCGTTTCTAAGGTACTCGGGGTGGTTGCTATGGCCGTTTCTAGGGTACTCAGGGTGGTTGCTAGGGTACCCGGGGTGGTTGCTAGGGCCGTTGCTAGGGTACCCAGGGTGGTTGCTAAGGTGTTGCTATGCGGTTGCTAGGGTACCCGGGGTGGTTGCTAGGGTGTTGCTATGCGGTTGCTAGGGTACCCGGGGTGGTTGTTAGGGTGTTGCTATGCGGTTGCTATGGTACCCGGGGTGGTTGCTAGGGCCGTTGCTAGGGTACCCAGGGTGGTTGCTAAGGTGTTGCTATGTGGTTGCTAGGGTACCTGCAGTGGTTGCTAGGGTGTTGCTATGTGGTTGCTAGGGTACTCTGAGTGGTTGCTAGGGCAGTTGCTAGGGTACCCAGGGTGGTTGCTGGGGTACTTGGGTGGTTGCTAGGGCCGTTGATATGCGGTTGCTAGGGTACCCGGGTGGTTTCTAGGGCCGTTGCTAAGGTACCCGGGCTAGTTGCTAAGGCATTGGTAGGCAGTTGCTAGTTGTCAAAGATCATTACAATGGAGTGTTATAGAGGTCTTTGCCTGATTAGCCCTTAGCTAATTGCTATTAGCATGAAGCTATTGAGTGCTAGCATGTGTAGCATGTTGAGAGTTTGCTAGCATGAGTTAAAAGTAGCAACTCCCATGTCTATGCGACATTCTGATACAAAAATATAGGTCTTGCTAATTGGTTGCTAGGGTACTCTGTTTGGTTGCTAGGGAGTGGCCAATGACGACACTGTAAAGTGTAGTTGCCAGTATGAGTGATATAAACCAACCCCCATGTCTCTGTGACATTCAGGTCTGAAGATATGCCTGTGTGGCTTCGGGTTGCTAGGGTACTCTGTTTGGTTGCTAGGGGTGGCCAATAACAACACTGTAAAGTGTAGTTGCCAGTATGAGTGATTTAAACCAACCCCCATGTCTCTGTGACATTCAGGTCAGAAGATATGCTTGTGTGGCTTTAGGTTGCTAGGGTACTGTGTTTGGTTGCTAGGGGGTGGCCAATGATGATACTGTAAAGTGTAGTTGCCACTATGAGTGATTTAAACCAACCCCCATGTCTCTGTGACATTCAGGTCTGAAGATATGCCTGTGTGGCTTTGGGTTGCTAGGGTACTCTGTTTGGTTGCTAGGGAGTGGCCAATGACGACACTGTAAAGTGTAGTTGCCAGTATGAGTGATTTAAACCAACCCCCACGTCTCTGTGACATTCAGGTCAGAAGATATGCCTGTGTGGCTTTAGGTTGCTAGGGTACTCTGTTTGGTTGCTAGGGAGTGGCCAATAACGACAATGTAAAGTGTAGTTGCCAGTATGAGTGATTTAACCCAACCCCCATGTCTCTGTGACATTCAGGTGTGAAGATATGCCTGTGTGGCTTTGGGTTGTTAGGGTACTCTGTTTGGTTGCTAGGGAGTGGCCAATGACGACACTGTAAAGTGTAGTTGCCAGTATGAGTGATATAAACCAACCCCCATGTCTCTGAGACATTCAGGTCTGAAGATATGCCTGTGTGGCTTTGGGTTGCTAGGGTACTCTGTTTGGTTGCTAGGGAGTGGCCAATGACGACACTGTAAAGTGTAGTTGCCAGTATGAGTGATATAAACCAACCCCCATGTCTCTGTGACATTCAGGTCTGAAGATATGCCTGTGTGGCTTTGGGTTGCTAGGGTACTCTGTTTGGTTGCTAGGGAGTGTCAATCTTGATTGATGATTGGGCGTTTGCTGCCCCGACTCAAAGGAGTCCGCCCCCATCTCTCTATGACACTCTGATCCAGAGATATGTATCTGGGCCATTATAATGGAAGTCTATGGGATCAGTTGCTAGGGTGCCCTAAATGGTTGCTAGGGCGTGGCTTGACACCTTCATGATGATCCGGAGAGTCTGATTGGCCATCTGAGTAAAATGAGCCCGCCTCCATGTCTCTAGGCCAATGTGATGCTGAGTTATGCCCAATACAAAATCCCTATGTAAATTACCATGGGTTTTCATGGGACGTCCCTTACCATTATAAGTCAATGGGGCAAATTTGGAGAGCTCTTGCACCCCAGGGGTACAACTTTTACCCCATTGCGAGGACTCGTCTCGCACAGCTTGATAGCCTCTCCAGATGTGGCGAATCACGTGTTTCTACGAAATTCTTGCTTGGCGCTACGTCCGGTCAAAATTCGTCCCAATGCGTTGTCTATGGGATTTTGGGGCCGAATAAAAATTGGCTGTGACATCATCGTACCCCTGTTCGCTTATAAAAGTCGGGGATCTACATTCCCCTATTGGCCGCACAATTTGACACCCATTTCGAGGGTCTACGACAAAAATTGCGGGACGAGGGGCGCGCCAAAATTTGAATAAAAGAGGGGCATTTGCGCCCCAGGGGTACAACTTACACCCCATTGCGAGATGTGTTCTCGCACAGCTTGACAGCCTCTCCAGTTGTGGTGAATCACGTGTTTCTACGAAATTCGGGGTCTGCGCTACGTCCCGTTAAAGTTGGCCGTAATGCATTGTTGTTGTAAATTTAGGGTCGCTTTTGCCCCCCGTGTGATGTCATCGTACCCCCGATCGCTTATAAAAGTCATAGCACACCGAATCTATATAGGACGCACGATTTGACGCCCGTTTCGAGGGTCTATGACAAAAACTGCGGGACTAGTTACGCGCCGAAAAACGTACGGAAGAAGTAAGAATAATAATAATAATAATAATAATAATAATAAGCACGCACAACAGTAATAGTGATGCTTTGCCTATGGCAAGCACCACTAACTAGATATGTACATTTCCTGAAGAAAATGTGAGTGGTGCTTGCAGTGGCAAAACTCGGCCCTCGGTTGCTAGGGTGTTGATATGCAGTTGCTATGGCACACATGATGGTTGCTAGGGCCGTTGCTATGGTACCCGGGGTGGTTGCTAGGGTGTTGCTATGCGGTTGCTAGGGTACCAAGGGTGGTTGCTAGGGTGACGCTATGCGGTTGCTAGGGTACCCAGGATGGTTGCTAGGGTGTTGCTATGCGGTTGCTATGGTACCCAGGGTGGTTGCTAGGGCCGTTGCTAGGGTACCCGGGGTGGTTGCTAGGGTGTTGCTATGCGGTTGCTAGGGTATCCGGGGTGGTTGCTAGGGCCGTTGCTAGGGTACCCAGGGTGGTTGCTAAGGTGTTGCTATGTGGTTGCTAGGTTACCCAGGGTGGTTGCTAGGGTGTTGCTATGCGGTTGCTAGGGTACCCGGGGTGGTTGCTAGGGCCGTTGCTAGGGTACCCGGGGTGGTTGCTAAGGTGTTGCTATGTGGTTGCTAGGGTATCTGGGGTGGTTGCTAGGGTGTTGCTATGTGGTTGCTAGGGTACCCAGGGTGGTTGCTAGGGTGTTGCTATGCGGTTGCTAGGGTACCCAGGGTGGTTGCTAAGGTGTTGCTATGCGGTTGCTATGGTACTCGGGTGGTTGCTAGGGCAGTTGCTATGCGGTTGCTAGGGTACTTGGGTGGTTGCTAGGGCCGTTGCTAAGGTAACCGGGCTAGTTGCTATGGCATTGGTATGCAGTTGCTACTTGTCAAAGATCATTACTATGGAGTGTTATAGAGGTCTTTGTCTGATTAGCCCTTAGCTAAATGCTATTAGCATGAAGCTATTGAGTGCTAGCATGTGTAGCATGTTGAGAGTTTGCTAGCATGAGTCAAAAGTAGCAACTCCCATGTCTATGCGACATTCTGATACAAAAATATAGGTCTTGCTAATTGGTTGCTAGGGTACTCTGTTTGGTTGCTAGGGAGTGGCCAATGACGACACTGTAAGGTGTAGTTGCCAGTATGAGTAATATAAACCAACCCCCATGTCTCTGTGACATTCAGGTCAGAAGATATGCCTGTGTGGCTTTAGGTTGCTAGGGTACTCTGTTTGGTTGCTAGGGAGTGGCCAGTGACGACACTGTATAGTGTAGTTGCCAGTATGAGTGATATAAACCAACCCCCATGTCTCTGTGACATTCAGGTCTGAAGATATGCCTGTGTGGCTTTGGGTTGCTAGGGTACCCTGTTTGGTTGCTAGGGAGTGTCAATGTTGATTGGTGATTGGGCGTTTGCTGCCCCGACTCAAAGGAGTCCGCCCCCATGTCTCTATGACACTCTGATCCAGAGATATGCATCTGGGCCCTTATAATGGAAGTCTATGGGATCAGTTGCTAGGGTGCCCTAAATGGTTGCTAGGGCGTGGCTTGACACCTTCATGATGATCCGGAGAGTCTGATTGGCCATCTGAGTAAAATGAGCCCGCCTCCATGTCTCTAGGCCAATGTGACGCTGAGTTATGCCCAATGCAAAATCCCTATGTAAATTACCATGGGCTTTCATGGGACGTCCCTTCACCATAGAAAGTCAATGGGGCAAATTTGGAGAGCTCTTGCACCCCAGGGGTACAACTTTTACCCCATTGCGAGGAGTCTTCTCGCACAGCTTGATAGCCTCTCCAGATGTGGCGAATCACGTGTTTCTACAAAATTCTTGCTTGGCGCTACGTCCCGTCAAAATTCGTCCCAATGCGATGTCTATGGGATTTTGGGGCCGAATTATTACCCCAGGTGACATCATCGTACCCCTGATCGCTTATAAAAGTCGGGGATTTACAGTCCCGTATTGGCCGCACAATTTGACGCTCATTTCGAGGGTCTACGACAAAAATTGTGGGACGAGGGACGCGCCAAAATTTGAACGAAAGAGGGGCATTTGCGCCCCAGGGGTACAACTTACACCCCATTGCGAGATATGTTCTCCCACAGCTTGACAGTCTCTCCAAATGTGGTGAATCACGTGTTTCTACGAAATTCTGGGTCTGCGCTACGTCCCGTCAAAGTTGGCCGTAATGCATTGTCGTTGTAAATTTTGGGGTGGTTTTTTGCCCCGTGTGACATCATCGTACCCCCGATCCCTTATAAAAGTCATAGCACACCGAGTCTATATAGGACGCACGATTTGACGCCCGTTTCGAGGGTCTATGACAAAAACTGCGGGACTAGTTACGCGCCGAAAAACGTACGGAAGAAGTAAGAAGAAGAAGAAGAAGAAGAAGAAGAAGAAGAATAACTAGATATGTACATTTCCTGAAGAAAATGTGAGTGGTGCTTGCGGTGGCAAAACTCGGCCCTCGGTTGCTAGGGTATTGATATGCAGTTGCTATGGCACCCATGATGGTTGCTAGAGCCGTTGCTATGGCACCTTAGCTGGTTGCTAAGGTGTTGCTATGCGGTTGCTAGGGTACACAGGGTGGTTGCTGGGGCCATTGCTAAGGTGTTGCTATGCGGTTGCTAGGGTGTTGCTATGCAGTTGCTAGGGTACCCAGGGTGGTTGCTAGGGCCGTTGCTAGGGTACCCAGGGTGGTTGCTAAGGTGTTGCTATGTGGTTGCTAGGGTACCCGGGGTGGTTGCTAGGGTGTTGTTATGCGGTTGCTAGGGTATCCGAGGCGGTTGCTAGGGCCGTTGCTAGGGTACCCAGGGTGGTTGCTAGGGTGTTGCTATGCGGTTGCTATGGTACCCGGGGTGGTTGCTAGGGCCGTTGCTAGGGTACCCGGGGTGGTTGCTAGGGTGTTGCTATGCGGTTTCTAGGGTACCCGGGGTGGTTGCTAGGGCCGTTGCTAAGGTACCCGGGGTGGTTGCTAGGGCCGTTGCTAGGGTACCCAGGGTGGTTGCTAAGGTATTGCTATGTGGTTGCTTGGGTACCTGGGGTGGTTGCTAGGGTGTTGCTATGCAGTTGCTAGGGTACTCAGGGTGGTTGCTAGGGTAACCAGGGTGGTTGCTAAGGTGTTGCTATGCGGTTGCTAGGGTACCCGGGGTGGTTGCTAGGGACGTTGCTAGGGTACCCGGGGTGGTTGCTAGGGCCGTTGCTAGGGTACCTAGGGTGGTTGCTAAGGTGTTGCTATGTGGTTGCTAGGGTGCCTGGGGTGGTTGCTAGGGTGTTGCTATGTGGTTGCTAGGGTACTCGGAGTGGTTGCTAGGGCAGTTGCTAGGGTACCCAGGGTGGTTGCTGGGGTACTTGGGTGGTTACTAGGGCCGTTTCTATGCGGTTGCTAGGGTACCCGGGTGGTTGCTAGGGCCGTTGCTAAGGTACCCGGGCTAGTTGCTAGGGCATTGGTAGGCAGTTGCTAGTTGTCAAAGATCATTACTATGGAGTGTTATAGAGGTCTTTGCCTGATTAGCCCTTAGCTAATTGCTATTAGCATGTAGCCATTGAGTGCTAGCATGTGTAGCATGTCAAGAGTTAGCTAGCATGAGTCAAAAGTAGCAACTCCCATGTCCATGCGTCATTCTGATACAAAGATATCGGTCTTGCTAATTGGTTGCTAGGGTACTCAGTTTGGTTGCTAGGGAGTGACCAATAACGACACTGTAAAGTGTAGTTGCCAGTATGAGTGATTTAAACCAACCCCCATGTCTCTGTGACATTCAGGTCTGAAGATATGCCTGTGTGGCTTCGGGTTGCTAGGGTACTCTCTTTGGTTGCTAGGGAGTGGCCAATGACGACACTGTAAAGTGTAGTTGCCAGTATGAGTGATTTAAACCAACCCCCATGTCTCTGTGACATTCAGGTGTGAAGATATGCCTGTGTGGCTTTGGGTTGCTAGGGTACTCTGTTTGGTTGCTAGGGAGTGGCCAATGACGACACTGTAAAGTGTAGTTGCCAGTATGAGTGATATAAACCAACCCCCATGTCTCTGTGACATTCAGGTCTGAAGATATGCCTGTGTGGCTTTGGGTTGCTAGGGTACTCTGTTTGGTTGCTAGGGAGTGTCAATGTTGATTGGTGATTGGGCGTTTGCTGCCCCGACTCAAAGGAGTCCGCCCCCATGTCTCTATGACACTCTGATCCAGAGATATGCATCTGGGCCCTTATAATGGGAAGTCTATGGGATCAGTTGCTAGGGTGCCCTAAATGGTTGCTAGGGCGTGGCTTGACACCTTCATGATGATCCGGAGAGTCTGATTGGCCATCTGAGTAAAATGAGCCCGCCTCCATGTCTCTAGGCCAATGTGATGCTGAGATATGCCCAATGCAAAACCCCTATGTAAATTACAATGGGTTTTCATGGGACGTCCCTTACCATAGAAAGTCAATGGGGAAAATTTGGAGAGCTCTTGCACCCCAGGGGTACAACTTTTACCCCATTGCGAGGAGTCTTCTCGCACAGCTTGATAGTCTCTCCAGATGTGGCGAATCACGTGTTTCTACGAAATTCTTGCTTGGCGCTACGTTCCGTCAAAATTCGTCCCCATGCGTTGTCTATGGGATTTTGGGGCCGAATTTTTACCCCAGGTGACATCATCGTACCCCTGTTCGCTTATAAAAGTCGGGGATCTACATTCCTATATTGGCCGCACAATTTGACGCCCATTTCGAGGGTCTACGACAAAAATTGCGGGACGAGGGGCGCGCCAAAATTTGAATGAAAGAGGGGCATTTGCGCCCCAGGGGTACAACCTACACCCCATTGCGAGATATGTTCTCGCACAGCTTGACAGCCTCTCCAGTTGTGGTGAATCACGTGTTTCTACGAAATTCTGGGTCTGCGCTACATCCCGTTAAAGTTGGCCGTAATGCATTGTCGTTGTAAATTTTGGGGTGGTTTTTTGCCCCGTGTGACATCATCGTACCCCCGATCCCTTATAAAAGTCATAGCACACCGAGTCTATATAGGACGCACGATTTGACGCCCGTTTCGAGGGTCTACGACAAAAACTGCGGGACTAGTTACGCGCCGAAAAACGTACGGAAGAAGTAAGAAGAAGAAGAAGAAGAAGAAGAAGAAGAAGAATAATAAGTATGTCGAATAGTAATAGTGATGCTTTGCCTATGGCAAGCACCACTAATAAGTATGTCGAATAGTAATAGTGATGCTTTGCCTATGGCAAGCACCACTAACTAGATATGTACATTTCCTGAAGAAAATGTGAGTGGTGCTTGCTGTGGCAAAACTCGGCCCTCGGTTGCTAGGGTGATGATATGCCATTGCTATGGCACCCAGGATGGTTGCTAGGGCCGTTGCTAGGGTACCCAGGGTGGTTGCTAGGGTGTTGCTATGCTGTTGCTAGGGTACCCGGGTTGGTTGCTAGGGTGTTGCTATGCGGTTGCTAGGGTACCCAGGGTGGTTGCTAGGGCCGTTGCTAGGGTACCCAGATAGGTTGCTAGGGTGTTGCTATGCGGTTGCTAGGGTACCCGGGGTGGTTACTAGGGCCATTGCTAGGGTACCCAGATAGGTTGCTAGGGTGTTGCTATGCGGTTGCTAGGGTACCCAGGGTGGTTGCTAAGGTGTTGCTATGCGGTTGCTAGGGTACCCGGGATGGTTGCTAGGGTGTTGCTATGCGGTTGCTAGGGTACCTTGGGTGGTTGCTAGGGCCGTTGCTAGGGTACCCAGGGTGGTTGCTATGGTGTTGCTATGCAGTTGCTAGGGTACCCAGGGTGGTTGCTAAGGTGTTGCTATGCGGTTGCTAGGGTACCCAGGGTGGTTGCGAGGGTGTTGCTATGCATTTACTAGGGTACTTGGGTGGTTGCTAAGGTGTTGCTATGCGGTTGCTATGGTACTCGGGTGGTTACTAGGGCCGTTGCTATGCGGTTGCTAGGGTACTTGGGTGGTTGCTAGGGCCGTTGCTAAGGTACCCGGGGTAGTTGCTAGGGCATTGGTTGGCAGTTGCTAGTTGTCAAAGATCATTACTATGGAGTGTTATAGAGGTCTTTGCCTGATTAGCCCTTAGCTAATTGCTATTAGCATGTAGCCATTGAGTGCTAGCATGTGTAGCATGTTGAGAGTTTGCTAGCATGAGCCAAAAGTAGCAACTCCCATGTCTATGCGACATTCTGATACAAAGATATAGGTCTTGCTAATTGGTTGCTAGGGTACTCTGTTTGGTTGCTAGGGAGTGGCTAATGACGACACTGTAAAGTGTAGTTGCCAGTATGAGTGATATAAACCAACCCCCATGTCTCTGTGACATTCAGGTCTGAAGATATGCCTGTGTGGCTTTGGGTTGCTAGGGTACTCTGTTTGGTTGCTAGGGAGTGGCCAATGACAACACTGTAAATTGTAGTTGCCAGTATGAGTGATATAAACCAACCCCCATGTCTCTGTGACATTCAGGTCTGAAGATATGCCTGTGTGGCTTTGGGTTGCTAGGGTACTCTGTTTGGTTGCTAGGGAGTGTCAATGTTGATTGGTGATTGGGCGTTTGCTGCCCCGACTCAAAGGAGTCCGCCCCCATGTCTCTATGACACTCTGATCCAGAGATATGCATCTGGGCCCTTATAATGGAAGTCTATGGGATCAGTTGCTAGGGTGCCCTAAATGGTTGCTAGGGCGTGGCTTGATACCTTCATGATGATTCGGAGAGTCTGATTGGCCATCTGAGTAAAATGAGCCCCCCTCCATGTCTCTAGGCCAATGTGATGCTGAGTTATACCCAATACAAAATCCCTATGTAAATTGCCATGGGTTTTCATGGGACGTCCCTTACCATAGAAAGTCAATGGGGAAATTTGGAGAGCTCTTACACCCCAGGGGTACAACTTTTACCCCATTGCGAGGAGTCTTCTCGCACAGCTTGATAGCCTCTCCAGATGTGGCGAATCACGTGTTTCTACGAAATTCTTGCTTGAAGCTACGTCCCTTCAAAATTCGTCCCAATGTGTCGTCTATGGGATTTTGGGGCCGAATTATTACCCCAGGTGACATCATCGTACCCCTGATCGCTTATAAAAGTCGGGGATTTACATTCCCGTATTGGCCGCACAATTTGACGCCCATTTCGAGGGTCTACGACAAAAATTGTGGGACGAGGGACGTGCCAAAATTTGAACGAAAGAGGGGCATTTGCACCCCAGGGGTACAACTTACACCCCATTGCGAGATATGTTCTCGCACAGCTTGACAGTCTCTCCAAATGTGGTGAATCACGTGTTTCTACGAAATTCTTGGTCTGCGCTACGTCCCGTCAAAGTTGGCCGTAATGCATTGTCGTTGTAAATTTTGGGGTGGTTTTTTGCCCCGTGTGACATCATCGTACCCCCGATCCCTTATAAAAGTCATAGCACACCATTCCTATATAGGCCGCACGATTTGACAGCAGTTTCGAGGGTCTACGACAAAAACTGCGGGACTAGTTACGCGCCAAAATTTGTACGGAAGAATAAAAAGAAGAAGAATAATATTAAGTATGTGAGATAATAATAGTGATGCTTTGCCTATGGCAAGCACCACTAATAATAATAAGCACGCACAACAGTAATAGTGATGCTTTGCCTATGGGTGTTGTTATGCGGTTGCTAGGGTATCCGGGGCGGTTGCTAGGGCCGTTGCTAGGGTACCCGGGGTGGTTGCTAGGGTGTTGCTATGCGGTTGCTATGGTACCCGGGGTGGTTGCTAGGGCCGTTGCTATGGTACCCAGGGTGGTTGCTAGGGTGTTGCTATGCGGTTTCTAGGGTACCCGGGGTGGTTGCTAGGGCCGTTGCTAGGGTACCCAGGGTGGTTGCTAAGGTGTTGCTATGCGGTTGCTATGGTACTCGGGTGGTTACTAGGGCCGTTGCTATGCGGTTGCTAGGGTACTTGGGTGGTTGCTAGGGTCGTTGCTAAGGTAACCGGGCTAGTTGCTATGGCATTGGTATGCAGTTGCTACTTGTCAAAGATCATTACTATGGAGTGTTATAGAGGTCTTTTCCTGATTAGCCCTTAGCTAATTGCTATTAGCATGAAGCTATTGAGTGTTAGCATGTGTAGCTTGTTGAGAGTTTGCTAGCATGAGTCAAAAGTAGCAACTCCCATGTCTATGCGACATTCTGATACAAAAATATAGGTCTTGATAATTGGTTGCTAGGGTACTCTGTTTGGTTGCTAGGGAGTGGCCAATGACGACACTGTAAAGTGTAGTTGCCTGTATGAGTGATATAAACCAACCCCCATGTCTTTGTGACATTCAGGTCAGAAGATATGCCTGTGTGGCTTTAGGTTGCTAGGGTACTCTGTTTGGTTGCTAGGGAGTGGCCAATAACGACAATGTAAAGTGTAGTTGCCAGTATGAGTGATTTAAACCAACCCCCATGTCTCTGTGACATTCAGGTCTGAAGATATGCCTGTGTGGCTTTGGGTTGCTAGGGTACTCTGTTTGGTTGCTAGGGAGTGGCCAATGACGACACTGTAAAGTGTAGTTGCCAGTATGAGTGATATAAACCAATCCCCATGTCTCTGTGACATTCAGGTCTGAAGATATGCCTGTGTGGCTTTGGGTTGCTAGGGTACTCTGTTTGGTTGCTAGGGAGTGGCCAATAACGACAATGTAAAGTGTAGTTGCCAGTATGAGTGATTTAAACCAACCCCCATGTCTCTGTGACATTCAGGTGTGAAGATATGCCTGTGTGGCTTTGGGTTGCTAGGGTACTCTGTTTGGTTGCTAGGGAGTGTCAATGTTGATTGGTGATTGGGCGTTTGCTGCCCCGACTCAAAGGAGTCCGCCCCCATGTCTCTATGACACTCTGATCCAGAGATATGCATCTGGGCCCTTATAATGGAAGTCTATGGGATCAGTTGCTAGGGTGCCCTAAATGGTTGCTAGGGCGTGGCTTGACACCTTCATGATGATCCGGAGAGTCTGATTGGCCATCTGAGTAAAATGAGCCCGCCTCCATGTCTCAAGGCCAATGTGATGCTGAGTTATGCCCAATGCAAAATCCCTATGTAAATTACCATAGTAGGAAAAACGCATGTGTTTCATGGGCCTTCCCTCACCATAGTAAGTCAATGGGGCGATTTTGGCGAACCCTTGCGCCCCAGGGGTACAACTTATACCCCATTGAGTGGTGTGTTCTCGCACAGCTTGATAGCCTCTCCAAATGTGGCGAATTACATGTTTCTACGAAATTCTTGCTCGGCGCTACATCCCGTCAAAGTTGGCCGCAATGCGTTGTCTATGGGACGTTTTCGGCCGCTTTTGCCCCCCGTGTGATGTCATCGTACCCCCGATCGCTTATAAAAGTCATAGCACACTATTCCCGAATAGGCCGCACGATTTGACGCCCGTTTCGTGGGTCTAAGACAAAAACTGCGGGACAAGTTACGCGCCGAAATTTGCACGGAAGAAGAAGAAGAATAACTAGATATGTACATTTCCTGAAGAAAATGTGAGTGGTGCTTGCGGTGGCAAAACTCGGCCCTCTGTTGCTAGGGTGATGTAATTGGTTGCTAGGGTGTGGCTATGAAGAACATAGGTCACTACTTATAAGTTGAATCCAAACCCAGAAACCTCTATGACTTTCTGATCCAAAGATATATCACAAATTGTATGGCAATGATAGTCTATCAGAGATTTTGCCCAAATTTCTCACCCGATTTACGATAATCGTACGCCCGATCGCTTCAAAAATTCATAGCACACCTCTCCTCAATAAGCCGGTCGATTTGAGACGTCATTCATAGGTCTACGACAAACGGTGCGGGACGAGTTTCACACCAAAGTTCCTATGGGCCTGCATGAGCATTCTGCCAATGAAAGTCTATGGGATATTTTTGCCCGCTTTTTTGTGCGCTGTTTGAACATCGTAGCTCCAATCGCTCCGAAAAGTCGTAGCACACCTCTTCTCAAGAAGCCGCAACATTTGACACCTCATTCATGGGTCTACCGCAAACGGTGCCAGACAAATTACGCATCGAACTTCCTATGGGCCTGTGTGTGAGAAAGTGACAGTTGAGATTCAAATTCACAGACATTCTGCCATTGTAAATCAATGGGATTTTTTGGCCCGCTTTTTCCTTCGCTGTGTGAACATCGTAGGTCCGATCGCTTAGAAAAGTCATAGCACACCTTTCCTCAATGAGCCGGTCGATTTGAGACCTCATTCATGGATCTACGGCGAACGGTGCGGGACGAGTTACGCGCCGAAGTTTTGTGAGGGTGAACAGTAATAGTAATACTAGATATGTACATTTCCTGAAGAAAATGTGAGTGGTGCTTGCGGTGGCAAAACTCGGCCCTCGGTTGCTAGGGTGTTGATATGCAGTTGCTATGGCACCCATGATGGTTGCTAGGGCCGTTGCTATGGTACCCGGGGTGGTTGCTAGGGTGTTGCTATGCGGTTGCTAGGGTATACGGGGTGGTTGCTAGGGTGTTGCTATGTGGTTTCTAAGGTACCTGGGGTGGTTGCTATGGCCGTTTCTAGGGTACTCGGGGTGGTTGCTAGGGTACCCGGGGTGGTTGCTAGGGTGTTGCTATGCGGTTGCTAGGGTACACGGGGTGGTTGCTAGGGTGTTGCTATGCGGTTTCTAAGGTACCTGGGGTGGTTGCTATGGCCGTTGCTAGGGCACTCGGGGTGGTTGCTAGGGTACCCGGGGTGGTTGCTAGGGTGTTGCTATGCGGTTGCTAGGGTATCCGGGGTGGTTGCTAGGGCCGTTGCTAGGGTAGCCGGGGTGGTTGCTAGGGCCGTTGCTATGGTACCCGGGGTGGTTGCTAGGGCCGTTACTATGGTACCCGGGGTGGTTGCTAGGGTGTTGCTATGTGGTTTCTAGGGTACCCGGGGTGGTTGCTAGGGCCGTTGCTAGGGTACCCAGGGTGGTTGCTAAGGTGTTGCTATGCGGTTGCTATGGTACTCGGGTGGTTACTAGGGCAGTTGCTATGCGGTTGCTAGGGTACTTGGGTGGTTGCTAGGGCTGTTGCTAAGGTAACCGGGCTAGTTGCTATGGCGTTGGTATGCAGTTGCTACTTGTCAAAGATCATTACTATGGAGTGGTATAGAGGTCTTTGCCTGATTAGCCCTTAGCTAATTGCTATTAGCATGAAGCTATTGAGTGCTAGCATGTGTAGCATGTTGAGAGTTTGCTAGCATGAGTCAAAAGTAGCAACTCCCATGTCTATGCGACATTCTGATACAAAAATATAGGTCTTGCTAATTGGTTGCTAGGGTACTCTGTTTGGTTGCTAGGGAGTGGCCAATGACGACACTGAAAAGTGTAGTTGCCAGTATGAGTCATATAAACCAACCCCCATGTCTCTGTGACATTCAGGTCAGAAGATATGCCTGTGTGGCTTTAGGTTGCTAGGGTACTCTGTTTGGTTGCTAGGGAGTGGCCAATAACGACAATGTAAAGTGTAGTTGCCAGTATGAGTGATTTGAACCAACCCCCATGTCTCTGTGACATTCAGGTGTGAAGATATGCCTGTGTGGCTTTGGGTTGCTAGGGTACTCTGTTTGGTTGCTAGGGAGTGGCCAATGACGACACTGTAAAGTCTAGTTGCCAGTATGAGTGATATAAACCAACCCCCATGTCTCTGTGACATTCAGGTCTGAAGATATGCCTGTGTGGCTTTGGGTTGCTAGGGTACTCTGTTTGGTTGCTAGGGAGTGTCAATGTTGATTGGTGATTGGGCGTTTGCTGCCCCGACTCAAAGGAGTCCGCCCCCATGTCTCTATGACACTCTGATCCAGAGATATGCATCTGGGCCCTTATAATGGAAGTCTATGGGATCAGTTGCTAGGGTGCCCTAAATGGTTGCTAGGGCGTGGCTTGACACCTTCATGATGATCCGGAGAGTCTGATTGGCCATCTGAGTAAAATGAGCCCGCCTCCATGTCTCTAGGCCAATGTGATGCTGAGTTATGCCCAATGTAAAACCCCTATGTAAATTACAATGGGTTTTCATGGGACGTCCCTTACCATAGAAAGTCAATGGGGCAAATTTGGAGAGCTCTTGCACCCCAGGGGTACAACTTTTACCCCATTGCGAGGAATCTTCTCGCACAGCTTGATAGCCTCTCCAGATGTGGCGAATCACGTGTTTCTACGAAATTCTTGCTTGGCGCTACGTCCCGTCAAAATTCGTCCCCATGCGTTGTCTATGGGATTTTGGGGCCGAATTTTTACCCCAGGTGACATCATCGTACCCCTGATCGCTTATAAAAGTCGGGGATCTACATTCCCATATTGGCCGCACAATTTGACGCCCATTTCGAGGGTCTACGACAAAAATTGCGGGACGAGGGGCGCGCCAAAATTTGAACGAAAGAGGGGCATTTGCGCCCCAGGGGTACAACTTATACCCCATTGCGAGATGTGTTCTTGCACAGCTTCACAGCCTCTCCAGTTGTGGTGAATCACGTGTTTCTACGAAATTCTGGGTCTGCGCTACGTCCCGTTAAAGTTGGCCGTAATGCATTGTCGTTGTAAATTTTGGGGTGGTTTTTTGCCCCGTGTGACATCATCGTACCCCCGATCCCTTATAAAAGTCATAGCACACCGAGTCTATATAGGACGCACGATTTGACGCCCGTTTCGAGGGTCTACGACAAAAACTGTGGGACTAGTTACGCGCCGAAAAACGTACGGAAGAAGTAAGAAGAAGAAGAAGAAGAAGAAGAAGAAGAAGAAGAAGAATAATAAGTATGTCGAATAGTAATAGTGATGCTTTGCCTATGGCAAGCACCACTAACTAGATATGTACATTTCCTGAAGAAAATGTGAGTGGTGCTTGCTGTGGCAAAACTCGGCCCTCGGTTGCTAGGGTGATGTAATTGGTTGCTAGGGTGTGGCTATGAAGATCATAGGTCACTACTTATAGGCCGAGTCCAAACCCACAAACCTCTATGACTTTTTGATCCAAAGATATATAACAAATTGTATGGCAATGTTAGTCTATCAAAGATTTTGCCCAAATGTCTCGCCCGCTTTACGATAATCGTAAGCCCGATCGCTTCAAAAATTCATAGCTGTCCTCTCCTCAATAAGCCGGTCGATTTGAGACATCATTCATGGGTCTACGACAAACGGTGTGGGACGAGTTACACCGCGAAGTTCCCATGGGCCTGCATAAACATTCTGCCAATAAAAGTCTATGGGATATTTTTGCCTGCTTTTTCGTGCACTGTTTGAACATCGTAGATCCAATCGCTCCGAAAAGTCATAACACACCTCTCCTCAATAAGCCGCAACATTTGACACCTCATTCATGGGTCTACGGCAAACGGTTCTGGACAAATTACCCACCGAAGTTCGTATGGGCCTCTGTGTGTGTGTGAGAAAGTGACAGTTGAAATTCAAATTGACAGACATTCTGCCATTGTAAATCAATGGGATTTTTTAGTCCGCTTTTTCTTCCGCTGTTTGAACATCTTAGGTCCGATCGTTTAGAAAAGTCATAGCACACCTCTCCTCAATGAGCCAGTCGATTTGACACCTCATTCATGGGTGTACGCCAACCCGTGTGGGAGGAGTAGCGTGCCGAAATTTTGTCAGGGCGAACAGTAATAGTAATACTAGATATGTACATTTCCTGAAGAAAATGTGAGTGGTGCTTGCGGTGGCAAAACTCGGCCCTCGGTTTCTAGGGTGTTGATATGCAGTTGCTATGGCACCCAGGATGGTTGCTAGGGCCGTTGCTAGGGTACCCAGGGTGGTTGCTAGGGTGTTGCTATGCGGCTGCTTGGGTACCCGGGTGGTTGCTAGGCCCGTTGCTATGCGGTTGCTAGGGTACCCGGGTGGTTGCTAGGGACGTTGCTAGGGTACCCGGGGTGGTTGCTAGGGTGTTGCTATGCGGTTGCTAGGGTACCCAGGGTGGTTGCTAGGGTGTTGCTACGCGGTTGCTAGGGTACCCAGGGTGGTTGCTAGGGTGTTGCTATATGGTTGCTAGGGTGTTTCTATGCGGTTGCTAGGGTAACCAGGGTGGTTGCTAGGTTGTTGCTATGCAGTTGCTAGGGTAACCAGGGTGGTTGTTAAGGTGTTGCTATGCGGTTGCTATGGTACTCGGGTGGTTACTAGGGCCGTTGCTATGCGGTTGCTAGGGTACTTGGGTGGTTGATAGGGCCGCTGCTAAGGTACCCGGGGTAGTTGCTAGGGCATTGGTAGGCAGTTGCTATATGTCAAAGATCATTACTATGGAGTGTTATAGAGGTCTTTGCCTGATTAGCCCTTAGCTAATTGCTATTAGCATATAGCCATTGAGTGCTAGTATGTGTAGCATGTTGAGAGTTTGCTAGCATGAGTCAAAAGTAGCAACTCCCATGTCAATGCGACATTCTGATACAAAGATATAGGTCTTGCTAATTGGTTGCTAGGGTACTCTGTTTGGTTGCTAGAGAGTGGCCAATGACGACACTGTAAAGTGTAGTTGCCAGTATGAGTGATATAAACCAACCCCCATGTCTCTGTGACATTGAGGTCTGAAGATATGCCTGTGTGGCTTTGGGTTGCTAGGGTACTCTGTTTGGTTGCTAGGGAGTGGCCAATAACGACAATGTAAAGTGTAGTTGCCAGTATGAGTGATTTAAACCAACCCCCATGTCTCTGTGACATTCAGGTGTGAAGATATGCCTGTGTGGCTTTGGGTTGCTAGGGTACTCTGTTTGGTTGCTAGGGAGTGGCCAATGACGACACTGTAAAGTGTAGTTGCCAGTATGAGTGATTTAAACCAACCCCCATGTCTCTGTGACATTCAGGTCCGAAGATATGCCTGTGTGGCTTTAGGTTGCTAGGGTACTCTGTTTGGTTGCTAGGGAGTGGCCAATAACGACAATGTAAAGTGTAGTTGCCAGTATGAGTGATTTAAACCAACCCCCATGTCTCTGTGACATTCAGGTCTGAAGATATGCCTGTGTGGCTTTAGGTTGCTAGGGTACTCTGTTTGGTTGCTAGGGAGTGGCCAATAACGACACTGTAAAGTGTAGTTGCCAGTATGAGTGATTTAAACCAACCCCCATGTCTCTGTGACATTCAGGTGCGAAGATATGCCTGTGTGGCTTTAGGTTGCTAGGGTACTCTGTTTGGTTGCTAGGGAGTGGCCAATAACGACACTGTAAAGTGTAGTTGCCAGTATGAGTGATATAAACCAACCCCCATGTCTCTGTGACATTCAGATCTAAAGATATGCCTGTGTGGGTTTTGGTTGCTAGGGTGCTTGATAATGGTTGCTAGGGCGTGGATAGGAAGTGTCATTGGTGATTCACCATTGGCCCGAATCAAACGAGCCCACCCCCAAGTCTCTATGACACTGTGGTCCAAAGATATCCATATGGGTCATTATAATAGCAGTCTATGGGATCAGTTGCTAGGGTGCTGTAAATGGTTGTTAGGGCGTGGCTTGACTGCTTCACAGTGATCCGGAGAGTCTGATTGGTTGTCTGAGTAAAATGAGCCCGCCCCCATGTCTCTATGACACTGTGATGCAGAGTTATGTTCAATGCAAAATCCCTATGTAAATTACCATAGTAGGAAAAACGCATGTGTTTCATGGGCCGCGCCTCACCATAGTAAGTCAATGGGGCGACTTTGGGGTGCTTTCGCGCCCCAGGGGTGCAACTTGTACCCCATTGAGTGGTGTGTTCTCGCACAGCTTGATAGCCTCTCCAAATGTGGCGAATGACGTGTTTCTGCGAAATTGTCGCTCGGCGCTACGTCCCGTCAAAGTTTGCCACAATGCATTGTCTATGGGACGTTTTTGGGGCGCTTTTTCGCCCCGTGTGATGTCATCGTACCCCCGATCCCTTATAAAAGTCATAGCACACCGAGTCTATATAGGCCGCACGATTTGACACCTGTTTCGAGGGTCTACGTCAAAAACTGCGGGACTAGTTACGCGCCGAAATTTCGCAAAGAAGAATAATAATAAGAAGAAGAAGAATAATAAGTATGTGAGATAGTAATAGTGATGCTTTGCCTATGGCAAGCACCACTAACTAGATATGTACATTTCCTGAAGAAAATGTGAGTGGTGCTTGCAGTGGCAAAACTCGGCCCTCGGTTGCTAGGGTGATGTAATTGGTTGCTAGGGTGTGGCTATGAAGATCATAGGTCACTACTTATAGGCTGAGTCCAAACCCACAAACCTCTATGACTTTCTAATCCAAAGATATATCACAAATTGTATTGCAATGTTAGTCTATCTGAGATTTTGCCGAAATTTCTCACCAGCTTTACGATAATCGTACGCCCAATCGCTTCAAAAATTCATAGCACACCTTTCCTCAATAAGCCGGTCGATTTGAGACGTCATTCATGGGTTTATGACAAACGGTTCCGGACGAGTTACACGCCGAATTTCCTATGGGCCTGTTTGAACATTCTGCCAATGAAAGTCTATGGGATATTTTTGCCCGCTTTATCGTGCGCTTTCTGAACATCGTACCTCCAATCTCTCCGAAAACTCATAGCACACTTCTCCTCAATAAGCCGCAACATTTGACACCTCATTTATGGGTCTACGGCAAACGGTGCCTGACAAATTACGCACCGAAGTTCCTATGGGCCTGTGTGTGTGTGTGTGTGAGAAAGTGACAGTTGAGAAATGGGATTTTTTTGGCCCGCTTTTTCGTGCGCTGTTTGAACATCGTAGGTCCGATCGTTAAGAAAAGTCATAGCACACCTCTCCTCAATGAGCCGGTCGATTTGAGACCTCATTCATGGTTCTACGGCAAATGGTGTGGGAGGAGTAGCGCGCCGAAGTTTTGTCAGGGCGAACAGTAATAGTAATACTGATTGTAAATCAATGGGATTTTTTTGCCCGCTTTTTCGTGCGCTGTGTGAACATCGTAAGTCCGATCGCTTAGAAAATTCATAGCACACCTCTCCTCAATAAGCCGGTCGTTTTGAGACCTCATTCATGGGTCTATGACAAACGGTGTGGGACGAGTTACACGTCAAAGTACCTTTGGGCCTGAATGAACATTCTGCCAATGAAATTCTATGGGATATTTTTGCCCACTTTTTCGTGCGCTGTTTGAACATCGTAGCTCCAATCGCTCCGAAAAGTCATAGCACACCTCTCCTCAATAAGCCGCAACATTTGACACCTCATTCATGGGTCTACGGCAAACGGTGCCGGACAAATTACGCACCGAATTTCCTATGGGCCTGTGTGTGTGTGTGTGTGTGTGAGAAAATGACAGTTGAGATTCAAATTCACATTGTAAATCAATGGGATTTTTTAGCCCGCTCTTTCCTCCGCTGTGTGAACACCGTAGGTCTGAACGCTTAGAAAAGTCATAGCACACCTCTCCTCAATGAGCCGGTCGATTTGACACCTCATTCATGGATCTACGACAAACGGTGTGGGAGGAGTAGCGCGCCGAAGCTTTGTCAGGGCGAACAGTAATAGTAATACTAGATATGTACATTTCCTGAAGAAAATGTGAGTGGTGCTTGCGGTGGCAAAACTCGGCCCTCGGTTGCTAGGGTGTTGATATGCAGTTGCTATGGCACCCATGATGGTTGCTAGGGCCGTTGCTATGGTACCCGGGGTGGTTTCTAGGGTGTTGCTATGCGGTTGCTAGGGTACACGGGGTGGTTGCTAGGGTGTTGCTATGCGGTTTCTAAGGTACCTGGGGTGGTTGCTATGGCCGTTGCTAGGGTACTCGGGGTGGTTGCTAGGGTACCCGGGGTGGTTGCTAGGGTGTTGCTATGTGGTTGCTAGGGTACCCGTGGTGGTTGCTAGGGTGTTGCTATGTGGTTGCTATGGTACCCGGGGTGGTTGCTAGGGTGTTGCTATGCGGTTGCTATGGTAACCTAGGTGGTTGCTAGGGCCGTTGCTAGGGTACCCGGGGTGGTTGCTAGGGCCGTTTCCAGGGTACCCGGGGTGGTTGCTAGGGTGTTGCTATGTGGTTGCTAGGGTACCCGTGGTGGTTGCTAGGGTGTTGCTATGTGGTTGCTATGGTACCCGGGGTGGTTGCTAGGGTGTTGCTATGCGGTTGCTATGGTAACCTAGGTGGTTGCTAGGGCCGTTGCTAGGGTACCCGGGGTGGTTGCTAGGGCCGTTTCCAGGGTACCCGGGGTGGTTGCTAGGGCCGTTGCTAGGGTACCCAGGGTGGTTGCTAAGGTGTTGCTATGTGGTTGCTAGGGTACCTGGGGTAGTTGCTAGGGTGTTGCTATGTGGTTGCTAGGGTACTCAGAGTGGTTGCTAGGGCAGTTGCTAGGGTACCCAGAGTGGTTGCTGGGGTACTTGGGTGGTTACTAGGGCCGTTGCTATGCGGTTGCTAGGGTACTTGGGTGGTTGCTAGGGCCGTTGCTAAGGTAACCGGGCTAGTTGCTATGCCGTTGGTGTGCAGTTGCTACTTGTCAAAGATCATTACTATGGAGTGTTATAGAGGTCTTTGCCTGATTAGCCCTTAGCTAATTGCTATTAGCATGAAGCTATTGAGTGCTAGCATGTGTAGCATGTTGAGAGTTTGCTAGCATGAGTCAAAAGTAGCAACTCCCATGTCTATGCGACATTCTGATACAAAGATATAGGTCTCGCTAATTGGTTGCTAGGGTACTCTGTTTGGTTGCTAGGGAGTGGCCAATGACAACACTGTAAAGTGTAGTTAACAGTATGAGTGATATAAACCAACCCCCATGTCTCTGTGACATTCAGGTCTGAAGATATGCCTGTGTGGCTTTGGGTTGCTAGGGTACTCTGTTTGGTTGCTAGGGAGTGGCCAATGACGACACTGTAAAGTGTAGTTGCCAGTATGAGTGATATAAACCAACCCCCATGTCTCTGTGACATTCAGGTCTGAAGATATGCCTGTGTGGCTTTGGGTTGCTAGGGTACTCTGTTTGGTTGCTAGGGAGTGGCCAATGACGACACTGTAAAGTGTAGTTGCCAGTATGAGTGATATAAACCAACCCCCATGTCTCTGTGACATTCAGGTATGAAGATATGCCTGTGTGGCTTTGGGTTGCTAGGGTACTCTGTTTGGTTGCTAGGGAGTGTCAATGTTGATTGGTGATTGGGCGTTTGCTGCCCCGACTCAAAGGAGTCCGCCCCCATGTCTCTATGGCACTCTGATCCAGAGATATGCATCTGGGCCCTTATAATGGAAGTCTATGGGATCAGTTGCTAGGGTGCCCTAAATGGTTGCTAGGGCGTGGCTTGACACCTTCATGATGATCCAGAGAGTCTGATTGGCCATCTGAGTAAAATGAGCCCGCCTCCATGTCTCTAGGCCAATGTGATGCTGAGTTATGCCCAATGCAAAATCCCTATGTAAATTACAATGGGTTTTCATGGGACGTCCCTTACCATAGAAAGTCAATGGGGCAAATTTGGAGAGCTCTTGCACCCCAGGGGTACAACTTTTACCCCATTGCGAGGAGTCTTCTCGCACAGCTTGATAGCCTCTCCAGATGTGGCGAATCACGTGTTTCTACGAAATTCTTGCTTGGCGCTACGTTCCGTCAAAATTCGTCCCCATGCGTTGTCTATGGGATTTTGGGGCCGAATTATTACCCCAGGTGACATCATCGTACCCCTGATCGCTTATAAAAGTCGGGGATCTACATTCCCGTATTGGCCGCACAATTTGACGCCCATTTCGAGGGTCTACGACAAAAATTGCGGGACGAGGGGCGCGCCAAAATTTGAATGAAAGAGGGGCATTTGCGCCCCAGGGGTACAACTTACACCCCATTGCAAGATGTGTTCTTGCACAGCTTGACAGCCTCTCCAGTTGTGGTGAATCACGTGTTTCTACGAAATTCTGGGTCTGCGCTACGTCCCGTTAAATTTGGCCGTAATGCATTGTCGTTGTAAATTTTGGGGTGGTTTTTTGCCCCGTGTGACATCATCGTACCCCCGAACCCTTATAAAAGTCATAGCACACCGAGTCTATATAGGACGCACGATTTGACGCCCGTTTCGAGGGTCTACGACAAAAACTGCGGGACTAGTTACGCGCCGAAAAACGTACGGAAGAAGTAAGAAGAAGAAGAAGAAGAAGAAGAAGAATAATAAGTATGTGAGATAGTAATAGTGATGCTTTGCCTATGGCAAGCACCACTAACTAGATATGTACATTTCCTGAAGAAAATGTGAGTGGTGCTTGCGGTGGCAAAACTCGGCCCTCGGTTGCTAGGGTGTAGGTATGCAGTTGCTATGGCACCCATGATGGTTGCAAGGGCCGTTGCTATGGTACCCGGTGTGGTTGCTAGGGTGTTGATATGCGGTTGCTAGGGTACACGGGGTGGTTGCTAGGGTGTTGCTATGCGGTTTCTAAGGTACCCGGGGTGGTTTCTAGGGCCGTTGCTATGGTACCCGGGGTGGTTGCTAGGGTGTTGCTATGCGGTTTCTAGGGTACCCGGGGTGGTTTCTAGGGCCGTTGCTAGGGTACCCAGGGCGGTTGCTAAGGTGTTGCAATGCGGTTGCTATGGTACTCAGGTGGTTACTAGGGCAGTTGCTATGCGGTTGCTAGGGTATTTGGGTGGTTGCTAGGGCCGTTGCTAAGGTAACCGGGCTAGTTGCTATGGCGTTGGTATGCAGTTGCTACTTGTCAAAGATCATTAGTATGGAGTGTTATAGAGGTCTCTGCCTAATTAGCCCTTAGCTAATTGCTATTAGCATGAAGCTATTGAGTGCTAGCATGTGTAGCATGTTGAGAGTTTGCTAGCATGAGTCAAAAGTAGCAACTCCCATGTCTATGCGACATTCTGATACAAAAATATAGGTCTTGCTAATTGGTTGCTAGGGTACTCTGTTTGGTTGCTAGGGAGTGGCCAATGACGACACTTTAAAGTGTAGTTGCCAGTATGAGTGATATAAACCAACCCCCATGTCTCTGTGACATTCAGGTCAGAAGATATGCCTGTGTGGCTTTAGGTTGCTAGGGTACTCTGTTTGGTTGCTAGGGAGTGGCCAATGATGACACTGTAAAGTGTAGTTGCCAGTATGAGTGATTTAAACCAACCCCCATCTCTCTGTGACATTCAGGTCTGAAGATATGCCTGTGTGGCTTTAGGTTGCTAGGGTACTCTGTTTGGTTGCTAGGGAGTGGCCAATAACGACACTGTAAAGTGTAGTTGCCAGTATGAGTGATATAAACCAACCCCCATGTCTCTGTGACATTCAGGTGTGAAGATATGCTTGTGTGGCTTTAGGTTGCTAGGGTACTCTGTTTGGTTGCTAGGGAGTGGCCAATAACGACAATGTAAAGTGTAGTTGCCAGTATGAGTGATTTAAACCAACCCCCATGTCTCTGTGACATTCAGGTGTGAAGATATGCGTGTGTGGCTTTGGGTTGCTAGGGTACTCTGTTTGGTTGCTAGGGAGTGGCCAATGACGACACTGTAAAGTGTAGTTGCCAGTATGAGTGATATAAACCAACCCCCATGTCTCTGTGACATTCAGGTCAGAAGATATGCCTGTGTGGCTTTGGGTTGCTAGGGTACTCTGTTTGGTTGCTAGGGAGTGGCCAATGATGACACTGTAAAGTGTAGTTGCCAGTATGAGTGATTTAAACCAACCCCCATCTCTCTGTACATTCAGGTCTGAAGATATGCCTGTGTGGCTTTAGGTTGCTAGGGTACTCTGTTTGGTTGCTAGGGAGTGGCCAATAACGACACTGTAAAGTGTAGTTGCCAGTATGAGTGATTTAAACCAACCCCATGTCTCTGTGACATTCAGGTGCGAAGATATGCCTGTGTGGCTTTGGGTTGCTAGGGTACTCTGTTTGGTTGCTAGGGAGTGGCCAATGACGACACTGTAAAGTGTAGTTGCCAGTATGAGTGATATAAACCAACCCCCATGTCTCTGTGACATTCAGATCTGAAGATATGCCTGTGTGGCTTTGGGTTGCTAGGGTACTCTGTTTGGTTGCTAGGGAGTGGCCAATGACGACACTGTAAAGTCTAGTTGCCAGAATGAGTGATATAAACCAACCCCCATGTCTCTGTGACATTCAGGTCTGAAGATATGCTTGTGTGGCTTTAGGTTGCTAGGGTACTCTGTTTGGTTGCTATGGAGTGGCCGATGACGACACTGTAAAGTGTAGTTGCCAGTATGATTGATATAAACCAATCCCCATGTCTCTGTGACATTCAGGTCTGAAAATATGCCTGTGTGGCATTGGGTTGCTAGGGTACTCTGTTTGGTTGCTAGGGAGTGGCCAATAACGACAATGTAAAGTGTAGTTGCCATTATGAGTGATTTAAACCAACCCCCATGTCTCTGTGACATTCAGGTGTGAAGATATGCCTGTGTGGCTTTGGGTTGCTAGGGTACTCTGTTTGGTTGCTAGGGAGTGGCCAATGACGACACTGAAAAGTGTAGTTGCCAGTATGAGTGATATAAACCAACCCCCATGTCTCTGTGACATTCAGGTGTGAAGATATGCTTGTGTGGCTTTGGGTTGCTAGGGTACTCTGTTTGGTTGCTAGGGAGTGGCCAATGACAACATTGTAAATTGTAGTTGCCAGTATGAGTGATATAAACCAACCCCCATGTCTCTGTGACATTCAGGTCTGAAGATATGCCTGTGTGGATTCGGGTTGCTAGGGTACTCTGTTTGGTTGCTAGGGAGTGGCCAATGACAACATTGTAAATTGTAGTTGCCAGTATAAGTGATATAAACCAACCCCCATGTCTCTGTGACATTCAGATCTAAAGATATGCCTGTGTGGGTTTTGGTTGCTAGGGTGCTTGATAATGGTTGCTAGGGCGTGGATAGGAAGTGTCATTGGTGATTCACCATTGGCCCGAATCAAACGAGCCCACCCCCAAGTCTCTATGACACTGTGGTCCAAAGATATCCATATGGGTCATTATAATAGCAGTCTATGGGATCAGTTGCTAGGGTGCTGTAAATGGTTGTTAGGGCGTGGCTTGACTGCTTCACAGTGATCCGGAGAGTCTGATTGGTTGTCTGAGTAAAATGAGCCCGCCCCCATGTCTCTATGACACTGTGATGCAGAGTTATGTTCAATGCAAAATCCCTATGTAAATTACCATAGTAGGAAAAACGCATGTGTTTCATGGGCCGCGCCTCACCATAGTAAGTCAATGGGGCGACTTTGGGGTGCTTTCGCGCCCCAGGGGTGCAACTTGTACCCCATTGAGTGGTGTGTTCTAGCACAGCTTGATAGCCTCTCCAAATGTGGCGAATGACGTGTTTCTGCGAAATTGTCGCTCGGCGCTACGTCCCGTCAAAGTTTGCCACAATGCATTGTCTATGGGACGTTTTTGGGGCGCTTTTTCGCCCCGTGTGATGTCATCGTACCCCCGATCCCTTATAAAAGTCATAGCACACCGAGTCTATATAGGCCGCACGATTTGACACCTGTTTCGAGGGTCTACGTCAAAAACTGCGGGACTAGTTACGCGCCGAAATTTCGCAAAGAAGAATAATAAGAAGAAGAAGAAGAATAATAAGTATGTGAGATAGTAATAGTGATGCTTTGCCTATGGCAAGCACCACTAACTAGATATGTACATTTCCTGAAGAAAATGTGAGTGGTGCTTGCGGTGGCAAAACTCGGCCCTCGGTTGCTAGGGTGATGATATGCCGTTGCTATGGCACCCAGGATGGTTGCTAGGGCCGTTGCTAGGGTACCCAGGGTGGTTGCTAGGGTGTTGCTATGCTGTTGCTAGGGTACCCGGGTTGGTTGCTAGGGTGTTGCTATGCGGTTGCTAGGGTACCCGGGGTGGTTGCTAGGGCCGTTGCTAGGGTATCCAGGGTGGTTGCTAAGGTGTTGCTATGCGGTTGCTAGGGTACCCAGGGTGGTTGCTAAAGTGTTGCTATGCGGTTGCTATGGTACCCGGGGTGGTTGCTAGGGCCGTTGCTAGGGTACCCGGGGTGGTTGCTAAGGTGTTGCCATGCGGTTGCTAGGGTACCCGGGGTGGTTGCTAGGGCCGTTGCTAGGGTACCCGGGGTGGTTGCTAGGGTGTTGCTATGCGGTTGCTAGGGTACCCGGGGTGGTTGCTAGGGCTGTTGCTATGGTAGCCAGGGTGGTTGCTAGGGTGTTGCTATGTGGTTGCTAAGGTACCCAGGGTGGTTGCTAGGGCCGTTGCTAGGGTACCCAGGGTGGTTGCTGAGAAGTTGCTATGCGGTTGCTATGGTACTTGGGTGGTTACTAGGGCAGTTGCTATGCGGTTGCTAGGGTACTTAGGTGGTTGCTAGGACCGTTGCTAAGGTAACCGGGCTAGTTACTATGGCGTTGGTATGCAGTTGCTACTTGTCAAAGATCATTACTATGGAGTGTTATAGAGGTCTTTGCCTAATTATCCCTTAGCTAATTGCTATTAGCATGAAGCTATTGAGTGCTAGCATGTTTAGCATGTTGAGAGTTTGCTAGCATGAGTCAAAAGTAGCAACTCCCATGTCTATGCGACATTCTGATACAAAAATATAGGTCTTGCTAATTGGTTGCTAGGGTACTATGATTGGTTGCTAGGGAGTGGCCAATGACGACACTGTAAAGTGTAGTTGCCAGTATGAGTGATTTAAACCAACCCCCATGTCTCTGTGACATTCAGGTCAGAAGATATGCCTGTGTGGCTTTGGGTTGCTAGGGTACTCTGTTTGGTTGCTAGGGAGTGGCCAATAACGACAATGTAAAGTGTAGTTGCCAGTATGAGTGATTTAAACCAACCCCCATGTCTCTGTGACATTCAGGTGTGAAGATATGCCTGTGTGGCTTTGGGTTGCTAGGGTACTCTGTTTTGTTGCTAGGGAGTGGCCAATGACGACACTGTAAAGTGTAGTTGCCAGTATGAGTGATATAAACCAACCCGCATGTCTCTGTGACATTCAGGTCTGAAGATATGCCTGTGTGGCTTTGGGTTGCTAGGGTACTCTGTTTGGTTGCTAGGGAGTGGCCAATGACGACACTGTAAAGTGTAGTTGCCAGTATGAGTGATTTAAACCAACCCCCATGTCTCTGTGACATTCAGGTCAGAAGATATGCCTGTGTGGCTTTAGGTTGCTAGGGTACTCTGTTTGGTTGCTAGGGAGTGGCCAATAACGACAATGTAAAGTGTAGTTGCCAGTATGAGTGATTTAAACCAACCCCCATGTCTCTGTGACATTCAGGTGTGAAGATATGCCTGTGTGGCTTTGGGTTGCTAGGGTACTCTGTTTGGTTGCTAGGGAGTGGCCAATGACGACACTGTAAAGTGTAGTTGCCAGTATGAGTGATATAAACCAACCCCCATGTCTCTGTGACATTCAGGTCTGAAGATATGCCTGTGTGGCTTTGGGTTGCTAGGGTACTCTGTTTGGTTGCTAGGGAGTGTCAATGTTGATTGGTGATTGGGCGTTTGCTGCCCCGACTCAAAGGAGTCCGCCCCCATGTCTCTATGACACTCTGATCCAGAGATATGCATCTGGGCCCTTATAATGGAAGTCTATGGGATCAGTTGCTAGGGTGCCCTAAATGGTTGCTAGGGCTTGGCTTGACATCTTCATGATGATCCGTAGAGTCTGATTGGCCATTTGAGTAAAATGGGCCCACCTCCATGTCTCTAGGCCAATGTGATGCTGAGTTATGCCCAATACAAAATCCCTATGTAAATTAACATGGGTTTTCATGGGACGTCCCTTCACCATTATAAGTCAATGGGGGAAATTTGGAGAGCTCTTGCACCCCAGGGGTACAACTTTTACCCCATTGCGAGGAGTCTTCTCACACAGCTTGATAGCCTCTCCAGATGTGGCGAATCAGGTGTTTCTACGAAATTCACTCTCGGCGCTACGTCCCGTCAAAGTTGGCCGCAATGCATTGTCTATGGGATTTTGGGGGCGAATAAAAATGGGCTGTGACATCATCGTACCCCCGATCGTTTTAAAAAGTTCTCAGAATTTTTTGCTCAATGGGCCGCACAATTTGACGCCAGTTTCGAGGGTCTACGACAAAAACTGCGGGACGAGGGGCGCGTCAAAATTTGAACGAAAGAGGGGCATTTGCGCCCCAGCGGTACAACTTACACCCCATTGCGAGATGTGTTCTCGCACAGCTTGACAGCCTCTCCAGTTGTGGTGAATCACGTGTTTCTACGAAATTCTGGGTCTGCGCTACGTCCCGTTAAAGTTGGCCGTAATGCATTGTCGTTGTAAATTTTGGGGTGGTTTTTTGCCCCGTGTGACATCATCGTACCCCCGATCCCTTATAAAAGTCATAGCACACCGAGTCTATATAGGACGCACGATTTGACGCCCGTTTCGAGGGTCTACGACAAAAACTGCGGGACTAGTTACGCGGCGAAAAACGTACGGAAGAAGTAAGAATAATAATAATAATAATAATAATAAGCACACACAACAGTAATAGTGATGCTTTGCCTATGGCAAGCACCACTAATAAGTATGTGAGATAGTAATAGTGATGCTTTGCCTATGGCAAGCACCACTAACTAGATATGTACATTTCCTGAAGAAAATGTGAGTGGTGCTTGCAGTGGCAAAACTCGGCCCTCGGTTGCTAGGGTGATGTAATTGGTCGCTAGGGTGTGGCTATGAAGATCACAGGTCACTACTTATAGGCCGAGTCCAAACCCACAAACCTCTATGACTTTCTGATCCAAAGTTATATCACAAATTGTATGGCAATGTTAGTCTATCAGAGATTTTGCCCAAATTTCTCGCCCGCTTTACGATAATCGTACGCCCAATTGCTTCAAAAATTCATAGCACACCTCTCCTCAATAAGCCGGTCGATTTGAGACGTCATTCATGGGTCTATGACAAACGGTGTGGGACGAGTTACACGCCGAAGTTCCTATGGGCCTGCATGAACATTCTGCCAATGAAAGTCTATGGGATATTTTTGCCCGCTTTATTGCGCGCTGCTTAAACATCGTAGCTCCAATCGCTCTGAAAAGTCAAAGCACACCTCTCCTCAATAAGCCGCAACATTTGACACCTCATTCATGAGTCTACGGCAAACGGTGCCGGACAAATAACGCACCGAAGTTCCTATGGGCCTGAGTGTGTGTGTGAGAAAGTGACAGTTGAGATTCAAATTCACAGACATTCTGCCATTGTAAATCAATGAGATTTTTTAGGCCGCTTTTTCGTACGCTGTGTGAACATCGTAGGTCCGATTGCTTAGAAAAGTCATAGCACACCTCTCCTCAATGAGCCGGTCGATTTGACACTTCATTCATTGGACTACGCCAAACGGAGCGGGACGAGTTACGCGCCGAAGTTTTGTCAGGGCGAACAGTAATAGTAATACTAGATATGTACATTTCCTGAAGAAAATGTGAGTGGTGCTTGCAGTGGCAAAACTCGGCCCTCGGTTGCTAGGGTGTTGATATGCAGTTGCTATGGCACCCATGATGGTTGCTAGGGCCGTTGCTATGGTACCCTGGGTAGTTACTATGGTGTTGCTATGCGGTTGCTAGGGTACCCAGGGTGGTTGCTAGGGCCGTTGCTAGGGTACCCGGGGTGGTTGCTAGGGTGTTGCTATGCGGTTGCTAGGGTACCTGGGGTGGTTGCTAGGGTGTTGCTATGCGGTTGCTAGGGTACCCGGGGTGGTTGCTAGGGTGTTGCTATGCGGTTGCTATGGTACCCGGGGTGGTTGCTAGGGCCGTTGCTAGGGTACCCGGGGTGGTTGGTAGGGTGTTGCTATGCGGTTGCTAGGGTACCCGGGGTGGTTGCTAGGACCGTTGCTAGGGTACCCAGGGTGGTTGCTAAGGTGTTGCTATGTGGTTGCTAGGGTACCTGGGGTGGTTGCTAGGGTGTTGCTATGTGGTTGCTAGGGTACTCGGAGTGGTTGCTAGGGTAGTTGCTAGGGTACCCAGGGTGGTTGCTGGGGTACTTGGGTGGTTACTAGGGCCGTTTCTATGCGGTTGCTAGGGTACTTGGGTGGTTGCTAGGGCCGTTGCTAGGGTACCCGGGGTAGTTGCTAGGGTATTGGTAGGCAGTTGCTATTTGTCAAAGATCATTACTATGGAGTGTTATAGAGGTCTTTGCCTGATTAGCCCTTAGCTAATTGCTATTAGCATGCAGCCATTGAGTGCTAGCATGTGTAGCATGTTGAGAGTTTGCTAGCATGAGTCAAAAGTAGCAACTCCCATGTCTATGCGACATTCTGATACAAAGATATAGGTCTTGCTAATTGGTTGCTAGGGTACTCTGTTTGGTTGCTAGGGAGTGACCAATGACAACACTGTAAAGTGTAGTTGCCAGTATGAGTGATATAAACCAACCCCCATGTCTCTGTGACATTCAGGTCTGAAGATATGCCTGTGTGGCTTTGGGTTGCTAGGGTACTCTGTTTGGTTGCTAGGGAGTGGCCAATGACGACACTGTAAAGTGTAGTTGCCAGTATGAGTGATATAAACCAACCCCCATGTCTCTGTGACATTCAGGTATGAAGATATGCCTGTGTGGCTTTGGGTTGCTAGGGTACTCTGTTTGGTTGCTAGGGAGTGTCAATGTTGATTGGTGATTGGGCGTTTGCTGCCCCGACTCAAAGGAGTCCGCCCCCATGTCTCTATGACACTCTGATCCAGAGATATGCATCTGGGCCCTTATAATGGAAGTCTATGGGATCAGTTGCTAGGGTGCCCTAAATGGTTGCTAGGGCGTGGCTTGACACCTTCATGATGATCCGGAGAGTCTGATTGGCCATCTGAGTAAAATGAGCCCGCCTCCATGTCTCTAGGCCAATGTGATGCTGAGTTATGCCCAATGCAAAATCCCTATGTAAATTACAATGGGTTTTCATGGGACGTCCCTTACCATAGAAAGTCAATGGGGCAAATTTGGAGAGCTCTTGCACCCCAGGGGTACAACTTTTACCCCATTGCGAGGAGTCTTCTCGCACAGCTTGATAGCCTCTCCAGATGTGGCGAATCACGTGTTTCTACGAAATTCTTGCTTGGCGCTACGTTCCGTCAAAATTCGTCCCCATGCGTTGTCTATGGGATTTTGGGGCCGAATTATTACCCCAGGTGACATCATCGTACCCCTGATCGCTTATAAAAGTCGGGGATCTACATTCCCATATTGGCCGCACAATTTGACGCCCATTTCGAGGGTCTACGACAAAAATTGCGGGACGAGGGGCGCGCCAAAATTTGAATGAAAGAGGGGCATTTGCGCCCCAGGGGTACAACTTACACCCCATTGCGAAATGTGTTCTCGCACAGCTTGACAGCCTCTCCAGTTGTGGTGAATCACGTGTTTCTACGAAATTCTGGGTCTGCGCTACGTCCCGTTAAAGTTGGCCGTAATGCATTGTCGTTGTAAATTTTGGGGTGTTTTTTTGCCCCGTGTGACATCATCGTACCCCCGATCCCTTATAAAAGTCATAGCACACCGAGTCTATATAGGACGCACGATTTGACGCCCGTTTCGAGGGTCTACGACAAAAACTGCGGGACTAGTTACGCGCCGAAATGTGTACGGAAGAATAAAAAGAAGAAGAATAATAATAAGCACGCACAACAGTAATAGTGATGCTTTGCCTATGGCAAGCACCACTAATAATAATAATAATAATAATAAGTATGTCGAATAGTAATAGTGATGCTTTGCCTATGGCAAGCACCACTAACTAGATATGTACATTTCCTGAAGAAAATGTGTGTGGTGCTTGCAGTGGCAAAACTGGGCCCTCGGTTGCTAGGGTGTTGATATGCAGTTGCTATGGCACCCATGATGGTTGCTAGGGCCGTTGCTATGGTACCCGGGGTGGTTGCTAGGGTGTTGCTATGCAGTTGCTAGGGTACACGGGGTGGTTGCTAGGGTGTTGCTATGTCGTTTCTAAGGTACTCGGGGTGGTTGCTATGGCCGTTTCTAGGGTACTCAGGGTGGTTGCTAGGGTACCCGGGGTGGTTGCTAGGGCCGTTGCTAGGGTACCCAGGGTGGTTGCTAAGGTGTTGCTATGCGGTTGCTAGGGTACCCGGGGTGGTTGTTAGGGTGTTGCTATGCGGTTGCTATGGTACCCGGGGTGGTTGCTAGGGCCGTTGCTAGGGTACCCAGGGTGGTTGCTAAGGTGTTGCTATGTGGTTGCTAGGGTACCTGGAGTGGTTGCTAGGGTGTTGCTATGTGGTTGCTAGGGTACTCTGAGTGGTTGCTAGGGCAGTTGCTAGGGTACCCAGGGTGGTTGCTGGGGTACTTGGGTGGTTGCTAGGGCCGTTGCTATGCGGTTGCTAGGGTACCCGGGTGGTTTCTAGGGCCGTTGCTAAGGTACCCGGGCTAGTTGCTAGGGCATTGGTAGGCAGTTGCTAGTTGTCAAAGATCATTACAATGGAGTGTTATAGAGGTCTTTGCCTGATTAGCCCTTAGGTAATTGCTATTTGCATGAAGCTATTGAGTGCTAGCATGTGTAGCATGTTGAGAGTTTGCTAGCATGAGTTAAAAGTAGCAACTCCCATGTCTATGCGACATTCTGATACAAAAATATAGGTCTTGCTAATTGGTTGCTAGGGTACTCTGTTTGGTTGCTAGGGAGTGGCCAATGACGACACTGTAAAGTGTAGTTGCCAGTATGAGTGATATAAACCAACCCCCATGTCTCTGTGACATTCAGGTCAGAAAATATGCCTGTGTGGCTTTAGGTTGCTAGGGTACTCTGTTTGGTTGCTAGGGAGTGGCCAATGACGACAATGTAAAGTGTAGTTGCCAGTATGAGTGATTTAAACCAACCCCCATGTCTCTGTGACATTCAGGTGTGAAGATATGCCTGTGTGGCTTTGGGTTGCTAGGGTACTCTGTTTGGTTGCTAGGGAGTGGCCAATGACGACACTGTAAAGTGTAGTTGCCAGTATGAGTGATATAAACCAACCCCCATGTCTCTGTGACATTCAGGTCTGAAGATATGCCTGTGTGGCTTCGGGTTGCTAGGGTACTCTGTTTGGTTGCTAGGGGTGGCCAATAACAACACTGTAAAGTGTAGTTGCCAGTATGAGTGATTTAAACCAACCCCCATGTCTCTGTGACATTCAGGTCAGAAGATATGCTTGTGTTGCTTTAGGTTGCTAGGGTACTGTGTTTGGTTGCTAGGGGGTGGCCAATGATGATACTGTAAAGTGTAGTTGCCACTATGAGTGATTTAAACCAACCCCCATGTCTCTGTGACATTAAGGTGTGAAGATATGCCTGTGTGGCTTTGGGTTGCTAGGGTACTCTGTTTGGTTGCTAGGGAGTGGCCAATGATGACACTGTAAAGTGTAGTTGCCAGCATGAGTGATATAAACCAACCCCCATGTCTCTGTGACATTCAGGTGTGAAGATATGCCTGTGTGGCTTTGGGTTGCTAGGGTACTCTGTTTGGTTGCTAGGGAGTGGCCAATGACGACACTGTAAAGTGTATTTGCCAGTATGAGTGATATAAACCAACCCCCATGTCTCTGTGACATTCAGGTCAGAAGATATGCCTGTGTGGCTTTAGGTTGCTAGGGTACTGTGTTTGGTTGCTAGGGAGTGGCCAATAACGACACTGTAAAGTGTAGTTGCCAGTATGAGTGATTTAAACCAACCCCCATGTCTCTGTGACATTCAGGTGTGAAGATATGTCTGTGTGGCTTTGGGTTGCTAGGGTACTCTGTTTGGTTGCTAGGGAGTGGCCAATGACGACACTGTAAAGTGTAGTTGACAGCATGAGTGATATAAACCAACCCCCATGTCTCTGTGACATTCAGGTCTGAAGATATGCCTGTGTGGCTTTGGGTTGCTAGGGTACTCTGTTTGGTTGCTAGGGAGTGTCAATGTTGATTGGTGATTGGGCGTTTGCTGCCCCGACTCAAAGGAGTCCGCCCCTATGTCTCTATGACACTCTGATCCAGAGATATGCATCTGGGCCCTTATAATGGAAGTCTATGGGATCAGTTGCTAGGGTGCCCTAAATGGTTGCTAGGGCGTGGCTTGACACCTTCATGATGATCCAGAGAGTCTGATTGGCCATCTGAGTAAAATGAGCCCGCCTCCATGTCTCTAGGCCAATGTGATGCTGAGTTATGGCCAATGCAAAATGTCTATGGACTTCACCATAGTAAAGAAAAAACCCTCGCCATGTATTTGAATAGGGCAAATTTGGGGGGCTGTAGCGCCCCAGGGGTACAACATATACCCCATTGCGAAATGATCCTGAGAGTCTGATTGGTTGTCTGAGTAAAATGAGCCCACCCCCATGTCTTTAGGCCAATGTGATGCAGAGTTATGCTCAATACAAATGTCTATGGAAACTACCATAGTAGGAAAAAAAAAATTATTTCATGGGCGATCCCTCACCATGTATTTGAATGGGGCCACTTTGGGGGACTGTAGCCCCCCAGGGGTACAACTTATTCCCCTTTCCGAGGTGGGGTCTCGCACAGCTTGATAGCGTCTCCAAATGTGGCAAATTTTTTGTTTGTACGAAATTCGCACCCGGAGCCACGTCCCGTCAAAGTTGGCCGCAATGCATTGTCAATACGATTTTTAGGGCCGCTTTTGCCCCCCGTGTGATGTCATCGTACCCCCGATCGCTTATAAAAGTCATAGCACACCGAGTCTATATAGGACGCACGATATGACGCCCGTTTCGAGGGTCTATGACAAAAACTGCGGGACTAGTTACGCGCCGAAAAACGTACGGAAGAAAAATAATAATAATAATAAGTATGAACAATAGTAATAGTGATGCTTTGCCTATGGCAAGCACCACTAACTAGATATGTACATTTCCTGAAGAAAATGTGAGTGGTGCTTGCAGTGGCAAAACTCGGCCCTCGGTTGCTAGGGTATTGATATGCAGTTGCTATGGCACCCATGATGGTTGCTAGAGCCGTTGCTATGGCACCTGAGCTGGTTGCTAAGGTGTTGCTATGTGGTTGCTAGGGTACACAGGGTGGTTGCTGGGGCCGTTGCTAAGGCGTTGCTATGCGGTTGCTAGGGTGTTGCTATGCAGTTGCTAGGGTACCCGGGGTGGTTGCTAGGGTGTTGTTATGCGGTTGCTAGGGTATCCGGGGCGGTTGCTAGGGCCGTTGCTAGGGTACCCGGGGTGGTTGCTAGGGTGTTGCTATGCGGTTGCTATGGTACCCGGGGTGGTTGTTAGGGCCGTTGCTATGGTACCCGGGGTGGTTGCTAGGGTGTTGCTATGCGGTTTCTAGGGTACCCGGGGTGGTTGCTAGGGCCGTTGCTAGGGTACCCAGGGTGGTTGCTAAGGTGTTGCTATGCGGTTGCTATGGTACTCGGGTGGTTACTAGGGCCGTTGCTATGCGGTTGCTAGGGTACTTGGGTGGTTGCTAGGGCCGTTGCTAAGGTAACCGGGCTAGTTGCTATGGCATTGGTATGCAGTTGCTACTTGTCAAAGATCATTACTATGGAGTGTTATAGAGGTCTTTTCCTGATTAGCCCTTAGCTAATTGCTATTAGCATGAAGCTATTGAGTGCTAGCATGTGTAGCTTGTTGAGAGTTTGCTAGCATGAGTCAAAAGTAGCAACTCCCATGTCTATGCGACATTCTGATACAAAAATATAGGTCTTGATAATTGGTTGCTAGGGTACTCTGTTTGGTTGCTAGGGAGTGGCCAATGACGACACTGTAAAGTGTAGTTGCCTGTATGAGTGATATAAACCAACCCCCATGTCTCTGTGACATTCAGGTCAGAAGATATGCCTGTGTGGCTTTAGGTTGCTAGGGTACTCTGTTTGGTTGCTAGGGAGTGGCCAATAATGACAATGTAAAGTGTAGTTGCCAGTATGAGTGATTTAAACCAACCCCCATGTCTCTGTGACATTCAGGTGTGAAGATATGCCTGTGTGGCTTTGGGTTGCTAGGGTACTCTGTTTGGTTGCTAGGGAGTGGCCAATGACGACACTGTAAAGTGTAGTTGCCAGTATGAGTGATATAAACCAACCCCCATGTCTCTGTGACATTCAGGTCTGAAGATATGCCTGTGTGGCTTTGGGTTGCTAGGGTACTCTGTTTGGTTGCTAGGGAGTGTCAATGTTGATTGGTGATTGGGCGTTTGCTGCCCCGACTCAAAGGAGTCCGCCCCCATGTCTCTATGACACTCTGATCCAGAGATATGCATCTGGGCCCTTATAATGGAAGTCTATGGGATCAGTTGCTAGGGTGCCCTAAATGGTTGCTAGGGCGTGGCTTGACACCTTCATGATGATCCGGAGAGTCTGATTGGCCATCTGAGTAAAATGAGCCCGCCTCCATGTCTCTAGGCCAATGTGATGCTGAGTTATGCCCAATGCAAATTACCATAGTAGGAAAAACGCATGTGTTTCATGGGCCGCCCCTCACCATAGTTAGTCAATGGGGCCACTTTGGGGCGCTTTCGCGCCCCAGGGGTACAACTTATACCCCATTGAGAGGTGTGTTCTCGCACAGCTTGATAGCCTCTCCAGGTGTGGAGAATCACGTGTTGCTACGAAATTCTCGCTCGGCGCTACGTCCCGTCAAAGTTGGCCGTAATGCATTGTTGTTGTAAATTTTGGGGTGGTTTTTTGCCCCGTGTGACATCATCGTACCCCCGATCGCTTATAAAAGTCATAGCACACCGAATCTATATAGGACGCACGATTTGATGTACGTTTCGAGGGTCTATGACAAAAACTGCGGGACTAGTTACACGCCGAAAATCTGTACGGAATCTATAATAATAATAACTAGATATGTACATTTCCTGAAGAAAATGTGAGTGGTGCTTGCGGTGGCAAAACTCGGCCCTCGGTTGTTAGGGTGTTGATATGCAGTTGCTATGGCACCCATGATGGTTGCTAGGGCCATTGCTATGGTACCTGGGCTGGTTGCTAGGGTGTTGCTATGCGGTTGCTAGGGTACACGGGGTGGTTGCTAGGGCCGTTGCTAGGGTACCCGGGGTGGTTGCTAGGGTGTTGCTATGCGGTTGCTAGGGTACCCAGGGTGGTTGCTAGGGTGTTGCTATGCAGTTGCTACGGTAACCAGGATGGTTGCTAGGGCCATTGCTAGGGTACCCATGGTGGTTGCTAGGGTGTTGCTATGCGGTTGCTAGGGTACCCAGGGCAGTTGCTAGGGTGTTGCTATGCAGTTGCTAGGGTACCCGGGGTGGTTGCTAGGGCCGTTGCTATGGTACCCAGGGTGGTTGCTAAGGTGTTGCTATGCGGTTGCTAGGGTACCCGGGGTGGTTGCTAGGGTGTTGCTATGCGGTTGCTATGGTACCCGGGGTGGTTGTTAGGGAGTTGCTATGTGGTTGCTATGGTACTCGGGTAGTTACTAGGGCAGTTGCTATGCGGTTGCTAGGGTACTTGGGTGGTTGCTAGGGCCGTTGCTAAGGTAACCGGGCTAGTTGCTATGGCATTGGTATGCAGTTGCTACTTGTCAAAGATCATTACTATGGAGTGTTATAGAGGTCTTTGCATGATTAGCCCTTAGCTAATTGCTATTAGCATGTAGCTATTGAGTGCTAGCATGTATAGCATGTTGAGAGTTTGCTAGCATGAGTCAAAAGTAGCAACTCCCATGTCTATGCGACATTCTGATACAAAAATATAGGTCTTGCTAAATGGTTGCTAGGGTACTCTGTTTGGTTGCTAGGGATTGGCCAATGACGACACTGTAAAGTGTAGTTGCCAGTATGATTGATATAAAACAACCCCCATGTCTCTGTGACATTCAGGTCAGAAGATATGCCTGTGTGGCTTTAGGTTGCTAGGGTACTCTGTTTGGTTGCTAGGGAGTGGCCAATAACGACAATGTAAAGTGTAGTTGCCAGTATGAGGGATTTAAACCAACCCCCATGTCTCTGTGACATTCAGGTCTGAAGATATGCCTGTGTGGATTCGGGTTGCTAGGGTACTCTGTTTGGTTGCTAGGGAGTGGCCAATAACAACACTGTAAAGTGTAGTTGCCAACATGAGTGATTTAAACCAACCCCCATGTCTCTGTGACATTCAGGTCTGAAGATATGCCTGTGTGGCTTTGGGTTGCTAGGGTACTCTGTTTGGTTGCTAGGGAGTGGCCAATGACGACACTGTAAAGTGTAGTTGCCAGTATGAGTGATATAAACCAACCCCCATGTCTCTATGACATTCAGATCTAAAGATATGCCTGTGTGGCTTTGGGTTGCTAGGGTACTCTGTTTGGTTGCTAGGGAGTGTCAATGTTGATTGGTGATTGGGCGTTTGCTGCCCCGACTCAAAGAAGTCCGCCCCCATGTCTCTATGACACTCTGATCCAGAGATATGCATCTGGGCCCTTATAATGGAAGTCTATGGGATCAGTTGCTAGGGTGCCCTAAATGGTTGCTAGGGCGTGGCTTGACACCTTCATGATGATCCGGAGAGTCTGATTGGCCATCTGAGTAAAATGAGCCCGCCTCCATGTCTCTAGGCCAATGTGATGCTGAGTTATGCCCAATGCAAAACCCCTATGTAAATTACAATGGGTTTTCATGGGACGTCCCTTACCATAGAAAGTCAATGGGGCAAATTTGGAGAGCTCTTGCACCCCAGGGGTACAACTTTTACCCCATTGCGAGGACTCGTCTCGCACAGCTTGATAGCCTCTCCAGATGTGGCGAATCACGTGTTTCTACGAAATTCTTGCTTGGCGCTACGTCCCGTCAAAATTCGTCCCAATGCGTTGTCTATGGGATTTTGGGGCCGAATAAAAATTGGCTGTGACATCATCGTACCCCTGATCGCTTATAAAAGTCGGGGATCTACATTCCCGTATTGGCCACACAATTTGACACCCATTTCGAGGGTCTACGACAAAAATTGCGGGACGAGGGGCGCGCCAAAATTTGAAAGAAAGAGGGGCATTTGCGCCCCAGGGGTACAACTTACACCCCATTGCGAGATGTGTTCTCGCACAGCTTGACAGCCTCTCCAGTTGTGGTGAATCACGTGTTTCTACGAAATTCTGGGTCTGCGCTACGTCCCGTTAAAGTTGGCCGTAATGCATTGTCGTTGTAAATTTTGGGGTGGTTTTTTGCCCCGTGTGACATCATCGTACCCCCGATCCCTTATAAAAGTCATAGCACACCGAGTCTATATAGGACGCACGATTTGAAGCAGTTTCGAGAGTCTACGACAAAAACTGCGGGACTAGTTACGCGCCGAAATGTGTACGGAATCTAGTATAATAATAATAATAGTTATGTGAGATAATAATAGTGATGCTTTGCCTATGGCAAGCACCACTAATAAGCACGCACAACAGTAATAGTGATGCTTTGCCTATGGCAAGCACCACTAACTAGATATGTACATTTCCTGAAGAAAATGTGAGTGGTGCTTGCAGTGGCAAAACTCGGCCCTCGGTTGCTAGGGTGATGTAATTGGTCGTTAGGGTGTGGCTATGAAGATGATAGATCATAGGCCGAGTCAAAACCCACAAACCTCTATGACTTTCTGATCCAAAGAAATGATCTCACAAATTGTATGGCAATGTTAGTCTATCAGAGATTTTGCCCAAATTTCTCGCCCGCTTTATGATAATCGTACGCCTGATCGTTTCAAAAATTCATAGCACATCTCTCCTCAATAAGTCGGTCGATTAGAGACGTCATTCATGGGTCTACGACAAACGGTTTGGGACGAGTTATGCTCCGAAGTACCTTTGGACCTGCATGAACATTCTGCCAATGAAAGTCTATGGGATATTTTTGCCTGCTTTTTCGTGCGCTGTTTGAACATCGTAGCTCCAATCGCTCCAAAAAGTCATAGCATACCTCTCCTCAATAAGCCGCAACATTTGACACCTCATTCATGGGTCTACGACAAAGGGTGCCGGACAAATTACGCACCAAAGTTCCTATTGGCCTGTGTGTGTGTGTGAGAGAAAGTGACAGTTGAGATTCAAATTCACAGATATTCTGCCATTGTAAATCAATGGGATTTTTTAGCCCGCTTTTTCCTCCGCTGTGTGAACATCGTAGGTCCGATCGCTCCGAAAAGTCATAGCACACCTCTCCTCAATGAGCCGGTCGATTTGCGACCTCATTCATGGGTCTACGACAAACGGTGTGGGACAAGTTACACGCAGAATTTCCTATGGGCCTGAATTAACATTCTGCCAATGAAAGTCTATGGGATATTTTTGCCCACTTTTTCGTGCGCTGTTTGAACATCGTAGCTCCAATCGCTCCGAAAAGTCATAGCACACCTCTCCTCAATAAGCCGCAACATTTGACACCTCATTCATGGGTCTACGGCAAACGGAGCCGGAAAAATTACGCACCGAAATTCCTATGGGCCTCTGTGTGTGTGTGAGAAAGTGACAGTTGAGATTCAAATTCACAGACATTCTGCCATTGTAAATCAATGGGATTTTGTAGCCCGGTTTTTCCTCCGCTGTGTGGACATTGTAGGTCCGATCGCTTAGAAAAGTCATAGCACACCTCTCCCCAATAAGCCGGTCGATTTAACACCACATTCATGGATCTACGACAAACGATGCGGGAGGAGTAGCGCGCCAAAGTTTTGTCAGGGCGAACAGTAATAGTAATACTAGATATGTACATTTCCTGAAGAAAATGTGAGTGGTGCTTGCAGTGGCAAAACTCGGCCCTCGGTTGCTAGGGTGATGTAATTGGTTGGTAGGGTGTGGCAGTGAAGATCATAGATCACTACTTATAGGCCGAGTCCAAACCCACAAACCTCTATGACTTTCTGATCCAAAGATATATCACAAATTGTATGGCAATGTTTGTCTATCTGAGATTTTGCCCAAATTTCTCGCCCGCTTTACGTATAATCGTACGCCCGATCGCTTCAAAAATTCAAAGCACACCTCTCCTCAATAAGCCGGTCGATTTGAGATGTCATTCATGGGTCTATGACAAACGGTGCCGGACGAGTTACACGCCGAAGTTCCTATGGGCCTGCATGATCATTCTTCCAATGAAAGTCTATGGGATATTTTTGGCCACTTTTTTGTGTGCTGTTTGAATATCGTACTTTCAATCGCTCCGAAAAGTCATAGCACACCTCTCCTCAATAAGCCGCAACATTTGACACCTCATTCATGGGTCTACGCCAAACGGTGCCGGACAAATTACGCACCGAAGTTCCTATGGGCCTGTGTGTGTGTGTGAGAAAGTGACAGTTGAGATTCAAATTCACAGACAGTCTGCCATTGTAAATCAATGGGATTTTTTGGTCCGCTTTTTCCTCCGCTGTGTGAACATCGTAGGCCCGATTGCTTAGAAAAGTGAAAGCACACCTCTCCTCAATGAGCCGGTCGATTTGACACCTCATTCATGGGTCTATGACAAACGGTGAGGGACGAGTTACGCTTCGAAGCTCCTATGGGCCTGCATGAACATTCTGCCAATGAAAGTCTATGGGATATTTTTGCCCACTTTTTTGTGGGCTGTTTGAACATCGTACCTCCAATCGCTCCGAAAAGTCATAGCACACCTCTCCTCAATAAGCCGCAACATTTGACACCTCATTCATGGGTCTACAGCAAACGGTGCCGGAAAAAATACACACCGAAGGTCCTATGGGCCTTTGTGTGTGTGTGAGAAAGTGACAGTTGAGATTCAAATTCACAGACATTCTGCCATTGTAAATCAATGGGATTTTTTGGCCCGCTTTTTCCTCCTCTGTGTGAACATCGTAGGTCCGATCGCTTAGAAAAGTCATAGCACACCTCTCCTTAGTGAGCCGGTCGATTTGACACCTCATTCATGGGTCTACGCCAAACGGTCCGGGACGAGTTACGCGCCGAAGTTTTGTCAGGGCGAACAGTAATAGTAATACTAGATATGTACATTTCCTGAAGAAAATGTGAGTGGTGCTTGCAGTGGCAAAACTCGGCCCTCGGTTGCTAGGGTGATGTAATTGGTCGCTAGGGTGTGGCTATGAAGATCACAGGTCACTACTTATAGGCCGAGTCCAAACCCACAAACCTCTATGACTATGATTTATATCAAATTGTATGGCAATGTAAGACTATCTGAGATTTTGCCCAAATTTCTCACCCGCTTTACGATAATCGTACACCCGATCGCTTCAAAAATTCATAGCACACTTCTCCTCAATAAGCCGGTCGATTTGAGACGTCATTCATGGGTCTGTGACAAAAGCTGCCGGACGAGTTACACGACAAAGTACCTTTGGGCCTGCATATACATTCTGCCAATGAAAGTCTATGGGATATTTTTGCCCACTTTTTCGTGCGCTGTTTGAACATCGTAGCTCCAATCGCTCCGAAAAGTCAAAGCACACTTCTCCTCAATAAGCCGGTCGATTTGAGACGTCATTCATGGGTCTATGACAAAAGCTGCCGGACGAGTTACACGACAAAGTACCTTTGGGCCTGCATATACATTCTGCCAATGAAAGTCTATGGGATATTTTTGCCCACTTTTTCGTGCGCTGTTTGAACATCGTAGCTCCAATCGCTCCGAAAAGTCAAAGCACACTTCTCCTCAATAAGCCGCAACATATGACACCTCATTCATGGGTATACGGCAAACGGTGCCGGACAAATTACGCATCGAAGTTCCTATGGGCCTGTGTGTGTGTGTGAGAGAGAAAGTGACAGTTGAGATTCAAATTCACAAACATTCTGCCATTGTAAATCAATGGGATTTTTTAGCCTGCTTTTTCCTCCGCTGTGTGAACATCGTAGGTCCGATCGCTTAGAAAAGTCATAGCACACCTCTCCTCAATGAGCCGGTCGATTTGACACCTCATTCATGGATCTACAACAAACAGTGTGGGAGGAGTTACGCGCCGAAGGATTGTCACGGCGAACAGTAATAGTAATACTAGATATGTACATTTCCTGAAGAAAATGTGAGTGGTGCTTGCGGTGGCAAAACTCGGCCCTCGGTTGCTAGGGTGTTGATATGCAGTTGCTATGGCACCCATGATGGTTGCTAGGGCCGTTGCTATGGTTCCCGGGGTGGTTGCTAGGGTGTTGCTATGCGGTTGCTAGGGTACACGGTGTGGTTGCTAGGGTGTTGCTATGCGGTTGCTAGGGTACCCGGAGTGGTTGCTAGGGCCGTTGCTAGGGTACCCGGGGTGGTTGCTATGGCCGTTGCTAGGGTACCCGGGGTGGTTGCTAGGGTGTTGCTATGTGGTTGCTAGGGTACCCGGAGTGGTTGCTAGGGCCGTTGCTAGGGTACCCGGGGTGGTTGCTAGGGCCGTTGCTAGGGTACCCAGGGTGGTTGCTAGGGTGTTGCTATGCAGTTGCTAGGGTAACCAGGGTGGTTGCTAAGGTGTTGCTATGCGGTTGCTATGGTACTCAGGTGGTTACTAGGGCCGTTGCTATGCGGTTGCTAGGGTACTTGGGTGGTTGCTAGGGCCGTTGCTAAGGTACCCGGGGTAGTTGCTATGGCATTGGTAGGCAGTTGCTATTTGTCAAAGATCATTAATATGTAGTGTTATAAAGGTCTTTGCCTGATTAGCCTTTAGCTAATTGCTATTAGCATGCAGCCATTGAGTGCTAGCATGTGTAGCATGTTGAGAGTTTGCTAGCATGAGTCAAAAGTAGCAACTCCCATGTCTATACGACATTCTGATACAAAGATATAGGTCTTGCTAATTGGTTGCTAGGGTACTCTGTTTGGTTGCTAGGGAGTGGCCAATGACAACACTGTAAAGTGTAGTTGCCAGTATGAGTGATATAAACCAACCCCCATGTCTCTGTGACATTCAGGTCTGAAGATATGCCTGTGTGGCTTCGGGTTGCTAGGGTACTCTGTTTGGTTGCTAGGGAGTGGCCAATGACGACACTGTAAATTGTAGTTGCCAGTATGAGTGATATAAACCAACCCCCATGTCTCTGTGACATTCAGGTCTGAAGATATGCCTGTGTGGCTTTGGGTTGCTAGGGTACTCTGTTTGGTTGCTAGGGAGTGTCAATGTTGAATGATGATTGGGCGTTTGCTGCCCCGACTCAAAGAAGTCCGCCCCCATGTCTCTATGACACTCTGATCCAGAGATATGCATCTGGGCCCTTATAATGGAAGTCTATGGGATCAGTTGCTAGGGTGCCCTAAATGGTTGCTAGGGCGTGGCTTGACACCTTCATGATGATCCGGAGAGTCTGATTGGCCATCTGAGTAAAATGAGCCCGCCTCCATGTCTCTAGGCCAATGTGATGCTGAGTTATGCCCAATGCAAAATCCCTATGTAAATTACAATGGGTTTTCATGGGACGTCCCTTACCATAGAAAGTCAATGGGGCAAATTTGGAGAGCTCTTGCACCCCAGGGGTACAACTTTTACCCCATTGCGAGGAGTCTTCTCGCACAGCTTGATAGCCTCCCCAGATGTGGCGAATCACGTGTTTCTACGAAATTCTTGCTTGGCGCTACGTCCCGTCAAAATTCGCCCCAGTGCGTTGTCTATGGGATTTTGGGGCCGAATTATTACCCCAGGTGACATCATCGTACCCCTGATCGCTTATAAAAGTCGGGGATCTACATTCCCGTATTGTCCACACAATTTGACGCCCATTTCGAGGGTCTACGACAAAAATTGCGGGACGCGGGGCGTGCCAAAATTTGAATGAAAGAGGGGCATTTGCGCCCCAGGGGTACAACTTATACCCCATTGCGAGATGTGTTCTTGCACAGCTTGACAGCCTCTCCAGTTGTAGTGAATCACGTGTTTCTACGAAATTCTGGGTCTGCGCTATGTCCCGTTAAAGTTGGCCGTAATGCATTGTCGTTGTAAATTTTGGGGTGGTTTTTTGCCCCGTGTGACATCATCGTACCCCCGATCCCTTATAAAAGTCATAGCACACCGAGTCTATATAGGACGCACGATTTGACTTCGTTTCGAGGGTCTACGACAAAAACTGCGGGACTAGTTACGCGCCGAAAAACGTACGGAAGAAGTAAGAAGAAGAAGAAGAAGAAGAAGAAGAAGAACTAGATATGTACATTTCCTGAAGAAAATGTGAGTGGTGCTTGCGGTGGCAAAACTCGGCCCTCGGTTGCTAGGGTGATGTAATTGGTTGCTAGGGTGTGGCTATGAAGAAGATAGGTCACTACTTATAAGTTGAATCCAAACCCAGAAACCTCTATGACTTTCTGATCCAAAGATATATCACAAATTGTATGGCAATGATAGTCTATCAGAGATTTTGCCCAAATTTCTCACCCGCTTTACGATAATCGTACGCCCGATCGCTTCAAAAATTCATAGCACACCTCTCCTCAATAAGCCGGTCGATTTGAGACGTCATTCATAGGTCTATGACAAACGGTGTGGGACGAGTTACACGCCGAAGTTGCTATGGGCCTGCATTAACATTCTGCCAATGAAAGTCTATGGTATATTTTTGCCAGCTTTTTCATGCGATGTTTGAACATCGTAGATCCAATCGCTCCAAAAAGTCATAGCACACATCTCCTCAATAAGCCGCAACATTTGACACCTCATTCATGTGTCTACGGCAAACGGTGCCGGAAAAAATACGCACCGAAAGTCCTATGGGCCTCTGTGTGTGTGTATGAGAAAGTGACAGTTGAGATTCAAATTCACAGACATTCTGCCATTGGAAATCAATGGGATTTTTTAGCCCGCTTTTTCCTCCGCTGTGTGAAAATTGTAGCTCCGATCGCTTCGAAAATTCATAGCACACCTCTCCACAATAAGCCGGTCGATTTGACACCTCATTCATGGGTCTACGCCAAACGGTGCAGGACGAGTTACACGCCGAAGTTGCTATGGGCCTGCATTAACATTCTACCAATGAAAGTCAATGGGATATTTTTGCCCGCTTTTTCCTCCGCTGTGTGAACATCGTAAGTCCGATCGCTTAGAAAAGTCATAGCACACCTCTCCTCACTGAGCCGGTCGATTTGACACCTCATTCATGGATCTACGAAAAACGATGCGGGAGGAGTAGCGCGCCGAAGTTTTGTCAGGGCGAACAGTAATAGTAATACTAGATATGTACATTTCCTGAAGAAAATGTGAGTGGTGCTTGCAGTGGCAAAACTCGGCCCTCGGTTGCTAGGGTGTTGATATGCAGTTGCTATGGCACCCATGATGGTTGCTAGGGCCGTTGCTAGGGTACCCGGGGTGGTTGCTAGGGTGTTGCTATGCGGTTGCTAGGGTACCCGGGGTGGTTGCTAGGGTGTTGCTATGCGGTTGCTATGGTACCCGGAGTGGTTGCTAGGGCCGTTGCTAGGGTACCCGTGGTGGTTGCTAGGACCGTTGCTAGGGTACCCAGGGTGGTTGCTAAGGTGTTGCTATGCGGTTGCTAGGGTAACCAGGGTGGTTGCTAGGGTGTTGCTATGCGGTTGCTAGGGTATCCGGGGTGGTTGCTAGGGCCGTTGCTAGCGTACCCGGGTGGTTGCTATGCAGTTGCTATGGTACCCGGGGTGGTTGCTAGGGCCGTTGCTAGGGTACCCAGGGTGGTTGCTAAGGTGTTTCTATGCGGTTGCTATGGTACTCGGGTGGTTACTAGGGCCGTTGCTATGCGGTTGCTAGGGTACTTGGGTGGTTGCTAGGGCCGTTGCTAAGGTAATCGGGCTAGTTGCTATAGCGTTGGTTTGCAGTTGCTACTTGTCAAAGATCATTACTATGGAGCGTTATAGAGGTCTTTGCCTGATTAGCCCTTAGCTAATTGCTATTAGCATGAAGCTATTGAGTGCTACCATGTGTAGCATGTTGAGAGTTTGCTAGCATGAGTCAAAAGTAGCAACCCCCATGTATATGCGACATTCTGATACAAAAATATAGGTCTTGCTAATTGGTTGCTAGGGTACTCTGTTTGGTTGCTAGGGAGTGGCCAATGACGACACTGTAAAGTGTAGTTGCCAGTATGAGTGATATAAACCAACCCCCATGTCTCTGTGACATTCAGGTCTGAAGATATGCCTGTGTGGATTCGGGTTGCTAGGGTACTCTGTTTGGTTGCTAGGGAGTGGCCAATGACAACATTGTAAATTGTAGTTGCCAGTATGAGTGATATAAACCAACCCCCATGTCTCTGTGACATTCAGATCTAAAGATATGCCTGTGTGGGTTTTGGTTGCTAGGGTACACTGTTTGGTTGCTAGGGAGTGGCCAATGATGATACTTTAAAGTCACCTTGCCAGTATGAATGATATAAACCAACCCCCATGTCTCTATTTCATTCAGATGTAAAGATATGCCTGTGTGGGTTTGGGTTGCTAGGGTGCTTGATAATGGTTGCTAGGGCGTGGCTATAATGTGTCATTGGTGAGCCATGATTGGCCCGAATCAAACGAGCCCACCCCCAAGTCTCTATGACACTGTTATCCAAAGATATCCATATGGGTAATTACAATAGCAGTCTATGGGATCAGTTGCTAGGGTGCTGTAAATGGTTGTTAGGGCGTGGCTTGACTGCTTCACAGTGATCTGGAGAGTCTGATTGGTTGTCTGAGTAAAATGAGCCCGCCCCCATGTCTCTATGACACTGTGATGCAGAGTTATGTTCAATGCAAAATCCCTATGTAAATTACCATAGAAGGGAAAACGCATGTGTTTCATGGGCCGCCCCTCACCATGGTAAGTCAATGGGGCAAATTTGGATGGCTCTAACACCCCTGGGGTACAACTTATACCCCATTGAGAGGTGTGTTCTCGCACAGCTTGATAGCCTCTCCAAATGTGGCGAATCACGTGTTTCTGTGAAATTCTCGCTCTGCGCTACGTCCCGTCAAAGTTTGCCGCAATGCATTGTCAATACAATTTTAAGGGCCGCTTTTGCCCCCCGTGTGATGTCATCGTACCCCCGATCGCTTATAAAAGTCATAGCACACCGAGTCTATATAGGACGCACGATTTGACGCCCGTTTGGAGGGGCTGTGACAAAAACTGCGGGACGAGTTACGAGACAAAATTTGTACGGAATCTATAAAAAGAAGAAGAATAATAATAAGTATGTGAGATAGTAATAGTGATGCTTTGCCTATGGCAAGCACCACTAACTAGATATGTACATTTCCTGAAGAAAATGTGAGTGGTGCTTGCAGTGGCAAAACTCGGCCTTCGGTTGCTAGGGTGTTGATATGCAGTTGCTATGGCACCCATGATGGTTGCTAGGGCCGTTGCTAAGGTACCTGGGCTGGTTGCTAGGGTGTTGCTATGCGGTTGCTAGGGTACACGGGGTGGTTGCTAGGGTGTTGCTATGCGGTTTATAAGGTACCCGGGGTGGTTGCTATGGCCGTTGCTAGGGTACCCGGGGTGGTTGCTAGGGCCGTTGCTAAGGTATCCAGGGTGGTTGCTAAGGTGTTGCTATGCGGTTGCTAGGGTACCCGGGGTGGTTGCTAGGTTGTTGCTATGCGGTTGCTAGGGTACCTTGGGTGGTTGCTAGGGCCGTTGCTAGGGTACCCGTGGTAGTTGCTAGGGTGTTGCTATGCTGTTGCTAGGGTGTCCGGGGTGGTTGCTAGGGCCGTTGCTAGGGTACCCAGGGTGGTTGCTAGGGTACCCGAGGTTGTTGCTAGGGCCGTTGCTAGGGTACCCAGGGTGGTTGCTAGGGTGTTGCTATGCGGTTGCTAGGGTACCCAGGGTGGTCGCTAGGGTGTTGTTATGCAGTTGCTAGGGTAACCAGGGTGGTTGCTAAGGTGTTGCTATGGTACTCGGGTGGTTACTAGGGCCGTTGCTATGCGGTTGCTAGGGTATCCGGGGCGGTTGCTAGGGCCGTTGCTAGGGTACCCGGGGTGGTTGCTAGGGTGTTGCTATGCGGTTGCTATGGTACCCGGGGTGGTTGTTAGGGCCGTTGCTATGGTACCCGGGGTGGTTGCTAGGGTGTTGCTATGCGGTTTCTAGGGTACCCGGGGTGGTTGCTAGGGCCGTTGCTAGGGTACCCAGGGTGGTTGCTAAGGTGTTGCTATGCGGTTGCTATGGTACTCGGGTGGTTACTAGGGCCGTTGCTATGCGGTTGCTAGGGTACTTGGGTGGTTGCTAGGGCCGTTGCTAAGGTAACCGGGCTAGTTGCTATGGCATTGGTATGCAGTTGCTACTTGTCAAAGATCATTACTATGGAGTGTTATAGAGGTCTTTTCCTGATTAGCCCTTAGCTAATTGCTATTAGCATGAAGCTATTGAGTGCTAGCATGTGTAGCTTGTTGAGAGTTTGCTAGCATGAGTCAAAAGTAGCAACTCCCATGTCTATGCGACATTCTGATACAAAAATATAGGTCTTGATAATTGGTTGCTAGGGTACTCTGTTTGGTTGCTAGGGAGTGGCCAATGACGACACTGTAAAGTGTAGTTGCCTGTATGAGTGATATAAACCAACCCCCATGTCTCTGTGACATTCAGGTCAGAAGATATGCCTGTGTGGCTTTAGGTTGCTAGGGTACTCTGTTTGGTTGCTAGGGAGTGGCCAATAATGACAATGTAAAGTGTAGTTGCCAGTATGAGTGATTTAAACCAACCCCCATGTCTCTGTGACATTCAGGTGTGAAGATATGCCTGTGTGGCTTTGGGTTGCTAGGGTACTCTGTTTGGTTGCTAGGGAGTGGCCAATGACGACACTGTAAAGTGTAGTTGCCAGTATGAGTGATATAAACCAACCCCCATGTCTCTGTGACATTCAGGTCTGAAGATATGCCTGTGTGGCTTTGGGTTGCTAGGGTACTCTGTTTGGTTGCTAGGGAGTGTCAATGTTGATTGGTGATTGGGCGTTTGCTGCCCCGACTCAAAGGAGTCCGCCCCCATGTCTCTATGACACTCTGATCCAGAGATATGCATCTGGGCCCTTATAATGGAAGTCTATGGGATCAGTTGCTAGGGTGCCCTAAATGGTTGCTAGGGCGTGGCTTGACACCTTCATGATGATCCGGAGAGTCTGATTGGCCATCTGAGTAAAATGAGCCCGCCTCCATGTCTCTAGGCCAATGTGATGCTGAGTTATGCCCAATGCAAATTACCATAGTAGGAAAAACGCATGTGTTTCATGGGCCGCCCCTCACCATAGTTAGTCAATGGGGCCACTTTGGGGCGCTTTCGCGCCCCAGGGGTACAACTTATACCCCATTGAGAGGTGTGTTCTCGCACAGCTTGATAGCCTCTCCAGGTGTGGAGAATCACGTGTTGCTACGAAATTCTCGCTCGGCGCTACGTCCCGTCAAAGTTGGCCGTAATGCATTGTTGTTGTAAATTTTGGGGTGGTTTTTTGCCCCGTGTGACATCATCGTACCCCCGATCGCTTATAAAAGTCATAGCACACCGAATCTATATAGGACGCACGATTTGATGTACGTTTCGAGGGTCTATGACAAAAACTGCGGGACTAGTTACACGCCGAAAATCTGTACGGAATCTATAATAATAATAACTAGATATGTACATTTCCTGAAGAAAATGTGAGTGGTGCTTGCGGTGGCAAAACTCGGCCCTCGGTTGTTAGGGTGTTGATATGCAGTTGCTATGGCACCCATGATGGTTGCTAGGGCCATTGCTATGGTACCTGGGCTGGTTGCTAGGGTGTTGCTATGCGGTTGCTAGGGTACACGGGGTGGTTGCTAGGGCCGTTGCTAGGGTACCCGGGGTGGTTGCTAGGGTGTTGCTATGCGGTTGCTAGGGTACCCAGGGTGGTTGCTAGGGTGTTGCTATGCAGTTGCTACGGTAACCAGGATGGTTGCTAGGGCCATTGCTAGGGTACCCATGGTGGTTGCTAGGGTGTTGCTATGCGGTTGCTAGGGTACCCAGGGCAGTTGCTAGGGTGTTGCTATGCAGTTGCTAGGGTACCCGGGGTGGTTGCTAGGGCCGTTGCTATGGTACCCAGGGTGGTTGCTAAGGTGTTGCTATGCGGTTGCTAGGGTACCCGGGGTGGTTGCTAGGGTGTTGCTATGCGGTTGCTATGGTACCCGGGGTGGTTGTTAGGGAGTTGCTATGTGGTTGCTATGGTACTCGGGTAGTTACTAGGGCAGTTGCTATGCGGTTGCTAGGGTACTTGGGTGGTTGCTAGGGCCGTTGCTAAGGTAACCGGGCTAGTTGCTATGGCATTGGTATGCAGTTGCTACTTGTCAAAGATCATTACTATGGAGTGTTATAGAGGTCTTTGCATGATTAGCCCTTAGCTAATTGCTATTAGCATGTAGCTATTGAGTGCTAGCATGTATAGCATGTTGAGAGTTTGCTAGCATGAGTCAAAAGTAGCAACTCCCATGTCTATGCGACATTCTGATACAAAAATATAGGTCTTGCTAAATGGTTGCTAGGGTACTCTGTTTGGTTGCTAGGGATTGGCCAATGACGACACTGTAAAGTGTAGTTGCCAGTATGATTGATATAAAACAACCCCCATGTCTCTGTGACATTCAGGTCAGAAGATATGCCTGTGTGGCTTTAGGTTGCTAGGGTACTCTGTTTGGTTGCTAGGGAGTGGCCAATAACGACAATGTAAAGTGTAGTTGCCAGTATGAGGGATTTAAACCAACCCCCATGTCTCTGTGACATTCAGGTCTGAAGATATGCCTGTGTGGATTCGGGTTGCTAGGGTACTCTGTTTGGTTGCTAGGGAGTGGCCAATAACAACACTGTAAAGTGTAGTTGCCAACATGAGTGATTTAAACCAACCCCCATGTCTCTGTGACATTCAGGTCTGAAGATATGCCTGTGTGGCTTTGGGTTGCTAGGGTACTCTGTTTGGTTGCTAGGGAGTGGCCAATGACGACACTGTAAAGTGTAGTTGCCAGTATGAGTGATATAAACCAACCCCCATGTCTCTATGACATTCAGATCTAAAGATATGCCTGTGTGGCTTTGGGTTGCTAGGGTACTCTGTTTGGTTGCTAGGGAGTGTCAATGTTGATTGGTGATTGGGCGTTTGCTGCCCCGACTCAAAGAAGTCCGCCCCCATGTCTCTATGACACTCTGATCCAGAGATATGCATCTGGGCCCTTATAATGGAAGTCTATGGGATCAGTTGCTAGGGTGCCCTAAATGGTTGCTAGGGCGTGGCTTGACACCTTCATGATGATCCGGAGAGTCTGATTGGCCATCTGAGTAAAATGAGCCCGCCTCCATGTCTCTAGGCCAATGTGATGCTGAGTTATGCCCAATGCAAAACCCCTATGTAAATTACAATGGGTTTTCATGGGACGTCCCTTACCATAGAAAGTCAATGGGGCAAATTTGGAGAGCTCTTGCACCCCAGGGGTACAACTTTTACCCCATTGCGAGGACTCGTCTCGCACAGCTTGATAGCCTCTCCAGATGTGGCGAATCACGTGTTTCTACGAAATTCTTGCTTGGCGCTACGTCCCGTCAAAATTCGTCCCAATGCGTTGTCTATGGGATTTTGGGGCCGAATAAAAATTGGCTGTGACATCATCGTACCCCTGATCGCTTATAAAAGTCGGGGATCTACATTCCCGTATTGGCCACACAATTTGACACCCATTTCGAGGGTCTACGACAAAAATTGCGGGACGAGGGGCGCGCCAAAATTTGAAAGAAAGAGGGGCATTTGCGCCCCAGGGGTACAACTTACACCCCATTGCGAGATGTGTTCTCGCACAGCTTGACAGCCTCTCCAGTTGTGGTGAATCACGTGTTTCTACGAAATTCTGGGTCTGCGCTACGTCCCGTTAAAGTTGGCCGTAATGCATTGTCGTTGTAAATTTTGGGGTGGTTTTTTGCCCCGTGTGACATCATCGTACCCCCGATCCCTTATAAAAGTCATAGCACACCGAGTCTATATAGGACGCACGATTTGAAGCAGTTTCGAGAGTCTACGACAAAAACTGCGGGACTAGTTACGCGCCGAAATGTGTACGGAATCTAGTATAATAATAATAATAGTTATGTGAGATAATAATAGTGATGCTTTGCCTATGGCAAGCACCACTAATAAGCACGCACAACAGTAATAGTGATGCTTTGCCTATGGCAAGCACCACTAACTAGATATGTACATTTCCTGAAGAAAATGTGAGTGGTGCTTGCAGTGGCAAAACTCGGCCCTCGGTTGCTAGGGTGATGTAATTGGTCGTTAGGGTGTGGCTATGAAGATGATAGATCATAGGCCGAGTCAAAACCCACAAACCTCTATGACTTTCTGATCCAAAGAAATGATCTCACAAATTGTATGGCAATGTTAGTCTATCAGAGATTTTGCCCAAATTTCTCGCCCGCTTTATGATAATCGTACGCCTGATCGTTTCAAAAATTCATAGCACATCTCTCCTCAATAAGTCGGTCGATTAGAGACGTCATTCATGGGTCTACGACAAACGGTTTGGGACGAGTTATGCTCCGAAGTACCTTTGGACCTGCATGAACATTCTGCCAATGAAAGTCTATGGGATATTTTTGCCTGCTTTTTCGTGCGCTGTTTGAACATCGTAGCTCCAATCGCTCCAAAAAGTCATAGCATACCTCTCCTCAATAAGCCGCAACATTTGACACCTCATTCATGGGTCTACGACAAAGGGTGCCGGACAAATTACGCACCAAAGTTCCTATTGGCCTGTGTGTGTGTGTGAGAGAAAGTGACAGTTGAGATTCAAATTCACAGATATTCTGCCATTGTAAATCAATGGGATTTTTTAGCCCGCTTTTTCCTCCGCTGTGTGAACATCGTAGGTCCGATCGCTCCGAAAAGTCATAGCACACCTCTCCTCAATGAGCCGGTCGATTTGCGACCTCATTCATGGGTCTACGACAAACGGTGTGGGACAAGTTACACGCAGAATTTCCTATGGGCCTGAATTAACATTCTGCCAATGAAAGTCTATGGGATATTTTTGCCCACTTTTTCGTGCGCTGTTTGAACATCGTAGCTCCAATCGCTCCGAAAAGTCATAGCACACCTCTCCTCAATAAGCCGCAACATTTGACACCTCATTCATGGGTCTACGGCAAACGGAGCCGGAAAAATTACGCACCGAAATTCCTATGGGCCTCTGTGTGTGTGTGAGAAAGTGACAGTTGAGATTCAAATTCACAGACATTCTGCCATTGTAAATCAATGGGATTTTGTAGCCCGGTTTTTCCTCCGCTGTGTGGACATTGTAGGTCCGATCGCTTAGAAAAGTCATAGCACACCTCTCCCCAATAAGCCGGTCGATTTAACACCACATTCATGGATCTACGACAAACGATGCGGGAGGAGTAGCGCGCCAAAGTTTTGTCAGGGCGAACAGTAATAGTAATACTAGATATGTACATTTCCTGAAGAAAATGTGAGTGGTGCTTGCAGTGGCAAAACTCGGCCCTCGGTTGCTAGGGTGATGTAATTGGTTGGTAGGGTGTGGCAGTGAAGATCATAGATCACTACTTATAGGCCGAGTCCAAACCCACAAACCTCTATGACTTTCTGATCCAAAGATATATCACAAATTGTATGGCAATGTTTGTCTATCTGAGATTTTGCCCAAATTTCTCGCCCGCTTTACGTATAATCGTACGCCCGATCGCTTCAAAAATTCAAAGCACACCTCTCCTCAATAAGCCGGTCGATTTGAGATGTCATTCATGGGTCTATGACAAACGGTGCCGGACGAGTTACACGCCGAAGTTCCTATGGGCCTGCATGATCATTCTTCCAATGAAAGTCTATGGGATATTTTTGGCCACTTTTTTGTGTGCTGTTTGAATATCGTACTTTCAATCGCTCCGAAAAGTCATAGCACACCTCTCCTCAATAAGCCGCAACATTTGACACCTCATTCATGGGTCTACGCCAAACGGTGCCGGACAAATTACGCACCGAAGTTCCTATGGGCCTGTGTGTGTGTGTGAGAAAGTGACAGTTGAGATTCAAATTCACAGACAGTCTGCCATTGTAAATCAATGGGATTTTTTGGTCCGCTTTTTCCTCCGCTGTGTGAACATCGTAGGCCCGATTGCTTAGAAAAGTGAAAGCACACCTCTCCTCAATGAGCCGGTCGATTTGACACCTCATTCATGGGTCTATGACAAACGGTGAGGGACGAGTTACGCTTCGAAGCTCCTATGGGCCTGCATGAACATTCTGCCAATGAAAGTCTATGGGATATTTTTGCCCACTTTTTTGTGGGCTGTTTGAACATCGTACCTCCAATCGCTCCGAAAAGTCATAGCACACCTCTCCTCAATAAGCCGCAACATTTGACACCTCATTCATGGGTCTACAGCAAACGGTGCCGGAAAAAATACACACCGAAGGTCCTATGGGCCTTTGTGTGTGTGTGAGAAAGTGACAGTTGAGATTCAAATTCACAGACATTCTGCCATTGTAAATCAATGGGATTTTTTGGCCCGCTTTTTCCTCCTCTGTGTGAACATCGTAGGTCCGATCGCTTAGAAAAGTCATAGCACACCTCTCCTTAGTGAGCCGGTCGATTTGACACCTCATTCATGGGTCTACGCCAAACGGTCCGGGACGAGTTACGCGCCGAAGTTTTGTCAGGGCGAACAGTAATAGTAATACTAGATATGTACATTTCCTGAAGAAAATGTGAGTGGTGCTTGCAGTGGCAAAACTCGGCCCTCGGTTGCTAGGGTGATGTAATTGGTCGCTAGGGTGTGGCTATGAAGATCACAGGTCACTACTTATAGGCCGAGTCCAAACCCACAAACCTCTATGACTATGATTTATATCAAATTGTATGGCAATGTAAGACTATCTGAGATTTTGCCCAAATTTCTCACCCGCTTTACGATAATCGTACACCCGATCGCTTCAAAAATTCATAGCACACTTCTCCTCAATAAGCCGGTCGATTTGAGACGTCATTCATGGGTCTGTGACAAAAGCTGCCGGACGAGTTACACGACAAAGTACCTTTGGGCCTGCATATACATTCTGCCAATGAAAGTCTATGGGATATTTTTGCCCACTTTTTCGTGCGCTGTTTGAACATCGTAGCTCCAATCGCTCCGAAAAGTCAAAGCACACTTCTCCTCAATAAGCCGGTCGATTTGAGACGTCATTCATGGGTCTATGACAAAAGCTGCCGGACGAGTTACACGACAAAGTACCTTTGGGCCTGCATATACATTCTGCCAATGAAAGTCTATGGGATATTTTTGCCCACTTTTTCGTGCGCTGTTTGAACATCGTAGCTCCAATCGCTCCGAAAAGTCAAAGCACACTTCTCCTCAATAAGCCGCAACATATGACACCTCATTCATGGGTATACGGCAAACGGTGCCGGACAAATTACGCATCGAAGTTCCTATGGGCCTGTGTGTGTGTGTGAGAGAGAAAGTGACAGTTGAGATTCAAATTCACAAACATTCTGCCATTGTAAATCAATGGGATTTTTTAGCCTGCTTTTTCCTCCGCTGTGTGAACATCGTAGGTCCGATCGCTTAGAAAAGTCATAGCACACCTCTCCTCAATGAGCCGGTCGATTTGACACCTCATTCATGGATCTACAACAAACAGTGTGGGAGGAGTTACGCGCCGAAGGATTGTCACGGCGAACAGTAATAGTAATACTAGATATGTACATTTCCTGAAGAAAATGTGAGTGGTGCTTGCGGTGGCAAAACTCGGCCCTCGGTTGCTAGGGTGTTGATATGCAGTTGCTATGGCACCCATGATGGTTGCTAGGGCCGTTGCTATGGTTCCCGGGGTGGTTGCTAGGGTGTTGCTATGCGGTTGCTAGGGTACACGGTGTGGTTGCTAGGGTGTTGCTATGCGGTTGCTAGGGTACCCGGAGTGGTTGCTAGGGCCGTTGCTAGGGTACCCGGGGTGGTTGCTATGGCCGTTGCTAGGGTACCCGGGGTGGTTGCTAGGGTGTTGCTATGTGGTTGCTAGGGTACCCGGAGTGGTTGCTAGGGCCGTTGCTAGGGTACCCGGGGTGGTTGCTAGGGCCGTTGCTAGGGTACCCAGGGTGGTTGCTAGGGTGTTGCTATGCAGTTGCTAGGGTAACCAGGGTGGTTGCTAAGGTGTTGCTATGCGGTTGCTATGGTACTCAGGTGGTTACTAGGGCCGTTGCTATGCGGTTGCTAGGGTACTTGGGTGGTTGCTAGGGCCGTTGCTAAGGTACCCGGGGTAGTTGCTATGGCATTGGTAGGCAGTTGCTATTTGTCAAAGATCATTAATATGTAGTGTTATAAAGGTCTTTGCCTGATTAGCCTTTAGCTAATTGCTATTAGCATGCAGCCATTGAGTGCTAGCATGTGTAGCATGTTGAGAGTTTGCTAGCATGAGTCAAAAGTAGCAACTCCCATGTCTATACGACATTCTGATACAAAGATATAGGTCTTGCTAATTGGTTGCTAGGGTACTCTGTTTGGTTGCTAGGGAGTGGCCAATGACAACACTGTAAAGTGTAGTTGCCAGTATGAGTGATATAAACCAACCCCCATGTCTCTGTGACATTCAGGTCTGAAGATATGCCTGTGTGGCTTCGGGTTGCTAGGGTACTCTGTTTGGTTGCTAGGGAGTGGCCAATGACGACACTGTAAATTGTAGTTGCCAGTATGAGTGATATAAACCAACCCCCATGTCTCTGTGACATTCAGGTCTGAAGATATGCCTGTGTGGCTTTGGGTTGCTAGGGTACTCTGTTTGGTTGCTAGGGAGTGTCAATGTTGAATGATGATTGGGCGTTTGCTGCCCCGACTCAAAGAAGTCCGCCCCCATGTCTCTATGACACTCTGATCCAGAGATATGCATCTGGGCCCTTATAATGGAAGTCTATGGGATCAGTTGCTAGGGTGCCCTAAATGGTTGCTAGGGCGTGGCTTGACACCTTCATGATGATCCGGAGAGTCTGATTGGCCATCTGAGTAAAATGAGCCCGCCTCCATGTCTCTAGGCCAATGTGATGCTGAGTTATGCCCAATGCAAAATCCCTATGTAAATTACAATGGGTTTTCATGGGACGTCCCTTACCATAGGTAGTACATTATATGGGTTCGTGGAAATTTCCCCATTCATTTAAATTGCCATTGGGCAAATAGTGGTTCGGTGGGACCGTAGTGTGGATTTGGATCCCGTTTGCAGATTATTTAACTGGCCAACGGGACGTTTCGACTTACTTTTTTTTCCGTTGGGGTAGTCGGGACCAATAGGGCTGCGGACGCCTCTAGGGGGCGATGAGCCCCCACTGGCCTACCCCCCACTGCCCCAGCCCTCCCCCCCCACTGTCCTTGAACCTATTATTCGTCCATTTTCCATTGCTTTGCGAGGCAAAGTGGGGAATTTGCTCCCACGAACCTACTATTTGTCCATTTCTCATTTGAGTGAATGACTGCGGTGGGGGTCTTCGTCCCAGCGACCCTCTATTTGTCCACAGCCCTACCGGTTTAATGGGGGGACCCCCGTCCCACGAACCCACTATTTGTCCATTTGCCCATTATTGTTACGGAACGGCCGCGGAACCCCCCGGGACCCCCTCCCCGGCCACTAGCCCCGCCCCCAAGGTCCCACGAACCCACTATTTGTCCATTTGCCCATTATTTTTACGGAACGTCCCCGGAACCCCCCGGGACCCCCTCCCCGGCCACGAGCCCCGCCCCCGAGGTCCCACGAACCTACTATTTGTCCATTTCTCATTTGAGTGAATGACTCCGGTGGGGGTCTTCGTCCCAGCGATCCTCTATTTGTCCACAGCCCTACCGGTTTGATGGGGGGACCCCCGTCCCACGAACCCACTATTTGTCCATTTGCCCATTATTGTTACGGAACGTCCCCGGAACCCCCCGGGACCCCCTCCCCGGCCACGAGCCCCGCCCCCAAGGTCCCACGAACCCACTATTTGTCCATTTGCCCATTATTGTTACGGAACGTCCCCGGAACCCCCCGGGACCCCCTCCCCGGCCACTAGCCCCGCCCCCAAGGTCCCACGAACCCACTATTTGTCCAATTGCCCATTATTGTTACGGAACGTCCCCGGAACCCCCCGGGACCCCCTCCCCGGCCACTAGCCCCGCCCCCAAGGTCCCACGAACCCACTATTTGTCCAATTGCCCATTATTGTTACGGAACGTCCCCGGAACCCCCCGGGACCCCCTCCCCGGCCACTAGCCCCGCCCCCAAGGTCCCACGAACCCACTATTTGTCCATTTGCCCATTATTGTTACGGAACGTCCCCGGAACCCCCCGGGACCCCCTCCCCGGCCACGAGCCCCGCCCCCCAGGTCCCACGAACCCACTATTTGTCCATTTGCCCATTACTGTTACGGAACGCCCGCGGAACCCCACGGAACCTCCTCCCCGGCCACGAGCCCCGCCCCCCTGGTCCCACGAACCCACTATTTGTCCATTTGCAGCTATTTTTGTAGTTCCAAGACGAAAGGTCATAGGGACCCAGGATTTGAGATTTGAGCATCTCGGGGACCCCACGCTCAGGCCCCCGAAGCACGAGCCCATAGCACCACGGGAAAAAAAGTGCGTCATCCTAGGGCCCCGCGCTTTCGGGGGCACGCTCGGGGAGGCCCCGGGAGCCGCCGTGCCGAGTTTCGTGCTCCTGGGACGTTTCTGAAAAAATTCCACCTGCAATTTATTTGAATGGGTTCGGCCTAACGGGTTCGTGGACACGCTTCCGAAAGGGCCGATCGAGCTGAAATCGAAACCGTTGGCTCGAGGGGACCCCCTCGACCGGTCGCCAAAGTCTCGCGAACGTACGACCTTCTTTAGGGGTCAAAAGGTCAAAAAAGGGAGCGCGCGTCCACCAAACCTCTACGCGTTTAAATGGGAAGCGGGACGTCCCCAGTTCTGAGACGATGGGTGGTAGGAACCCGAGATTTGAGATTCTGGCATCTCGGGGGCCCCTCGCTCAGGCCCCCGAAGCAGGAGCCCATCGGACCGCGGGAAAAAAAGTGCGTCGTCCTAGGGCCACGCGCTTTCGGAGCCTCGCTTGGGGGGCCCCCGAGAGCCACCGTGCCGAATTTCGGGTCCCTGGGACGTTTCTGAAAAAATCCCACCTGCCATTTATTTGAATGGGTTCGGCCTAGCGGGTTCGTGGACGTCTCCCGTTCGGACACGCTGGGTCGTAGGGCCACGAGATTCGAGATCTGCGCATCTCTGGGGCCCCTCGATCGCACCCCCGAAGCACGAAGCCCTAGGACCTCGGGAAAAAAAATACCCCTTTGACACTTTGAAATCACTCGAAAGGCTCTGACTGTGTAAGAGTCTAAGAAGACTGAGGGAGATATTTTGTGCAGGAGGCTCTCGATTTTTCCTTCGTCCTAGGGCCTGGCGCTTTTGGCGCCTCGCTCTGGGATGGCCCTGGAGCCACCGTGCCGAATTTCGGGCCCCTGGGACGTTTCTGAAAAAATCCCACCTGCAATTTATTTGAATGGGTTCGGCCTAGCGGGTTCGTGGACACGCTTCCGAAAGGGACGATTGAGCTGAATTCGAAACCTTCGGCTCGAGGGGACCTCCTCGACCGGTCGGAAAAGTCCTGTGACCGTACGGCCTTTTTTAGGGGTCAAAAGGTCAAAAAAGGGAGCGCGCGTCCACCAAACCTGTACGCGTATAAATTGGAAGTGGGACGTCCCCCGTTCTGAGACGATGGGTGGTAGGGACCCGAGATTTGAGATTCTGGCATCTCGGGGGCCCCTCGCTCAGGCCCCCGAAGCACGAAACCATCGGACCGCGGGAAAAAAAACGTGTCGTCCTAGGGCTCCGCGCTTTCGGCGCCTAGCTCGGGGGGCCCCCGAGAGCCACCGTGCCGAGTTTCGTGATCCTGGGACGTTTCTAAAAAAATCCCACCTGCAATTTATTTGAATGGGTTCGGCCTAGCGGGTTCGTGGACACGCTTCCGAAAGGGACGATTGAGCTGAATTCGAAACCTTCGGCTCGAGGGGACCTCCTCGACCGGCCGGAAAAGTCCTGTGACCGTACGGCCTTTTTTAGGGGTCAAAAGGTCAAAAAAGGGAGCGCGCGTCCACCTGCCATTTATTTGAATGGGTTCGGCCTAGCGGGTTCGTGGACGTCTCCCGTTCGGAGACGCTGGGTCGTAGGGCCACGAGATTTGAGATTTGCGTATCTCTGGGGCCCCTCGATCGCACCCCCGAAGCACGAAGCCCTAGGACCTTGGGGAAAAAAATACCCCTTTGACACTTTGAAATCTCTCGAAAGGCTCTGACGGTTTAAGAGTCTAAGAGGACTGAGGGAGATATTTTGTGCAGGAGGCTCTCGATTTTTCCTTCGTCCTAGGGCCTGGCGCTTTTGGCGCCTCGCTCTGGGATGGCCCTGGAGCCACCGTGCCGAATTTCGGGCCCCTGGGACGTTTCTGAAAAAATCCCACCTGCAATTTATTTGAATGGGTTCGGCCTAGCGGGTTCGTGGACACGCTTTCGAAAGGGCCGATCGAGCTGAAATCGAAACCTTTGGCTCGAGGGGACCCCCTCAGCCAGTAGCCAAAGTCCTGCGACCGTACGTCCTTCTTTAGGGGTCAAAAGGTCAAAAAAGGGAGCGCGCGTCCACCAAACCTGTACGCGTTTAAATGGGAAGTGGGACGCCCCCCGTTCTGAGACGATGGGTGGTAGGGACCCGAGATTTGAGATTCTGGCATCTCGGGGGCCCCTCGCTCAGGCCCCCGAAGCACGAAACCATCGGACCGCGGGAAAAAAAACGTGTCGTCCTAGGGCTCCGCGCTTTCGGCGCCTAGCTCGGGGGGCCCCCGAGAGCCACCGTGCCGAGTTTCGTGATCCTGGGACGTTTCTAAAAAAATCCCACCTGCAATTTATTTGAATGGGTTCGGCCTAGCGGGTTCGTGGACACGCTTCCGAAAGGGACGATTGAGCTGAATTCGAAACCTTCGGCTCGAGGGGACCTCCTCGACCGGTCGGAAAAGTCCTGTGACCGTACGGCCTTTTTTAGGGGTCAAAAGGTCAAAAAAGGGAGCGCGCGTCCACCTGCCATTTATTTGAATGGGTTCGGCCTAGCGGGTTCGTGGACGTCTCCCGTTCGGAGACGCTGGGTCGTAGGGCCACGAGATTTGAGATTTGCGCATCTCTGGGGCCCCTCGATCGCACCCCCGAAGCACGAAGCCCTAGGACCTCGGGGAAAAAAATACCCCTTTGACACTTTGAAATCTCTCGAAAGGCTCTGACGGTTTAAGAGTCTAAGAGGACTGAGGGAGATATTTTGTGCAGGAGGCTCTCGATTTTTCCTTCGTCCTAGGGCCTGGCGCTTTTGGCGCCTCGCTCTGGGATGGCCCTGGAGCCACCGTGCCGAATTTCGGGCCCCTGGGACGTTTCTGAAAAAATCCCACCTGCAATTTATTTGAATGGGTTCGGCCTAGCGGGTTCGTGGACACGCTTTCGAAAGGGCCGATCGAGCTGAAATCGAAACCTTTGGCTCGAGGGGACCCCCTCAGCCAGTAGCCAAAGTCCTGCGACCGTACGTCCTTCTTTAGGGGTCAAAAGGTCAAAAAAGGGAGCGCGCGTCCACCAAACCTGTACGCGTTTAAATGGGAAGTGGGACGTCCCCCGTTCTGAGACGATGGGCGGTAGGAACTCGAGATTTGAGATTCTGGCATCTCGGGGGCCCCTCGCTCAGGCCCCCAAAGCACGAAACCATCGGACCTCGGGAAAAAAAGCGCGTCGTCCTAGGGCCCCGCGCTTTCGGCGCCTCGCTCGGGGGGCCCCCGAGAGCCGCCGTGCCGAGTTTCGTGCTCCTGGGACGTTTCTGAAAAAATCCCACCTGCAATTTATTTGAATGGGTTCGGCCTAGCGGGTTCGTGGACGTCCCCCGTTTGGAGACGCTGGATCGTGGGGCAACGAGATTCGAGATTCTCGCATCTCTGGGGCCCCTCACTGGCGCCCCCAAAGCACAAAGCCCTAGGACCTTGTGTTTTTATCAGCAATACTGGGATGTTTATATACATGACGAAATGTCCATTTCCAATTTATTCAGCGGGCCCTTCATAATGCTCCCGTGGACATTCATTTTTATGCAAATTCTACAGTATTTTGAGACAAAACTTACATAAATGGATTCCACTGAGTGTGCTGAGTACAGTAGAGGTGTTTTCATCAACAAAATTGCACATACTTATTAAAAAATACACTTTATTGAAGTGTCCACGGAAGCAGTATGTCAGGCCCGTCAAATAAGTTCAGCGTGGACAAAAAAATTGGGTGTCCGTATCTCCGGCCCCCGGGGGGTAGGGACTTGGGGCAGGTGGCATCGGAAAGAGGTCCACGTGGTCTAATAATACCCTGAGATTGGTGGAGTTTGCCCCCGTTTTGGGTGAGTTACAGCCGGTCAAATTTTGGTACTTTTTGTCTTTGGGGATCCGTATCTCAGGCCCCCGGGGGCCTATCGACTCGGGAGTGGTGGCGTCAAACATGGCCCCTCGAGGGCTACAAACGAGCCGAGTTTCAAGTCTCTGGGACATGTCCTTCCGTTTGACCCCCTTAACTCTGGGGGGCCGTATCTCCGGCCCCCGGGGGCCAATCGACTCCGGACAAGTGGCGTTCGGTAGGCCTAGGGACGGTTCAACTTTGACCCAAATTTCTTTAAGATTGCCCCCGTATTGGGTGAGTTATGGCCGGTCAAAATTTGGGACTTTTCACATAAAGAAACGTCCATTTCCAATTTATTCAGCGGGCCCTCCATAATGCTCCCGTGGACATTAATTTCTATGCAAATTCTACAGTATTTTGAGATAAAACTTACATAAATGGATTCCACTGAGTGTGCTGAGTACAGTAGATGTGTTTTTATCAACAATATTGGTGATGTTTATGTACATGACGAAATGTCCATTTCCAATTTATTCAGGCCCGTCAAATAAATTGGAAATGGACATGCACCATATGTGGTGAAATACTCGAAAACTCAACATGAAATCCCCAATTTTCTTCATTTGTATGCAAATTCTACAGTATTATGACATGAAACTCACATAAACGGATTCCAATGAGTGTACTGAGTACAGTAGATGTGTTTTTATCAACAATATTGGTGATGTTTATGTACCTGACGAAATGTCCATTTCCAATTTATTCAGCGGGCCCTCCATAATGCTCCCGTGGACATTCATTTCTATGCAAATTCTACAGTATTATGACATGAAACTCACATAAACGGATTCCAATGAGTGTACTGAGTACAGTAGATGTGTTTTTATCAACAATATTGGTGATGTTTATGTACATGACAAAATGTCCATTTCCAATTTATTCAGCCCCGTCAAATAAGTTGTGGGTGGACATGCACCATATGTGGTGAAATACTCGAAAACTCAACGTGAAATCCCCAATTTTCTTCATTTGTATGAAAATTATACAGTATTATGACATGAAACTCACATAAACGGATTCCAATGAGTGTGCTGAGTACAGTAGATGTGTTTTTATCAACAATATTGGTGATGTTTATGTACATGACAAAATGTCCATTTCCAATTTATTCAGCCCACGTCAAATAAATTGGAAATGGACATGCACCATATGTGGTGAAATTACCGAAAATCCACAATTTAAAATCCACAATTTTGTTCATTTGTATGCAAATTATACAGTATTATGACATGAAACTCACATAAACGGATTCCAATGAGTGTGCTGAGTACAGTAGATGTGTTTTTATCAACAATATTGGTGATGTTTATGTACATGACAAAATGTCCATTTCCAATTTATTCAGCCCCGTCAAATAAGTTGTGGGTGGACATGCACCATATGTGGTGAAATACTCGAAAACTCAACGTGAAATCCCCAATTTTCTTCATTTGTATGCAAATTATACAGTATTATGACATGAAACTCACATAAACGGATTCCAATGAGTGTACTGAGTACAGTAGATGTGTTTTTATCAACAATATTGGTGATGTTTATGTACATGACAAAATGTCCATTTCCAATTTATTCAGCCCCGTCACATAAGTTGTGGGTGGACATGCACCATATGTGGTGAAATACTCGAAAACTCAACGTGAAATCCACAATTTTGTTCATTTGTATGCAAATTGTACAGTATTATGACATGAAACTTTCATCATTGGATTCCACTGAGTGTGCTGAGTACAGTAGAGGTGTTTTTTTTTTTTTAAACAATATTGGGATGTTAATTGACATGACAAAATGTCCATTTCCAATTTATTCAGCGGGCCCTTCATAATGCTCCCGTGGACATTCATTTTTATGCAAATTCTACAGTATTTTGAGACAAAATTTACATAAATGGATTCCACTGAGTGTGCTGAGTACAGTAGAGGTGTTTTCATCAACAAAATTGCACATACTTATTAAAAAATACACTTTATTGAAGTGTCCACAGAAGCAGTATGTCAGGCCCGTCAAATAAGTTGAGCGTGGACATAAAATTTGGGGGTCCGTATCTCCGGCCCCCGGGGGGGTAGGGATTTGGGGCAGGTGGCATCGGAAAGAGGTCCACGTGGTCTAATAATACCCTGAGTTTGGTGGAGTTTGCCCCCGTTTTGGGTGTGTTACAGCCGGTCAAATTTTGGTACTTTTTGTCTTTGGGGATCCGTATCTCAGGCCCCCGGGGGCCTATCGACTCGGGAGTGGTGGCGTCAAACACGGCCCCTCGAGGGCTACAAACGAGCCGAGTTTCAAGTCTCTGGGACATGTCCTTCCGTTTGACCCCCTTAACTCTGGGGGGCCGTATCTCCGGCCCCCGGGGGCCAATCGACTCCGGACAAGTGGCGTTCGGTAGGCCTAGGGACGGTTCTACTTTGACCCAAATTTCTTTAAGATTGCCCCCTTTTTGGGTGAGATATGGCCGGTCAAAATTTGGGACTTTTCACATAAGGAAACGTCCATTTCCAATTTATTCAGCGGGCCCTCCATAATGCTCCCGTGGACATTAATTTCTATGCAAATTCTACAGTATTTTGAGATAAAACTTACATAAATGGATTCCACTGAGTGTGCTGAGTACAGTAGATGTGTTTTTATCAACAATATTGGTGATGTTTATGTACATGACAAAATGTCCATTTCCAATTTATTCAGGCCCGTCAAATAAATTGGAAATGGACATGCACCATATGTGGTGAAATACTCGAAAACTCAACGTGAAATCCCCAATTTTCTTCATTTGTATGCAAATTCTACAGTATTATGACATGAAACTCACATAAACGGATTCCAATGAGTGTACTGAGTACAGTAGATGTGTTTTTATCAACAATATTGGTGATGTTTATGTACCTGACGAAATGTCCATTTCCAATTTATTCAGCGGGCCCTCCATAATGCTCCCGTGGACATTCATTTCTATGCAAATTCTACAGTATTATGACATGAAACTCACATAAACGGATTCCAATGAGTGTACTGAGTACAGTAGATGTGTTTTTATCAACAATATTGGTGATGTTTATGTACATGACAAAATGTCCATTTCCAATTTATTCAGCCCCGTCAAATAAGTTGTGGGTGGACATGCACCATATGTGGTGAAATACTCGAAAACTCAACGTGAAATCCCCAATTTTCTTCATTTGTATGAAAATTGTACAGTATTATGACATGAAACTCACATAAACGGATTCCAATGAGTGTGCTGAGTACAGTAGATGTGTTTTTATCAACAATATTGGTGATGTTTATGTACATGACAAAATGTCCATTTCCAATTTATTCAGCCCACGTCAAATAAATTGGAAATGGACATGCACCATATGTGGTGAAATTACCGAAAATCCACAATTTAAAATCCACAATTTTGTTCATTTGTATGCAAATTATACAGTATTATGACATGAAACTCACATAAACGGATTCCAATGAGTGTGCTGAGTACAGTAGATGTGTTTTTATCAACAATATTGGTGATGTTTATGTACATGACAAAATGTCCATTTCCAATTTATTCAGCCCCGTCAAATAAGTTGTGGGTGGACATGCACCATATGTGGTGAAATACTCGAAAACTCAACGTGAAATCCCCAATTTTCTTCATTTGTATGCAAATTATACAGTATTATGACATGAAACTCACATAAACGGATTCCAATGAGTGTACTGAGTACAGTAGATGTGTTTTTATCAACAATATTGGTGATGTTTATGTACATGACAAAATGTCCATTTCCAATTTATTCAGCCCCGTCAAATAAGTTGTGGGTGGACATGCACCATATGTGGTGAAATACTCGAAAACTCAACGTGAAATCCACAATTTTGTTCATTTGTATGCAAATTGTACAGTATTATGACATGAAACTTTCATCATTGGATTCCACTGAGTGTGCTGAGTACAGTAGAGGTGTTTTTTTTTTTTTAAACAATATTGGGATGTTAATTGACATGACAAAATGTCCATTTCCAATTTATTCAGCGGGCCCTTCATAATGCTCCCGTGGACATTCATTTTTATGCAAATTCTACAGTATTTTGAGACAAAATTTACATAAATGGATTCCACTGAGTGTGCTGAGTACAGTAGAGGTGTTTTCATCAACAAAATTGCACATACTTATTAAAAAATACACTTTATTGAAGTGTCCACAGAAGCAGTATGTCAGGCCCGTCAAATAAGTTGAGCGTGGACATAAAATTTGGGGGTCCGTATCTCCGGCCCCCGGGGGGGTAGGGACTTGGGGCAGGTGGCATCGGAAAGAGGTCCACGTGGTCTAATAATACCCTGAGTTTGGTGGAGTTTGCCCCCGTTTTGGGTGTGTTACAGCCGGTCAAATTTTGGTACTTTTTGTCTTTGGGGATCCGTATCTCAGGCCCCCGGGGGCCTATCGACTCGGGAGTGGTGGCGTCAAACACGGCCCCTCGAGGGCTACAAACGAGCCGAGTTTCAAGTCTCTGGGACATGTCCTTCCGTTTGACCCCCTTAACTCTGGGGGGCCGTATCTCCGGCCCCCGGGGGCCAATCGACTCCGGACAAGTGGCGTTCGGTAGGCCTAGGGACGGTTCTACTTTGACCCAAATTTCTTTAAGATTGCCCCCTTTTTGGGTGAGATATGGCCGGTCAAAATTTGGGACTTTTCACATAAGGAAACGTCCATTTCCAATTTATTCAGCGGGCCCTCCATAATGCTCCCGTGGACATTAATTTCTATGCAAATTCTACAGTATTTTGAGATAAAACTTACATAAATGGATTCCACTGAGTGTGCTGAGTACAGTAGATGTGTTTTTATCAACAATATTGGTGATGTTTATGTACATGACAAAATGTCCATTTCCAATTTATTCAGGCCCGTCAAATAAATTGGAAATGGACATGCACCATATGTGGTGAAATACTCGAAAACTCAACGTGAAATCCCCAATTTTCTTCATTTGTATGCAAATTCTACAGTATTATGACATGAAACTCACATAAACGGATTCCAATGAGTGTACTGAGTACAGTAGATGTGTTTTTATCAACAATATTGGTGATGTTTATGTACCTGACGAAATGTCCATTTCCAATTTATTCAGCGGGCCCTCCATAATGCTCCCGTGGACATTCATTTCTATGCAAATTCTACAGTATTATGACATGAAACTCACATAAACGGATTCCAATGAGTGTACTGAGTACAGTAGATGTGTTTTTATCAACAATATTGGTGATGTTTATGTACATGACAAAATGTCCATTTCCAATTTATTCAGCCCCGTCAAATAAGTTGTGGGTGGACATGCACCATATGTGGTGAAATACTCGAAAACTCAACGTGAAATCCCCAATTTTCTTCATTTGTATGAAAATTGTACAGTATTATGACATGAAACTCACATAAACGGATTCCAATGAGTGTGCTGAGTACAGTAGATGTGTTTTTATCAACAATATTGGTGATGTTTATGTACATGACAAAATGTCCATTTCCAATTTATTCAGCCCACGTCAAATAAATTGGAAATGGACATGCACCATATGTGGTGAAATTACCGAAAATCCACAATTTAAAATCCACAATTTTGTTCATTTGTATGCAAATTATACAGTATTATGACATGAAACTCACATAAACGGATTCCAATGAGTGTGCTGAGTACAGTAGATGTGTTTTTATCAACAATATTGGTGATGTTTATGTACATGACAAAATGTCCATTTCCAATTTATTCAGCCCCGTCAAATAAGTTGTGGGTGGACATGCACCATATGTGGTGAAATACTCGAAAACTCAACGTGAAATCCCCAATTTTCTTCATTTGTATGCAAATTATACAGTATTATGACATGAAACTCACATAAACGGATTCCAATGAGTGTACTGAGTACAGTAGATGTGTTTTTATCAACAATATTGGTGATGTTTATGTACATGACAAAATGTCCATTTCCAATTTATTCAGCCCCGTCAAATAAGTTGTGGGTGGACATGCACCATATGTGGTGAAATACTCGAAAACTCAACGTGAAATCCACAATTTTGTTCATTTGTATGCAAATTGTACAGTATTATGACATGAAACTTTCATCATTGGATTCCACTGAGTGTGCTGAGTACAGTAGAGGTGTTTTTTTTTTTTTAAACAATATTGGGATGTTAATTGACATGACAAAATGTCCATTTCCAATTTATTCAGCGGGCCCTTCATAATGCTCCCGTGGACATTCATTTTTATGCAAATTCTACAGTATTTTGAGACAAAATTTACATAAATGGATTCCACTGAGTGTGCTGAGTACAGTAGAGGTGTTTTCATCAACAAAATTGCACATACTTATTAAAAAATACACTTTATTGAAGTGTCCACAGAAGCAGTATGTCAGGCCCGTCAAATAAGTTGAGCGTGGACATAAAATTTGGGGGTCCGTATCTCCGGCCCCCGGGGGGGTAGGGACTTGGGGCAGGTGGCATCGGAAAGAGGTCCACGTGGTCTAATAATACCCTGAGTTTGGTGGAGTTTGCCCCCGTTTTGGGTGTGTTACAGCCGGTCAAATTTTGGTACTTTTTGTCTTTGGGGATCCGTATCTCAGGCCCCCGGGGGCCTATCGACTCGGGAGTGGTGGCGTCAAACACGGCCCCTCGAGGGCTACAAACGAGCCCAGTTTCAAGTCTCTGGGACATGTCCTTCCGTTTGACCCCCTTAACTCTGGGGGGCCGTATCTCCGGCCCCCGGGGGCCAATCGACTCCGGACAAGTAGCGTTCGGTAGGCCTAGGGACGGTTCAACTTTGACCCAAATTTCTTTAAGATTGCCCCCGTTTTGGGTGAGATATGGCCGGTCAAAATTTGGGACTTTTCACATAAGGAAACGTCCATTTCCAATTTATTCAGCGGGCCCTCCATAATGCTCCCGTGGACATTAATTTCTATGCAAATTCTACAGTATTTTGAGATAAAACTTACATAAATGGATTCCACTGAGTGTGCTGAGTACAGTAGATGTGTTTTTATCAACAATATTGGTGATGTTTATGTACATGACAAAATGTCCATTTCCAATTTATTCAGGCCCGTCAAATAAATTGGAAATGGACATGCACCATATCTGGTGAAATACTCGAAAACTCAACGTGAAATTCACAATTTTGTTCATTTGTATGCAAATTGTACAGTATTATGACATGAAACTTTCATCATTGGATTCCACTGAGTGTGCTGAGTACAGTAGAGGTGTTTTTTTTTTTTTCAACAATATTGGGATGTTAATTGACATGACAAAATGTCCATTTCCAATTTATTCAGCGGGCCCTTCATAATGCTCCCGTGGACATTCATTTTTATGCAAATTCTACAGTATTATGAGATAAAACTTACATAAATGGATTCCACTGAGTGTGCTGAGTACAGTAGAGGTGTATTTATCAACAATATTGGGATGGTTATTGACATGACGAAATGTCCATTTCCAATTTATTCAGCGGGCCCTTCATAATGCTCCCGTGGACATTCATTTTTATGCAAATTCTACAGTATTTTGAGATAAAACTTACATAAATGGATTCCACTGAGTGTGCTGAGTACAGTAGAGGTGTTTTCATCAACAAAATTGCACATACTTATTAAAAAATACACTTTATTGAAGTGTCCACAGAAGCAGTATGTCAGGCCCGTCAAATAAGTTGAGCGTGGACATAAAATTTGGGGGTCCGTATCTCCGGCCCCCGGGGGGGTAGGGACTTGGGGCAGGTGGCATCGGAAAGAGGTCCACGTGGTCTAATAATACCCTGAGTTTGGTGGAGTTTGCCCCTGTTTTGGGTGTGTTACAGCCGGTCAAATTTTGGTACTTTTTGTCTTTGGGGATCCGTATCTCAGGCCCCCGGGGGCCTATCGACTCGGGAGTGGTGGCGTCAAACATGACCCCTCGAGGGCTACAAACGAGCTGAGTTTCAAGTCTCTGAGACATGTCCTTCCGTTTGACCCCCTTAACTCTGGGGGGCCGTATCTCCGGCCCCCGGGGGCCAATCGACTCCGGACAAGTAGCGTTCGGTAGGCCTAGGGACGGTTCAACTTTGACCCAAATTTCTTTAAGATTGCCCCCGTTTTGGGTGAGATATGGCCGGTCAAAATTTGGGACTTTTCACATAAGGAAACGTCCATTTCCAATTTATTCAGCGGGCCCTCCATAATGCTCCCGTGGACATTAATTTCTATGCAAATTCTACAGTATTTTGAGATAAAACTTACATAAATGGATTCCACTGAGTGTGCTGAGTACAGTAGATGTGTTTTTATCAACAATATTGGTGATGTTTATGTACATGACAAAATGTCCATTTCTAATTTATTCAGCCCCGTCAAATAAGTTGTGGGTGGACATGCACCATATGTGGTGAAATACTCAAAAACTCAACGTGAAATCCACAATTTTGTTCATTTGTATGCAAATTGTACAGTATTATGACATGAAACTTTCATCATTGGATTCCACTGAGTGTGCTGAGTACAGTAGAGGTGTTTTTTTTTTTTTCAACAATATTGGGATGTTAATTGACATGAGAAAATGTCCATTTCCAATTTATTCAGCGGGCCCTTCATAATGCTCCCTTGGACATTCATTTTTATGCAAATTCTACAGTATTATGAGATAAAACTTACATAAATGGATTCCACTGAGTGTGCTGAGTACAGTAGAGGTGTATTTATCAACAATATTGGGATGGTTATTGACATGACGAAATGTCCATTTCCAATTTATTCAGCGGGCCCTTCATAATGCTTCCGTGGACATTCATTTTTATGCAAATTCTACAGTATTTTGAGATAAAACTTACATAAATGGATTCCACTGAGTGTGCTGAGTACAGTAGAGGTGTTTTCATCAACAAAATTGCACATACATATTAAAAAATACACTTTATTGAAGTGTCCACAGAAGCAGTATGTCAGGCCCGTCAAATAAGTTGAGCGTGGACATAAAATTTGGGGGTCCGTATCTCCGGCCCCCGGGGGGGTAGGGACTTGGGGCAGGTGGCATCGGAAAGAGGTCCACGTGGTCTAATAATACCCTGAGTTTGGTGGAGTTTTCCCCTGTTTTGGGTGTGTTACAGCCGTTCAAATTTTGGTACTTTTTGTCTTTGGGGATCCGTATCTCAGGCCCCCGGGGGCCTATCGACTCGGGAGTGGTGGCGTCAAACATGGCCCCTCAAGGGCTACAAACGGGCCGAGTTTCAAGTCTCTGGGACATGTCCTTCCATTTGACCCCCTTAACTCTGGGGGGCCGTATCTCCGGCCCCCGGGTGCCAATCGACTCCGGACAAGTAGCGTTCGGTAGGCCTAGGGACGGTTCAACTTTGACCCAAATTTCTTTAAGATTGCAACCGTTTTGGGTGAGATATGGCCGGTCAAAATTTGGGACTTTTCACATAAGGAAACGTCCATTTCCAATTTATTCAGCGGGCCCTCCATAATGCTCCCGTGGACATTAATTTCTATGCAAATTCTACAGTATTTTGAGATAAAACTTACATAAATGGATTCCACTGAGTGTGCTGAGTACAGTAGATGTGTTTTTATCAACAATATTGGTGATGTTTATGTACATGACAAAATGTCCATTTCCAATTTATTCAGCCCCGTCAAATAAGTTGTGGGTGGACATGCACCATATGTGGTGAAATACTCGAAAACTCAAAGTGAAATCCACAATTTTGTTCATTTGTATGCAAATTCTACAGTATTATGACATGAAACTTTCATCATTGGATTCCACTGAGTGTGCTGAGTACAGTAGAGGTGTTTTTTTTTTTTTCAACAATATTGGGATGTTAATTGACATGACAAAATGTCCATTTCCAATTTATTCAGCGGGCCCTTCATAATGCTCCCGTGGACATTCATTTTTATGCAAATTCTACAGTATTATGAGATAAAACTTACATAAATGGATTCCACTGAGTGTGCTGAGTACAGTAGAGGTGTATTTATCAACAATATTGGGATGGTTATTGACATGACGAAATGTCCATTTCCAATTTATTCAGCGGGCCCTTCATAACGCTTCCGTGGACATTCATTTTTATGCAAATTCTACAGTATTTTGAGATAAAACTTACATAAATGGATTCCACTGAGTGTGCTGAGTACAGTAGAGGTGTTTTCATCAACAAAATTGCACATACTTATTAAAAAATACACTTTATTGAAGTGTCCACAGAAGCAGTATGTCAGGCCCGTCAAATAAGTTGAGCGTGGACATAAAATTTGGGGGTCCGTATCTCCGGCCCCCGGGGGGGTAGGGACTTGGGGCAGGTGGCATCGGAAAGAGGTCCACGTGGTCTAATAATACCCTGAGTTTGGTGGAGTTTGCCCCCGTTTTGGGTGTGTTACAGCCGGTCAAATCTTGGTACTTTTTGTCTTTGGGGATCCGTATCTCAGGCCCCCGGGGGCCTATCGACTCGGGAGTGGTGGCGTCAAACACGGCCCCTCGAGGGCTACAAACGAGCCGAGTTTCAAGTCTCTGGGACATGTCCTTCCGTTTGACCCCCTTAACTCTGGGGGGCCGTATCTCCGGCCCCCGGGGGCCAATCGACTCCGGACAAGTGGCGTTCGGTAGGCCTAGGGACGGTTCAACTTTGACCCAAGTTTCTTTAAGATTGCCCCCGTTTTGGGTGAGATATGGCCGGTCAAAATTTGGGACTTTTCACATAAGGAAACGTCCATTTCCAATTTATTCAGCGGGCCCTCCATAATGCTCCCGTGGACATTAATTTCTATGCAAATTCTACAGTATTATGACATGAAACTCACATAAACGGATTCCAATGAGTGTACTGAGTACAGTAGATGTGTTTTTATCAACAATATTGGTGATGTTTATGTACCTGACGAAATGTCCATTTCCAATTTATTCAGCCCCGTCAAATAAATTGGAAATGGACATGCACCATATGTGGTGAAATTACCGAAAATCCACAATTTGAAATCCACAATTTTGTTCATTTGTATGCAAATTCTACAGTATTATGAGATAAAACTTTCATTAATGGATTCCACTGAGTGTGCTGAGTACAGTAGATGTGTTTTTAGTAAACAATATTGGTGATGTTTATGTCCATTTCCAATTTATTCAGCCCCGTCAAATAAGTTGTGGGTGGACATGCACCATATGTGGTGAAATACTCGAAAACTCAACGTGAAATCCACTATTTTGTTCATTTGTATGCAAATTCTACAGTATTATGACATGAAACTCACATAAACGGATTCCAATGAGTGTACTGAGTACAGTAGAAGTGTTTTTATCAACAATATTGGTGATGTTTATGTACCTGACGAAATGTCCATTTCCAATTTATTCAGCGGGCCCTTCATAATGCTCCCGTGGACATTCATTTTTATGCAAATTGTACAGTATTAAGACATGAAACTGACATAAATGGATTCCACTGAGTGTGCTGAGTACAGTAGAGGTGTTTTTATCCACAATATTGGGATGTATATTGACATGACAAAATGTCCATTTCCAATTTATTCAGCCCCGTCAAATGAATTGGAAATGGACATGCACCATATGTGGTGAAATTACTGAAAATCCACAATTTGAAATCCACAATTTTGTTCATTTGTATGCAAATTCTACAGTATTATGAGATAAAACTTACATAAATGGATTCCACTGAGTGTGCTGAGTACAGTAGAGGTGCTTTTATCAACAATATTGGTGATGTTTATGTACATGACAAAATGTCCATTTCCAATTTATTCAGCCCCGTCAAATTAGTTATGGGTGGACATGCACCATATGTGGTGAAATACTCGAAAACTCAACGTGAAATCCCCAATTTTGTTCATTTGTATGCAAATTCTACAGCATTACGAGATAAAACTTACATAAATTCCACTGAGTGTGCTGAGTACAGTAGATGTGTTTTTATCAACAATATTGGTGATGTCTATGTACATGACAAAATGTCCATTTCCAATTTATTTATCGGGCCTTTCATAATGCTCCCGTGGACATTCATTTTTATGCAAATTCTACAGTATTATGAGATGAAACCGACAGAATTGGCTTCCACTGAGTGTGCTGAGTACAGTAGAGGTGTTTTCATCAACAATATTGCACGTAGTTATTAAAAAACACACTTTATTGAATTGTCCACGTGAGCAGTATGAAGGGCCGGTCAAATAAGTTGCCGGTGGACATAAAGTTTGGGGGTCCGTATCTCCGGTCCCCGGAGGAGCAGCGGCTCGTGGCCGGTGTCGTCGGTTAGGTCTCCCGCGGGTCTAACGGGGCCCCGAGTCTGGTGCGGTTCGGCGTCGATTCGGCCGAGTGGTGGCCGGTCAAAGTTTTGGACTTTGGGGCTTTGGGGGGCTCTATCTCCGGCCCCCCGTGGAGTAGGGACTCGTGGCCTGCGTCGTCGGAGAGGGCACGGCGAGGGCTAACGATCGAGCCCGGTTGGGAGCCTCTAGGCCTCTTCTTTCGATTTGGCCCCCGAAACTAAGGGGGTCCCTATCTCGGGCCCCCGGTGGAGCAGCGACTCGTGGCCGGTGTCGTCGGGTAGGGCTCCCGCGGGTCTAACCGGACCCCGATTTTGGTGCGGATCGGCGTCAATCCCGCCGAGTTATAGCCGGTCAAAACGTGGGGCATGGGGGGTCCCTATCTCCGGCCCCCGGAGGGCTAGGGTCTCGGGGTGGGTGTCGTCGGATAGGGGCCGCGGAGCTCTAGGATCGACCCGAGTTTGGTGCGGTTCGGCGTCTATCCGGCCGAGTTATAGCCGGTCAAAGCGTGGGGCTTGGGGGGTCCCTATCTCCGGCCCCCGGAGGGCTAGGGTCTCGGGGTGGGTGTCGTCGGATAGGGGCCGCGGAGGTCTAGGATCGACCCGAGTTTGGTGCGGTTCGGCGTCTATCCGGCCGAGTTATAGCCGGTCAAAGCGTGGGGCATGGGGGGTCCCTATCTCCGGCCCCCGGAGGGCTAGGGTCTCGGGGTGGGTGTCGTCGGATAGGGGCCGCGGAGGTCTAGGATCGACCCGAGTTTGGTGCGGTTCGGCGTCTATTCGGCCGAGTTATAGCCGGTCAAAGAATGGGGCCTTGGGGGTCCCTATCTCCGGCCCCCGGAGGGCTAGGGTCTCGGCGTGGGTGTCATCGGATAGGGGCCGCGGAGCTCTACGATCGACCCGAGTTTGGTGCGGATCGGCCCCGGCGTTCGCGAGTTATAGCCGTTTGAAAAAACGTCCCAAAAAGACGGGTTCAGAACCGAACCGCCCATCCGACGTTCCTCCGGGGACCGGGGCGGCACCCCGTCAGGCCGGGAACGGCGAGCCTCGGGCGGATCGGCCGGCCGCCTCGAGGAGGGTGGAAGTCAGGCACCGGAATCGTTCATCGACTTAGTCATTTTTTCAGGGTTCAGAAGCGTTTAGCCCATCCGCCTTTCCTCCGGGGCAGGGCGCAGCTCCCCGTCAGGCCGGGAAAGGTGAGCCCCGGGCGGATCGGCCGGCCGCCTCGGGGAGGGTGGAAGTCATGCACTGGCATCATTCATCGACTTAGTCATTTTTTCGGGCGATGATTTGGCCGAGTGACAGCCGGTCAAATTGTGGGGTTTGGGGGGGCCCTATCTCCAGGCCCCGGGGGAGTAGGGACTCATGGCCTGCGTCGTCGGAGAGGGCCCAGCGAGGGCTATCGATCGAGTCCGGTCTAATTTTGGGACTGAGTCCGGTCTAATTTTGGGACTTTTTAAAATAAAGAAACGTCCATTTCCAATTTATTCAGCGGGCCCTTCATAGTGCTTTCGTGGACATTCATTTTTATGCAAATTCTACAGTATTATGACATGAAACTCACATAATTGGCTTCCACTGAGTGTGCTGAGTACAGTAGAGGTGTTTTTATCCACAATATTGTGATGTACAGTTACTTGACAAAATGTCCATTTCCAATTTATTCAGCCCCGTCGAATAAGTTGAGTGTGGACATGCACCATATGTGGTGAAATACTCGAAAACTCAACGTGAAATTCTCAATTTTGTTGATTTTTAAGCAAAATTGTGCAGTATTATGACATGAAACTCACATAAATGGATTCCAAGGGGTATGCCAAGTACAGTAGATGTGTTTTTATCAACAATATTGGGATTTTAATGTAAATGACGAAATGTCCATTTCCAATTTATTTAGCGGGCCTTTCATAATGCTCCCGTGGACATTCATTTTTATGCAAATTCTACAGTTTTATGACATGAAACTCACATAATTGGCTTCCTCTGAGTGTGCTGAGTACAGTAGAGGTGTTTTCATCAACAATATTGCATGTAGTTATTAAAAAAATACACTTTATTGAAGTGTCCACGGGAGCAGTATGGAGGGCCCGTCAAATAAGTTGCGCGTGGACAAAAAGTTTGGGGGTCCGTATCTCCGGCCCACGGAGGAGCAGCGGCTCGTGGTCGGTGTCGTCGGTTAGGTCTCCCACGGGTCTAACGGGGCCCCGAGTTTGGTGCAGTTCGGCCTCGATTCGGCCGAGCGACAGCCGGTCAAAATTTTGGAGTTTAGGGTTTTGGGGGGTTTTATCTCCGGGCCCCGGGGGAGTAGGGACTCGTGGCCTACGTCGTCGGAGAGGGCCCGTTGAGGGCTATCGATCGAGCCCAGTTCGGAGCCTCCAGGCCTCTTCGTTCGATTTGGCCCCCGAAACTACGGGGGTCCATATCTCGGGCCCCCGGTGGAGCAGCGACTCGGGCCGGGTGTCGTCGGTTAGGGCTCCCTCGGGTCTAACCGGACCCCGAGTTTGGCGCGGATCGGCGTCTATTCGGCCGAGTTATAGCCGATCAAAATGTGGGGATTAGGGGGGCCCTATCTCCGGCCCCCGAAGGGGTAGGGCCTCGGGGTGGGTGTCGTCGGATAGGGGCCATGGAGGTCTAGGATCGACCCGAGTTTGGTGTGGTTCGGCTGCGATTCGGCCGAGTGACAGCCGGTCAAAGTGTGGGGTTTGGGGGGTCCTGTCTCCGGGCCTCGGGGAAGAAGGGACTCGTGGCCTGCGTTGTCGGAGAGGGCCCGGCGAGGGCTATCGATCGAGTCCGGTCTGATTTTGGGACTTTTTAAAATAAAGAAACGTCCATTTCCAATTTATTCAGCGGGCCCTTCATAGTGCTTCCGTGGACATTAATTTTTATGCAAATTCTACAGTATTATGACATGAAACTCACATAATTGGCTTCCACTGAGTGAGCTGAGTACAGTAGAGGTGTTTTTATCCACAATATTGTGATGTATAGTTACTTGACATAATGTCCATTTCCAATTTATTCAGCCCCGTCGAATAAGTTGAGTGTGGACATGCACCATATGTGGTGAAATACTCGAAAACTCAACGTGAAATTCTCAATTTTGTTGATTTTTAAGCAAAATTGTGCAGTATTATGACATGAAACTCACATAAATGGATTCCAAGGGGTATGCCAAGTACAGTAGATGTGTTTTTATCAACAATATTGGGATTTTAATGTAAATGACGAAATGTCCATTTCCAATTTATTTAGCGGGCCTTTCATAATGCTCCCGTGGACATTCATTTTTATGCAAATTCTACAGTTTTATGACATGAAACTCACATAATTGGCTTCCTCTGAGTGTGCTGAGTACAGTAGAGGTGTTTTCATCACCAATATTGCACGTAGTTATTAAAAAAATACACTTTATTGAAGTGTCCACGGGAGCAGTATGGAGGGCCCGTCAAATAAGTTGCGCGTGGACAAAAAGTTTGGGGGTCCGTATCTCCGGCCCACGGAGGAGCAGCGGCTCGTGGTCGGTGTCGTCGATTAGGTCTCCCACGGGTCTAACGGGGCCCCGAGTTTGGTGCGGTTCGGCCTCGATTCGGCCGAGTGACAGCCGGTCAAAGTTTTGGAGTTTAGGGTTTTGGGGGGCTCTATCTCCGGCCCCCAGGGGAGTAGAGACTCGGGGCATGCTTTGTCGGAGAGGGCCCTGCGAGGGCTATGGATCGAGTCTGGTCTAATTTTGGGGACTTTTTAAAATAAAGAAATGTCCATTTCCAATTTATTCAGCGGGCCGTTCATAGTGCTCCCCTGGACATTCATTTTTATGCAAATTCTACAGTATTATGACATGAAACTCACATAATTGGCTTCCACTGAGTGTTCTGAGTACAGTAGAGGTGTTTTTATCCACAATATTGTGATGTATAGTTACTTGACAAAATGTCCATTTCCAATTTATTCAGCCCCGTCGAATAAGTTGAGTGTGGACATGCACCATATGTGGTGAAATACTCGAAAACTCAACGTGAAATTCTCAATGTTGTTGATTTTTAAGCAAAATTGTGCAGTATTATGACATGAAACTCACATAAATGGAATCCAAGGGGTATGCCAAGTACAGTAGATGTGTTTTTATCAACAATATTGGGATTTTAATGTAAATGACGAAATGTCCATTTCCAATTTATTTAGCAGGCCTTTCATAATGCTCCCGTGGACATTCATTTTTATGCAAATTCTACAGTTTTATGACATGAAACTCACATAATTGGCTTCCTCTGAGTGTGCTGAGTACAGTAGAGGTGTTTTCATCAACAATATTGCACGTAGTTATTAAAAAAATACACTTTATTGAAGTGTCCACGGGAGCAGTATGGAGGGCCCGTCAAATAAGTTGCGCGTGGACAAAAAGTTTGGGGGTCCATATCTCCTGCCCACGGAGGAGCAGCGGCTCGTGGTCGGTGTCGTCGGTTAGGTCTCCCACGGGTCTAACGGGGCCCCGAGTTTGGTGCGGTTCGGCCTCGATTCGGCCGAGTGACAGCCGGTCAAAGTTTTGGAGTTTAGGGTTTTGGGGGGCTCTATCTCCGGCCCCCAGGGGAGTAGGGACTCGGGGCATGCTTTGTCGGAGAGGGCCCTGCGAGGGCTATGGATCGAGTCTGGTCTAATTTTGGGGACTTTTTAAAATAAAGAAATGTCCATTTCCAATTTATTCAGCGGGCCGTTCATAGTGCTCCCGTGGACATTAATTTCTATGCAAATTCTACAGTATTATGACATGAAACTCACATAATTGGCTTCCACTGAGTGTGCAGAGTACAGTAGAGGTGTTTTTATCCACAATATTGTGATGTATAGTTACTTGACAAAATGTCCATTTCCAATTTATTCAGCCCCGTCAAATAAGTTGAGGGTGGACATGCACCATATGTGGTGAAATACTCGAAATCTCAACGTGAAATTCTCAATGTTGTTGATTTGTAAGCAAAATTGTACAGTATTATGACATGAAACTCACATAAATGGATTCCAAGGGGTATGCCAAGTACAGTAAAGGTGTTTTTATCAAAAATATTGGGATTTTAATGTAAATGACAAAATGTCCATTTCCAATTTATTCAGCCCCTTCAAATAAGTTGAGGGTGGACATGCACCATATGTGGTGAAATACTCGAAAACTCAACGTGAAATTCACAATGTTGTTGATTTGTAAGCAAAATTGTACAGTATTATGATATGAAACTCACATAAATGGATTCCAATGAGTATGCTGAGTACAGTAGAGGTGTTTTTTATCAACAATATTGGGATTTTAATGTAAATGACGAAATGTCCATTTCCAATTTATTTAGCGGGCCTTTCATAATGCCCCCGTGGACATTCATTTTTATGCAAATTCTACAGTATTATGAAATGAAACTGAGAGAATTGGCTTCCACTGGGTGTGCTAAGTAGAGTAGAGGTGTTTTCATCAAAAATATTGCACATACTTATTAAAAAAATACACTTTATAGAAGTGTCCACGGGAGCACTATGAAGGGCCCGTCAAATAAATTGCCGGTGGACATAAAGTTTGGAAGTCCGTATCTCGGGCCCCCGGTGGAGCAGCGACTCGTGGCTGGTGTCGTCGGTTAGGTCTCGCTCAGGTCTAACGGGGCTCCGAGTTTGGTGCGGTTCGGCCTCGATTCGGCCGAGTGGTAAACGGTCAAAGTTTTATAGTTTGGGGCATTGGGGGGCTCTATCTCCAGGCCCCGGGGGAGTAGGGACTCGTGGCCTACGTCGACGGAGAGGGCCCGTTGAGGGCTATCGATCGAGCCCAGTTGGGAGCCTCCAGGCGTCTTCGTTCGATTTGGCCCCCGAAACTATGGGGGTCCATATCTCGGGCCCCCGGTGGAGCAGCGACTCGTGGCTGGTGTCGTCGGTTAGGTCTCGCTCGGGTCTAACGGGGCCCCGAGTTTGGTGCGGTTCGGCCTCGATTCGGCCGAGTGGTAGCCGGTCAAAGTTTTATAGTTTGGGGCATTGGGGGGCTCTATCTCCGGGCCCCGGGGGAGTAGGGACTCGTGGCCTACGTCGACGGAGAGGGCCCGTTGAGGGCTATCGATCGAGCCCGGTTGGGAGCCTCCAGGCGTCTTCGTTCGATTTGGCCCCCGAAACTATGGGGGTCCATATCTCGGGCCCCCGGTGGAGCAGCGACTCGGGGCGGGTGTCGTCGGTTAGGGCTCCCTCGGGTCTAACCGGACACCGAGTTTGGGGTGGATCGGCGCCTATTCGGCCGAGTGGTAGCCGGTCAAAGTGTGGGGATTGGGGGGGCCCTATCTCCGGCCCCCGAAGGGGTAGGGCCTCGGGGTGGGTGTCGTCGGATAGGGGCCATGGAGGTCTAAGATCGACCCAAGTTTGGTACGGTTCGGCGGCGATTCGGCCGAGTGACAGCCGGTCAAAGTGTGGGGTTTGGGGGGTCCTATCTCCGGGCCCCGGGGAAGAAGGGACTCGTGGCCTGCGTTGTCGGAGAGGGCCCGGCGAGGGCTATCGATCGAGTCCGGTCTGATTTTGGGACTTTTTAAAATAAAGAAACGTCCATTTCCAATTTATTCAGCGGGCCCTTCATAGTGCTTCCGTGGACATTCATTTTTATGCAAATTCTACAGTATTATGACATGAAACTCACATAAATGGATTCCAAGGGGTATGCCAAGTACAGTAAAGGTGTTTTTATCAAAAATATTGGGATTTTAATGTAAATGACGAAATGTCCATTTCCAATTTATTCAGCCCCGTTGAATAAGTTGATTGTGGACATGCACCATATGTGGTGAAATACTCGAAAACTCAATGTGAAATTCTCAATGTTGTTGATTTTTAAGCAAAATTGTGCAGTATTATGACATGAAACTCACATAAATGGAATCCAAGGGGTATGCCAAGTACAGTAAAGGTGTTTTTATCAACAATATTGGGATTTTAATGTAAATGACGAAATGTCCATTTCCAATTTATTCAGCCCCGTTGAATAAGTTGATTGTGGACATGCACCATATGTGGTGAAATACTCGAAAACTCAATGTGAAATTCTCAATGTTGTTGATTTTTAAGCAAAATTGTGCAGTATTATGAAATGAAACTCACATAAATGGAATCCAAGGGGTATGCCAAGTACAGTAAAGGTGTTTTTATCAACAATATTGGGATTTTAATGTAAATGACGAAATGTCCATTTCCAATTTATTCAGCCCCGTTGAATAAGTTGATTGTGGACATGCACCATATGTGGTGAAATACTCGAAAACTCAATGTGAAATGTGCCAAGTACAGTAAAGGTGTTTTTATCAACAATATTGGGATTTTAATGTAAATGACGAAATGTCCATGTTCCAATTTATTTAGCGGGCCTTTCATAATGCTCCCGTGGACATTCATTTTTATGCAAATTCTACAGTGTTATGAGATGAAACTCTTGCCTTGACTGAGGAGTTCTTTAGGAGTGAATAAAAAATTGTGCATTCAACAAATAAATATATAAAAAACATATTTATTAAAACAAATGTATTTAAAACAAAGTGCACCGTGAACTATATACAATAAAAAATATAAAAAAACAAAACAAAACATGAACTAAATTAAAACAAAATTAAACTTCTTCCTGTAGTTCGTCCTGCTCCTCCTCCTCCTCCTCATCATCTGCAAAATACTGTAGAGATGGACAAAAATACATTAAAACACGGCAAATACACTACATAGTTATAGAGGGTTTGTATACATTACATTTTGCTCATCGTCTTGAGCAGGAGGAGCAGGACGAATAGGTGCCAATGGAGGTGGTGCGGGAGGAAGAGGAGGTGGAACATTTGGGGGTCCCTCCTCCTCCCCGGATGAGCTGTGTTCTGAATCCTGCGAACGAGCACAACACAACAGCTGTCAAACCCAACATCACTGAATTAGAACAGTCTAAAATATTTGTATAACTTAATGACAAGTATAAACTCACAGTCCTGCTCATCATTTCGGTGGTGAACTGTGAAAAAAAAAATGAAAAATGAATCACTATCTTTACATTATGAAGAATTGTATTTATTTTCTATTAGTACTTACACTATTGCCCCAACTATCCTCCTCCAGCCCACTGTCATCGGGGTTGCTCATTTTGTTTTGATTTTTCTAAAAAAAAAAAAAAAATTACATCCACAATGTTCTTAATTTGTATGCAAATTCTACAGCATTATGAGATAAAACTCACATAAATGACTTCCACTTAGTGTGCTGAGTACTGTAGAGGTGTTTTATCAACAATATTGATGAATACAATATTGCTCATTTATGAAAAATACACTTTAACTGCATCTGTTAAAAAATGCTAAGGATTTGGCAATGTTAGCAGAAAATATTTTTTAAATAAAAATATAAATGTGTATTAAATACACGTATTTAAAATGTGCATTTCCAATATATTGGAATATCCCACTTAGTTAGGCACCCCCTCGAGTCGTCTTCCCAAGCCAGGGAGGGTGCAATATTGCACATACTTATTAATGTTGTTCATTTGTATGCAAATTATAAAGTATTATGACATGAAACTCACATAAATGGATTCCACTGAGTGTGCGGAGTACAGTAGATGTGTTTTTATCAACAATATGCGTATGGTAATTTATATGACGAATTGTCCATTTCCAATTTATTCAGCGGGCCCTTCATAATGCTCCCGTGGACATTCATTTTTATGCAAATTCTACAGTATTATGACATGAAACTCACATAAATGGATTCCCCTGAGTGTGCTGAGTACAGTAGATGTGTTTTTATCAACAATATTGGTGATGTTTATGTACATGACGAAATGTCCATTTCCAATTTATTCAGGCCCGTCAAATAAGTGGTGGGTGGACATGCACCATATGTGTCGAAATCTCAACGTGAAATCCTCAATGTTGTTCATTTGAAAGCAAATTCTACAGTATTATGAGATGAAACTCACATAAATGGATTCCAATGAGTGTGCTGAGTACAGTAGAGGTGTTTTTATCAACAATATTGGTGATGTTTATGTACATGAAAAAAATGTCCATTTCCAATTTATTCAGCGGGCCCTTCAGACTGCTCCCGTGGACATTAACTTTTATGCCAATTCTAGAGTATTATGAGATGCAAATGAGATAATTGGACTCCACTGAGTGTGGGGAGTACAGTAGATGTGTTTTTATTTCCATTTCAAGTTTAATAGACTGGAACTGGAACCAGAAATAGACTGCTAAGGAAAATTATGCAAACAGTCCCATTTCTAGTTTAATAGACTGGAAGTGGAAAGAGAAATAGACTGCTAAGGGAAATTATGCAAACAGTCCCATTTCTAGTTTAATAGACTAGAAGTGGAACCAGAAATAGACTGCTAAGGGAAATTATGCAAACAGTCCCATTTCTAGTTTAATAGACTGGAAGTGGAAAGAGAAATAGACTGCTAAGGGAATTTATGCAAACAGTCCCATTTCTAGTGTATTAGACTGCTAAGGGAACTGAGCAAATAGTCCCATTTCTAGTTTAATAGACTGGAAGTGGAACCAGAAATAGACTGCTAAGGGAAATTATGCAAACAGTCCCAATTCTCGTTTAATAGACTGCTAAGGGAAATTATGCAAACAGTCCCATTTCTAGTTTAATAGACTGCTAAGGGAACTGATCAAATAGTCCCATTTCTAGTTTAATAGACTGGAAGTGGAACCAGAAATAGACTGCTAAGGGAAATTATGCAAACAGTCCCATTTCTCGTTTAATAGACTGGAAGTGGAACCAGAAATAGACTGCTAAGGGAAATTATGCAAACAGTCCCATTTCTAGTTTAATAGACTGCTAAGGGAACTGAGCAAATTGTCCCATTTCTAGTTTAATAGACTGGAATTGGAAAGAGAAATAGACTGCTAAGGGAACTATGCAAATTGTCTCTGTCAACAGACTGCAAATGGGACCCGAAATGCTATAAGTAACCCCTGCACCATCAGTCTGCTTGACACTTCTGCTCTTGAAATACAGTGCTGTTGATTCTCACTGCGAAAACCAAACATGGCTTTAGATAACTGTCCATTGTGTTTAAGAGGCTACTACCAGCTCAGCCAACATCTGCGGAGCATGCACAAAGTGGTAAATTTAAAAGAGCGCCAGCTTCTCCTTGCAATCTCCTCCGGGCGGGTCAACGTGAGGAAAGGCACCTGCCCTGTTGCAGGGTGTACAAAGGAAACCAGCCGGCTGGACCGTCACCTGAGGTCCCACACTGAGTTGACCAAGACTGCTCAGAGGGATGCCTTGCAGGCCTGCAAAAGGAAAAAAATTCTTACAGACCTGGCAAGCTTGAGGGCCTCCAACCCGGAGGAGCCTATGGTCTCGACCCTTGACATCGACGAAGCCCAGGACGTGTGGGACGTTCCTCCGGTTCCGGAGGAGGAGGAGGTGGAGGAATGCAGTAACGTGGGGTGCAAGACGAGGATGAAGAAGCTTCAGGACCAAGTGGCTGATTTATCGAAACAAGTGGACACTCTGACCGATGCCCTCAGGGACGTCTCGCAGAGGTACCGGCTGCTAAGGAAGCGGTCGCTTCCCACCCCCTCTGGCCAGGTTGCGCGTGTAACCAAAGTTTTGCTGTCCACCATCAGCAGCCCTGAGGAGGGGGGCCCAGAGCAGTCGGTCGCTGAGCCTGAGGAGCAGGAAGAGGAGGATGAAGGCCCTGGGCCTTCAAAGAAAACTCACTCCGCCTTCCCGGACCACGTGCCGGCCCTAAGTGAGTACTGAGTTTACTTGCACCGTTAAAATAAAAAAAAATAGTCTTATGTTACTTAGTAACATAAGTAGTCTTGTTTTTGGTCAAAAAATCTAAAAACTCTTAAATTAAGATGCATTTACTAAATGAGCAAACTGGCGTAAAATATGAGTGGCTTGAGTAATTGGGTTTGCAATTTTCCAGTTAAAAAAAAAAAAGAAACTTTACTTTCATCTTGACTTTCTCGCTGCAATGTAAATTCAATGTTAGGTGTCCATTGCCAGTTTATTCAATGGGATCGATTAATTGGTCAGTGGGACTATTGTCCAAAAACCTGGAAAGTCATCCCCATTGAATAAACTGCAAATGGGATGTGTGTCAATTTGCAATGTATACAGTGTGACAGCTATATTAGTTTAGTGGGATGATTGCCCAACAATCTATTAAACAGTTACCATTCAACGGACTGGGAAAGGAATGTGTGTCCGTTTGCAATTTATTGAATGGTATCGCTTTAATAGATTGGTGGACAAAAACTAATAAAGCCATCCCACAGTACACATTGCACAAAAATGCTTTTCTTTCTTATATGTTTTGCTTTGTTTCCAGCCAAAATATCTAACAATTATAAATATTTTATTTAATTATAAATATCTAACAATTATAAATAAATTTTATAAATAAAAATATTTTAGTAAAAACAAGTCCAAATGAAGTGAGGTTTTGCTTAGAACAATCTAAATTATCTGCCAATGGGGTTAGAAAAATAAACTAGTTGTCTGCTTGAAATAAGATTATTTTTCTAAACCTATTTTAGTCAGATTATTTTGGTTGTTCTGAGCAAAAACCCACTTCATTTGGACTTGTTTTTACTAAAAACAAGACAATAATTTTTACTTGTCTAGAATATCCTTCCTGATTCAAGGATTTTTATATATTTTGGCTAGAAACAAAGCAAAACATATAAGAAAGAAAAGCATTTTTGCCGTGTACACAGTGCAAAAAAAAAAAAAAATGCTTTTCTTACTTAGATGTTTTGTCGGTAACACTTTATAATTACTAGACACTTAAGCATTGGTAAATAGTTAATGATTCATTTACAAAGCATTATCCCTATTCTTGTTTTTTAAGCATCTGTGTAATATGCTCAATAATTGTATTTTCATACTTTATGAAGGATCAGGTCATCATTTCTAAATGAAGCATTACATTATTTACAAACCGGTTAGCTGGTAGTTTTAAGTGGTTCGTTTAGAAAAGTGTTAGTAAATGATTCATCAACTATTTGAAAGCACATTTATAAATCTTATTATTCAGATGTATGTTAACAGTTAGTCAGTGTGTTAATAAATGCTTTAATAACACATATCCCTACTGTAACTCATAATTAATAATTAATCATATAAAACATGTACTAGTTGTCAGTATAATGGTTTTTATCAGCTCATCTAAAGTGAGGACTATTTTTGCCTAAGTGTTTACAAATGAGATTTAAAGGCCCATTTATCTTCTAAACGGAAAAAGAAAAACTACCAGCTAACCGGTTTGTAAATAATGTAATGCTTCATTTAGAAATGATGAACTGATCCTTCATAAAGTATGAAAATACAATTATTGAGCATATTACACAGATGCTTATAAAACAAGGTATAATGCATTTATAGCTGTATTTATAAACTGCTGACTAATGTCTATTGATGTAGGGACAATGTTTTGTAAATGATTCATCAACTATTTACCAGTGCTTAATTATAATGCTTAACCATTAATGCTAATGATTCGTAGTGTCTAGTTTTTATGAAGTGTTGTCTTGTTTGTCTTGTTTGCAGCCAAAATATCTAAAAATTCTTAAATCAAGAAGGATTTTCTAGACAAGAAAAAAAAAGTAAAAAAAAAAAAAAATGTCAAAATTATTTCTTAGAACTATTATTATTTTTCTTACCCCGTCAGCAGATTATTTAACTTGTTTCAAGCGAAAAAAAGCTTTTTTTTTTTTTTTTTTGCTATTAAACCCGTTCACTAAATTGCAGACAGACACACATTCCTTTATTCCTATAGTAACTGTTTAATAGATTGTTGGACAGTCATCCCACTAGACTAATGTAGCTGTCACACTGTATACATTGCATATTGACACACATCCCATTTGCAGTTTATTCTGTGGTGGCCCTAAGTGAGTATGACACTTGACCTGACTCATCTGGTCCTTCTTGTGTGTTTTTGTTTTTCAGATCAGCTCATGGAGGAGTTAAGGGCCCACTGGGAGGGCGTGGACCCCACTCCAAAACTTGTCAATAACGTCTCATCAAAAGTTTTTCGAATCAAAAATTTTATTTCCCATATGTCAGCTGGCCAGTCCAACTTGGCCAGCTTTAATTTCTTAAATAACAGAGCCAAGATCCGTTCCTGGCTGTCTTTTTTAAGACAGTGCCAGATAAGTGACCCCACAGTTCATCATTATTTAAAAAATGTATCGCAGTTTTTGCAATACATCAGAGAGACCCCGCCGCCCACGTGCCGCCTCTCCCGTGTGGCGTTAATTGGAATCAGACGGGAGATCCAGAACCTAATACGCCCGGTAAGACGCAGCGTGGCCGTTCACGAGGTGGCGGTAAAACGGGCCAAGGAGGCCAGACTAATCCCTAAAGCCATGCTTCGGGCTTGCCGGGAAGCTGCTAAACAGAAAATCCCTGAAATTCTGGGTAAGTTTCCGACTCCTCTCCTTCGCCTCTCACACTTTGGCATCCGACGCGACCCCTTAACACTTCTCTTTTTTTTCTGTGAAGATCTCCTGGAGAGTGGGGCGGATAAACAAATCCAGTGGTCGTTTTATGGGCATCTCACCGCCTATTGGGCCAGCATATATGGCCACCGCGGAGGGGTCTTCCAAAATCTGACCATTCAGGAGGTGGAAGATGCCCGCAAGACTGGGAGTGAAGGCCACTTTGTCATCAATGTGAGTGTTTCTCTCTCTCTCTTTCCGTAAATCAGTAAATCATAACCAGTTATTTAGTCGTCATCAGTGGTTCACACAATCATTTAGAAAGTCTAAGTAAATGATTAATGAACTATTTAAATGCACATTTCTACATATTATTTAGAAATATAGTCATAGTGTGTTAATAAATGCTTTATTAACACATATTCCTACTGTGCTCTTACTCCACTGAGTAACTACTGTATGTCTAAATAATATGTAGAAATGTGTATTCAAAGTTTATTAATCATTTAGTTATCCTTTCTAAATGATCTCATGAATCTCTGACGACTCCTGATTAACTGGACTGTTAATAATAGAATACTTCATTTAGAAATGATTAATCCATTATGGAAATACAATTATTAAAAATATTATACTTATAAATCAGGAACAAAACTTTGTGAGATGCATTTATAAACTGCATACTACTGTCTATTAATGTGGACATAATGCTTTATCAGTGATGAATTGACTACTATTCTATTATAGACTAATAACTAATAGTTCATAGTGTGTAGTTATTATTAAAGTGTTACCAAAAACTCCCATCACTTCTCACTGTTTCTGCAGATATCGGCCCACAAGACCAACCAGGCCTTTGGTGCTGCGCAGCTGGCCCTGGACAAGGAGGAGTATGGATGGCTGGAAAAATTCCTTTCTCTTCGGTCCACCTTGGTGGGGGGCAAGGATGCCACCTATTTCTTTTTCACTTCGAAGTCAAGCTCCTGCAAAAATCTTAATAAGTATTTTCAGGAGGCGTGGGCGAGCATGGGCTTGCAGGGGTCACCCACGTTCACTGATGTGAGGACCTCCATCGCCACCCATGTAAGCATTCCTGCTCCATGTTTCTGCTTTGTGAGTTTCTGATGTGTTTTCTCCTAACTCTTTCCCTATGCTTTCCTTTTTTCGAACAGGCCAAGAACACCCACTGCTCAGATGACAGAAGGAAAGTGGCGCAGTTTATGTGCCACGACACCACCACAGCAGACAGGTTTTATGCCCTAAACCTAAATGCAAAACAGGCGGCAGAACACCGCCGCCTGTTTGAAACTGCTGTGGTGGGTGACGAAGCGGAGCCGGCGGAAAGTCAGAAAGTGGCCACCAGGTCAAAAAGAAAAAGTACGACGCCCCAAAAGAGGCCGGCTGTAACGACCCCCTCTGCCAGCCCCTCGACCTCCGCCAGCCCTCCTCATGCCTTTCCTTCCCAGGAGTCGGAAGAGGAAAAAGAGTCTGCTTCAGTAAGTCTAATTCCCCATGGACTGGTTTAACTGTTTGTGACCAGTAGGTGTGTGTTTACTAACTCTTTGCCTTTCTCATTCCTTCACTGAGGAGAGTGTCCCGACAAAAAAGTGGTGTCTCCGAAGCAGACTGGTGATGCAGAAATCCCCAAAGACGTCGCCGGAGCTGAGAGAATCTAAAAGGCTTGTGGAGCTGGCAAAAAAGAGACTCTCATCGCCCCTGAAAAAGAGGATTTTGCGAAGAAGGTCCCCCAAAAAAGAGCCCCCCCTGTAAATAGTTTCCCCCTGTAAATTAATGTCCCTATATTTATGTTTTTGATGTTTGGTTTTGTTCTTCTTTTTGATGTTTCTTTTTGAGTGGTTTGTGCAATTTTGTTTGATATTTGTTTCAGTAAATATTTAAAAACTTACTTTTGTCTTGGCTTTTTTGCTGCAACCTAAATAGTTTGTGGTATAGGTGTCCATTGCCAGTTTATTCAATGGGATCGATTAATTGGTCAGTGGGACTATTGTCCAAAAACATGTAAAACCATCCCCACTGAATAAACTGCAAATGGACACATATCCCATGTATAATGTATTCAGTGGGATGGCTATATTAGTTCAGTGGGATGATTGTTGACCAATATATTAAACTGAACCCATTCAATAAACTGCAAAAATGCAGACATATCCCATTTCCAATTTATTGAATGGGATTGTTTTAATATATTGCTCAACAATCATCCCACTGAACTAATATAGCCATCTCCACTGAATAAACTGCAAATGGACACATATCCCATGTATAATGTATTCAGTGGGATGGCTATATTAGTTCAGTGGGATGATTGTTGACCAATATATTAAACTGAACCCATTCAATAAACTGCAAAAATGCAGACATATCCCATTTCCAATTTATTGAATGGGATTGTTTTAATATATTGCTCAACAATCATCCCACTGAACTAATATAGCCATCCCCACTGAATAAACTGCAAATGGACACATATACCATGTATAATGTATTCAGTGGGATGGCTATATTAGTTCAGTGGGATGATTGTTGACCAATATATTAAACTGAACCCATTCAATAAACTGCAAAAATGCAGACATATCCCATTTCCAATTTATTGAATGGGATTGTTTTAATATATTGCTCAACAATCATCCCACTGAACTAATATAGCCATCTCCACTGAATAAACTGCAAATGGACACATATCCCATGTATAATGTATTCAGTGGGATGGCTATATTAGTTCAGTGGGATGATTGTTGACCAATATATTAAACTGAACCCATTCAATAAACTGCAAAAATGCAGACATATCCCATTTCCAATTTATTGAATGGGATTGTTTTAATATATTGCTCAACAATCATCCCACTGAACTAATATAGCCATCCCCACTGAATAAACTGCAAATGGACACATATCCCATGTATAATGTATTCAGTGGGATGGCTATATTAGTTCAGTGGGATGATTGTTGACCAATATATTAAACTGAACCCATTCAATAAACTGCAAAAATGCAGACATATCCCATTTCCAATTTATTGAATGGGATTGTTTTAATATATTGCTCAACAATCATCCCACTGAACTAATATAGCCATCCCCACTGAATAAACTGCAAATGGACACATATACCATGTATAATGTATTCAGTGGGATGGCTATATTAGTTCAGTGGGATGATTGTTGACCAATATATTAAAACAATCCTATTCAATAAACTGGAAAAATGCAGACATATCCCATTCCCAGTTTATTGAATGGGATTGGTTTAATAGATTGGATGTTTTCACATATCTAACTTCGAACTGAATGTTTTCATGCTTTGACTGAGAAGTTCTTTAGGAGCAAATAAAAAATTGTGCATTCAACAAATAGATATATAAACAATATTTATTAAAACAAACATAAAAACAAAGTGCAGCATGAAATATATACAAGAAAAAATATATACATTTATTTTAAAAAAAGATGAACTATGAACAAAATTAAATTTCACCTTCTTTTTGGAAGAGTGCAGGCAGTAAAATAAAAAAAAAATGTGGTGGAACACAGTCTTGAAATATTGAGCACCAGTTTCCTTAGGAAACTTATCCTGTATGATTTTGTGCAAATCAGGATACACTTCACATTTCTGCTGTGACTGAAGGAGTGACAGAGGGAATTCTGGGGTCAAGGGTCCTTGTGTAGTCCACTACTTCTAATGATGGGACCCTGTGGACCTTACTCATCCAACCAATCCAACTGCAGACCCTCCCCCCTGAAAGAGCGTCTGTTTACCCCATAGTCAAATTTCAGCTGCGTGTCCACACCGATGTCCTCAAGTGCCCTGAACAGAATGACATCCCTGTCCTCTCCATCCACCTTCAGGACACAGTGAAGGGGTTTCACATTCGGCCTCTTGGAAGAATGATTAATTCTCCTTCCGACTGTGTCTGTGTTGGGATGGCAATCACAGGGAAATGTCTGAGCATCGAGGCACAGGTCTCTCTGTCCAGCTTTGAAGAAGAACAGGTATCCTTGTTCATCCTTCAGGTTCTCCATCATGGCTCTGCCTGCTGCAGCGGTGATCACCTTCCCGTGGTAATCACAGACAATGTCGCCTTTTGAAAACCGCTGGGTTGTAACCACTCCTGTGATCAAGAGGACATTACATTTTGAGTAAGAATGTACATTTTAGTAGCAATTTTCTTTTTCCTTACAAAAAAAGAAAAAAAAAAAGAAAGAAAGAAAGAAAGAAAGAAAGAAAGAAAGAACATTTACTAACCTAGGCCTTGCTGGGGACCAAAGTTTTTAATGGCAAGGCCTGTCCAGGTCTGCTGAGACACATTTTTGATGATAATTTCATCAGTCTCAACAATGACCTTGGAAGCTGGTTTCCACAGCCGCACAATGTCTTCAGGACTTGGATGGTTGGTCCTCCACCCCTCCTGTGTAATCAGCCTCGCTACCCTCGCAGCAGAAGGCTTGCGGTGTGTGAATTGTGCTGAAAGAAAGGATGACGTAACATTACGAGTCGCTCATCAGATGAAACGAATGGTCTAGTTTGAATGGTATTTTGATTTTCAGGGTACTTACACAGCAGATGCTCCTCTCTCTTAGCATACTGGACTCTTCGCCACCTGTCATAAAACGCCCGGTCATCAGGAAAACCTTCCTTGACCCGCTGTTTTTTGCTTGGTGGCTGACCGTCCAGTGATACAGGGAACATGGACATGAAGTTGGAGAAGTCTTTAAACGATGGGCCACACTCCACGCTGGTTCCGGGAGTGTCCGGCTCAACGTCTGTAGCAAAGCTGCAAAAGCAAGCAAAAACAAGGTTTAAAAATGAAATTACAATATTAGGACAACATAATCATTTGTGAAGTAGTATGGTCCCACTGGATCAAACGACCTACCCTGCCAAGGAGTCCAGCAGCACAGCAGTGTCTACAACAAACTGAGGCTGTTGCATTCGGTCGTGCTGGACCACACCACAGCTCTGTGCCAGATAATCTTTTATGGCCTCCTGATGTTCTGCTGGGAGAGTTTGTGCAGCGGCCTCAATGGCCTTCCGCAAACAGTGACTCCCTAACATGGGCAGCTTGTACCTGAATAAAGAAATGAATGTTACTTATATCTTATCAAGTCACAGTGGTATTCATAAGAAATCTATGTGGATCTATGTGAGCACATACATTTCATGAAGGCGATCCATGTCTTGTGACACAGAGTGCACGGCCTCGCCAGTCGACGAAATGAAAAAGCTGTTGCAGACTTTTTCAGGCTGAATGAATTCAGGCCTAATCTTTGTGAAGTAAAGATGAAGCCACTGTGGAAACAGAACTGGCTGTTATAAACTCTGAAAGAATAATAAGATTTTTTTTCTTCTAATACTATTACAAAAAGAATCGTTGTGAATTACATTACAACAGCACACGCATTGCATCACACTGTAGTCGGAGAATCATAATACTAAAGCCTTACAGCTTCCTCTCTACATGTCAGTGCGAATGTCGCAGTCTGCTTCTTGGATTTTTTTCGTCCGCTGATGCCAGTCACAACCCTGCTACCTTGCTGCATCCTGTTGACCCACTCTACATCCTGGAAAACAGTAAAATATTTTTTACAACATATTACAGCATATCATGAGGGACAACTTGCTAAAATAGATGAACTTACTGTCAAGCCTTCCACAGCTCCCGGGCCCTGAAGGTGACGGTAGACCAAGACCGCCTCGCAGTAGTAGCGGTAGAGGGTCTTCTCCACCCCGGAGACCTCGCCACCCTTCAGCAGGTTTTCGTGGATCTGAATGAAGTCTGCCTCAGCAGCTTTCAAAATCCTTTGGCACTCTTGAGAGCTGGGAGCAGTTACCGTAGTGGCAGTTATGGTGGTCAACTCAGAGTCATCAGGCTGGTTTCTGATGAAGAAACCTCGCCGGAGAAGCTCCTTCATCATGCTGACACGAGAGACACTGTCGGGCAGGATCTCACAAAGCTCCTGATAATCCCAGGTTCTGCTAATTTGGATCCATTCCCTGTTGGATGCTTTGGCCTTTTGAAGTTCCTCAGCTCTTTCATCTGGCGTGCTGGTTTTCATACAAACCCTAGCCAGATGAACAGAGAGGTTTTCCTGAGGCTTGTAACACCGTAAGCAGTACACAATGTTGCGTTCAGCAACAGATCTTCAAGAAAGAAAACAACAACAATTTAGAATGATTAGTAAAACAGATCTATTTGCTGAACAATTCTTTAAAGCAAACACACAGACAGAGTGGAACGACTCAGTGATTGCTCTCTTTCAGAGACCTTGTGTATTCACACAGATAGGTGTGAAATGGGGGGCAGAGGCTTAACTTCTAACTGCATGAAAACAAAAGGCCTGTGTGAACCTGAAGCTTGAATCTGTGAGGAAAAACATCCCTTATTACACACTTAGTAAACCAATTTTATTTTTTTTTCTGAACGAAAGAAATGGTTTATATGTTCATTTTAACTTTCCCAATTATTGAAAGTTAATCATTTTAAACCAACGTAAATTAAGTACAATTACAAAAGTAATACATTAAAAGAAATGATTAGATTTTTCTCTAGATTTGCCAGACTCTTTTTTTATTTTTATTTTTCTTTTTTATTTATTTAAGCGGTAACACTTTACAATAAGGTTCTTTAGTTAACATTAGTTAACCACATTAGTTAACATGAACTAATAATGAACTGCACTTATACAGCATTTATTAATCTTTGTTAATGTTAATTTCAACATTTACTAATGCATTATTAAAATTTTGTTAACATTAGTTAATGCAGTGTGAACTAACATGAACAAACAATGAACAACTGTATTTGCGTTAACAAACGTTAATAAAGATTAGTAAATACAGTAACAAATGTATTGCTCATGGTTAGTTCATGTTAGTTAATAAATCAACTAATGTTTAACTAATTAACCTTATTGTAAAGTGTTACCATTTAAGCTGATGTTGGAATTGAGCTTGTTGGATTCAATAGATTTTACTATGTTTAAATATTTTTTTTTAATCACTTAGATTTCCCAGATTTACACAAAGATATGTGTTGTTGGATTTGGTGTTTTCCTCAACAAATATAAATTCCTCAATAAATATAAAAACAATACACTTTATTGATGTGTCCACGGGAGCACTATGAAGAGCCCGTCAAATAAATTGAGGGAGGACATGCACCAAATGTAATTAAGTCTAACATAAATCATAAAAAAAAAAAATCACAACTTTTTCACAGTTTCATGAAAGTTTTACAGTATTATGAGATTATTCTTTCTTGGTCACAGAGATTGTTTCAATGTATTGCTTTAACAGTTAACACAATAATCAATATTGGTACAAAAAGAAACAAAAACACAAGTTTTTACCTCTTCTGAGCTTGTTCTGCCATTTCAAAAGCAAGCAAAGATACAATCCAGGCAACCAGGACTATGTAATCCAGTTGAAACAAACACAGAGTGTGAGACTTTGAGAGATGAACTGCCCTGAAGACAATACATGCCAAGGAGTGGGGGCTGTGATGCCTCTGATACTGAGCCAATGAGCAATTGACACTCACACCTCCAGCAGGCTGGACAAGACATTAGTTTAGTTCAAGTTTATAATCATTTTATCATGCAAAACATACATTATTTTACTCAGGAAAGATTGTCTGAAAAGTTCATATACATTATAACTCATCAATATTCATATTTACAACAATATTGGGATGTTTTTTTTTTTTTCATTACAACATGCTTTTCTCACTTCATAGTGGTCCATTGAAAACATTAGACAACTAGAAAACATTCATTTTTATGAAAGGTCTACAGTATTATGAGATGAAAATGACAGAATAGGATTCCACTAGGAGTACAGCAGATGTGTTTCCAACCAACATATTACTCATATTTACAATACACTTGAATTAATGTGTCCACAGAAGCACAATAAATGGCCCATCAAATGCAGTGTGGGTGGACATGGGGAGGGGGGTCGTAAAAGTTCACAAAGGTGTGAACTTTGAATGGTCCTTTACATTTTGTCTTCCAGTGAGAGGGGTGAGAGATCTGTAATTATTTGATAAATCTAATAAAAAGTGTGTGTCTTAGTCCAAATACTACATATTTATAATACATATATGTTTGTATATGTGAAGTATTTGATAATAAACATATATTTTACTATAATTTTGTAATACAGTTTTTGTGGAAATAGTGTATACTACATGTAGCACACACTAGAAATGGACCGGTCCATTTTCTAGGTGATCTCAGGTAAACAGAGTTAAATTATCCACATCACTGCTGCTATTTGGATTGATGGTAAGCAAACAAACTTATCTATATGAATCTGTATACATAGATAGATAGATACACAGATTGTTCAGACTTTTTTTAAGAAAAACATTTTTCTTTCAGTGTAGAGGTATTTTCATTAAAACATGACAACTTTCTTTCAGTTATTGACTTTATTTGCACTGCAAACAATGCTTTTCTTTCTTATATGTTTTGTCTTGCTTCCTAGACAAGTAAAAATAAGTTTCTTATTTTCAGGGGGGGGGGAAATGAATAAATAAATGAAGTGCTTTTCTTTTTTTTTCTTTTCCTTTTTACTTAGAACAGGCCAAAAATCTGCCATATCTTAGATCTTAAAAGATTATATTTCTTACCCCATTGGCAGATTATTTTGCTTGTGTCAAGCAAAAATGCACTTAATTTTGACTTGTTTTGAAAGAATAACCAACATCTTTCTGTGTTTCCTAGATAATTCAAAATGGTCATGTGTCCAATGTGCCACAGCAAGTATGCCAACCTCCGGCAACACCTTTGCACCATCCATCTTGTTTTTAATTTGGAGGAACGTGCCATTTTGTTGAAAATGGCCCGTTCCAGACTTCCGTTGAAAAATGAGGCGTGCCCGATATGTTTGAAAAAGTGCATACACACTGACCGGCATGTGAGAAATATCCACAAAGACTTAACAGTAAGTTTTGACCAGTTATGCTTTAAATGTGCAATATATTAAATAGCTTTACAAGTATTTTAAGCACAAAAAACATTTTTTTTTTTGTTTTGCAGAAGGCCAAAAGGATGGAGGTCCTCCAGTCCCTGACGTGGAGGGTGGCAGTGCGGGAGCTGAAGGCCCTGCGCCAGACAAACCCAGCGGTCCCGCTGGTTACATGCCTGGATGAGGAGGTGGAGGAGCCTGTAGTCCCAACCACTGCAGCAGAAAGCCCTCGTCTTGATGGACCAGAGCCCCCACAAGCACTGCCAGAGGCCCCTGGGGGGCTTCCTCAGATCTGTGGCATACCCACTCAGGTCTGGTGCCAGCGTCCTATGTGGATGGGGCTTTACCCACCCCAGGGGGGGTGGGCTGCACCATTTCAGGTGTGGGTCCCGCCATCTGGGGTGGAAACAGCACCACTCCAGATGTTGGAGGCAGCACCAACTCAGGCAGTGGGGGAGGCACCAACACAGGAGTTAGAGGCCCCTCTCTCTCAGCTGTTGGGTTGCGCACTGCGTAAGGTGCTGTCCCCGACACGTCAGGTGACTGATCCATTGCCTGAGGCGGGGACCTCATCCAGTGAAGAATTGGTCCCACCACCTGAGATGGAGGCCTCATACTTTGCATCACCTTCCCCACCAACAATGGAGGGAAATCTAATGATGATAATGGGTAATAATCAAATTTATAAGCTTATTTCTTATAATGTTGCAGTTGATGGTAGATTAACCTGTTGGTTTGTTTTACAGAGGAACTCGGATTTGAGTCACTTGATCCCCTGCAGGACTGCCGGCCCGATATGGATGGCTTTTAATTTATTTTTATTTCTTGTACAATTTTTAAAAAAAAATATTCATATTTTAAATAGTTTTTAAAATTGTAATTTTGTATTTTATATTGGTCTCTTGGGTGGAAAAAAAAAACTGTTTAATAAATGTTTGAAGTTCACACAAGTTGTTTCATTACTGAACTTAATATTAAATGGTGCTTAATAATGTATGAAGACGTGTCAGCGGTCCCCGGATATCATAGTTGTATATATAAAAAAAATAATAATAAAAACATGTTTTAGATTTTTAAATTGGAATTGACATCTGCCCAGCCTACACTCACCCTTCTTTGGATGAGCTATGGCAGGGCAGAGACCCTGGAAGAATTTGGGTGTCAAAAAAATAAAAAAATAAAAAATAAAAAAAATAAAAAATCAGTAAAAAATTATGCCTGTGGCAAAGAACCAACCCTCCTGTACTCGAGGCATCTGCCCAGCCTACCCTCACCCTTTTCCAATAAGCTATGGCAGGGCAGAGACCCTGGAGGAAGTTGGGTGTAAAAAAAAATCAGTCTATCAGTCAATTTATTCAGCAGGCCATTCATAGTGGTGCCGTGGACATTAATTTTTATGCAAATTCTAGAGTATTATGAGATGCAAATTAGATAATTGGACTCCACTGAGTGTGGGGAGTACAGTAGATGTGTTTTCTTTAACAATATTACTCATACTTATTGAAAAATACACGTTATTGATGTGTCCACAGGACCACTATAAAGGGCCCACTGAATCAATTGGAAATGGACATGCACCATATGTGGTGAAATCCTCAAAAACGCACTGTGACAAAAATATATATTGTCTAATTGTATGCAAATTCTGCTTCCGTATGGGCTAAAACTCACATAAATGGACTCCACTGAGTCTGGGGAGTACAGTAGATGTGTTTTTATCAACATTATTGAAATGTTTATTTGCATGACAAAATGTCCATTTCCAATTTATTCAGCAGGCCATTCATAATGGTCCCGTGGACATTCATTCTTATCCAAATTCTAGAGTATTATGAGATGTAAATGAGATAATTGGACTCCACTGAGTGTGGGGAGTACAGTAGATGTGTTTTATTTAACAATATTACTCATACTTATTGAAAAATACACTTATTGATGTGTCCACGGGACCACTACAAAGGGCCCACATAATCAATTGGAAATGTAAATGAGGAACATCACAACAGCTGTCAAACCCAACATCATTGAATTATCACAGTCAGAAAGATTTGTATAGCTTAATGACAAACATAAACTCACAGTCCTGCTGATGAAGAATTGTACTTATTTTCTATTAGTACTTACACTACCGCCCAAATTATCCTCCATGCCACTGTCATCAGGGTTGCTCATGTTGTTGTTGTTGTTTTTTTTTTTGGAAAAAAGGTAAAACACTGAATTTTTGTGCAAGCTACCAAAAAAAATCCCCTTTGACCAAACTAAAACCTATATAAGAGAGTTGGAAGCTTACCATGTTGGAAATGGACACAGATCCCAGTTGCCATTTATTCAGTGAGATGGCTATTTAGTACATTGGAAATGGACAAAGATCCCACTTGCCATTTATTCAGTGAGATGGCTATTTATTATATTGGAAATGGACACAGATCCCACTTGCCATTTATTTAGTGAGATGGCTATTTAATACATTGGAAATGGACACAGATCCCAGTTGCCATTTATTCAGTGAGATTTGTTTTTAATACATTGGAAATTGACACATATCCCACTTGCCATTTATTCAGTGAGATGGCTATTTAGTAGATTGGAAATGGACACAGATCCCACTTGCCATTTATTCAGTGAGATGGCTATTTAGTACATTGGAAATGGACACAGATCCCACTTGCCATTTATTCAGTGAGATGGCTATTTAGTAGATTGGAAATGGACACAGATCCCACTTGCCATTTATTTAGTGAGATGGCTATTTAATACATTGGAAATGGACACAGATCCCACTTGCCATTTATTCAGTGAGATTTGTTGTTAATACATTGGAAATGGACACAGATCCCACTTGCCATTTATTTAGTGAGATGGCTATTTAATACATTGGAAATGGACACAGATCCCAGTTGCCATTTATTCAGTGAGATTTGTTTTTAATACATTGGAAATTGACACATATCCCACTTGCCATTTATTCAGTGAGATGGCTATTTAGTAGATTGGAAATGGACACAGATCCCACTTGCCATTTATTCAGTGAGATGGCTATTTAGTACATTGGAAATGGACACAGATCCCACTTGCCATTTATTCAGTGAGATGGCTATTTAGTAGATTGGAAATGGACACAGATCCCACTTGCCATTTATTTAGTGAGATGGCTATTTAATACATTGGAAATGGACACAGATCCCACTTGCCATTTATTCAGTGAGATTTGTTGTTAATACATTGGAAATGGACACAGATCCCACTTGCCATTTATTTAGTGAGATGGCTATTTAATACATTGGAAATGGACACAGATCCCAGTTGCCATTTATTCAGTGAGATTTGTTTTTAATACATTGGAAATTGACACATATCCCACTTGCCATTTATTCAGTGAGATGGCTATTTAGTAGATTGGAAATGGACACAGATCCCACTTGCCATTTATTCAGTGAGATGGCTATTTAGTACATTGGAAATGGACACAGATCCCACTTGCCATTTATTCAGTGAGATGGCTATTTAGTAGATTGGAAATGGACACAGATCCCACTTGCCATTTATTTAGTGAGATGGCTATTTAATACATTGGAAATGGACACAGATCCCAGTTGCCATTTATTCAGTGAGATTTGTTGTTAATACATTGGAAATTGACACATATCCCACTTGCCATTTATTCAGTGAGATGGCTATTTAGTAGATTGGAAATGGACACAGATCCCACTTGCCATTTATTCAGTGAGATGGCTATTTAGTACATTGGAAATGGACACAGATCCCACTTGCCATTTATTCAGTGAGATGGCTATTTAGTAGATTGGAAATGGACACAGATCCCACTTGCCATTTATTTAGTGAGATGGCTATTTAATACATTGGAAATGGACACAGATCCCACTTGCCATTTATTCAGTGAGATTTGTTGTTAATACATTGGAAATGGACACAGATCCCACTTGCCATTTATTTAGTGAGATGGCTATTTAATACATTGGAAATGGACACAGATCCCAGTTGCCATTTATTCAGTGAGATTTGTTTTTAATACATTGGAAATTGACACATATCCCACTTGCCATTTATTCAGTGAGATGGCTATTTAGTAGATTGGAAATGGACACAGATCCCACTTGCCATTTATTCAGTGAGATGGCTATTTAGTACATTGGAAATGGACACAGATCCCACTTGCCATTTATTCAGTGAGATGGCTATTTAGTAGATTGGAAATGGACACAGATCCCACTTGCCATTTATTTAGTGAGATGGCTATTTAATACATTGGAAATGGACACAGATCCCACTTGCCATTTATTCAGTGAGATTTGTTGTTAATACATTGGAAATGGACACAGATCCCACTTGCCATTTATTTAGTGAGATGGCTATTTAATACATTGGAAATGGACACAGATCCCAGTTGCCATTTATTCAGTGAGATGGCTATTTAGTACATTGGAAATGGACACAGATCCCACTTGCCATTTATTCAGTGAGATGGCTATTTAGTAGATTGGAAATGGACACAGATCCCACTTGCCATTTATTTAGTGAGATGGCTATTTAATACATTGGAAATGGACACAGATCCCACTTGCCATTTATTCAGTGAGATTTGTTGTTAATACATTGGAAATGGACACAGATCCCACTTGCCATTTATTTAGTGAGATGGCTATTTAATACATTTGAAATGGACACAGATCCCAGTTGCCATTTATTCAGTGAGATTTGTTTTTAATACATTGGAAATTGACACATATCCCACTTGCCATTTATTCAGTGAGATGGCTATTTAGTAGATTGGAAATGGACACAGATCCCACTTGCCATTTATTCAGTGAGATGGCTATTTAGTACATTGGAAATGGACACAGATCCCACTTTCCATTTATTCAGTGAGATGGCTATTTAGTAGATTGGAAATGGACACAGATCCCACTTGCCATTTATTTAGTGAGATGGCTATTTAATACATTGGAAATGGACACAGATCCCACTTGCCATTTATTCAGTGAGATTTGTTGTTAATACATTGGAAATGGACACAGATCCCACTTGCCATTTATTTAGTGAGATGGCTATTTAATACATTGGAAATGGACACAGATCCCAGTTGCCATTTATTCAGTGAGATTTGTTTTTAATACATTGGAAATTGACACATATCCCACTTGCCATTTATTCAGTGAGATGGCTATTTAGTAGATTGGAAATGGACACAGATCCCACTTGCCATTTATTCAGTGAGATGGCTATTTAGTACATTGGAAATGGACACAGATCCCACTTGCCATTTATTCAGTGAGATGGCTATTTAGTAGATTGGAAATGGACACAGATCCCACTTGCCATTTATTTAGTGAGATGGCTATTTAATACATTGGAAATGGACACAGATCCCACTTGCCATTTATTCAGTGAGATTTGTTGTTAATACATTGGAAATTGACACATATCCCACTTGCCATTTATTCAGTGAGATGGCTATTTAGTAGATTGGAAATGGACACAGATCCCACTTGCCATTTATTCAGTGAGATGGCTATTTAGTACATTGGAAATGGACACAGATCCCACTTGCCATTTATTCAGTGAGATGGCTATTTAGTAGATTGGAAATGGACACAGATCCCACTTGCCATTTATTTAGTGAGATGGCTATTTAATACATTGGAAATGGACACAGATCCCACTTGCCATTTATTCAGTGAGATTTGTTGTTAATACATTGGAAATGGACACAGATCCCACTTGCCATTTATTTAGTGAGATGGCTATTTAATACATTGGAAATGGACACAGATCCCAGTTGCCATTTATTCAGTGAGATTTGTTTTTAATACATTGGAAATTGACACATATCCCACTTGCCATTTATTCAGTGAGATGGCTATTTAGTAGATTGGAAATGGACACAGATCCCACTTGCCATTTATTCAGTGAGATGGCTATTTAGTACATTGGAAATGGACACAGATCCCACTTGCCATTTATTCAGTGAGATGGCTATTTAGTAGATTGGAAATGGACACAGATCCCACTTGCCATTTATTTAGTGAGATGGCTATTTAATACATTGGAAATGGACACAGATCCCACTTGCCATTTATTCAGTGAGATTTGTTGTTAATACATTGGAAATGGACACAGATCCCACTTGCCATTTATTTAGTGAGATGGCTATTTAATACATTGGAAATGGACACAGATCCCAGTTGCCATTTATTCAGTGAGATGGCTATTTAGTACATTGGAAATGGACACAGATCCCACTTGCCATTTATTCAGTGAGATGGCTATTTAGTAGATTGGAAATGGACACAGATCCCACTTGCCATTTATTTAGTGAGATGGCTATTTAATACATTGGAAATGGACACAGATCCCACTTGCCATTTATTCAGTGAGATTTGTTGTTAATACATTGGAAATGGACACAGATCCCACTTGCCATTTATTTAGTGAGATGGCTATTTAATACATTTGAAATGGACACAGATCCCAGTTGCCATTTATTCAGTGAGATTTGTTTTTAATACATTGGAAATTGACACATATCCCACTTGCCATTTATTCAGTGAGATGGCTATTTAGTAGATTGGAAATGGACACAGATCCCACTTGCCATTTATTCAGTGAGATGGCTATTTAGTACATTGGAAATGGACACAGATCCCACTTTCCATTTATTCAGTGAGATGGCTATTTAGTAGATTGGAAATGGACACAGATCCCACTTGCCATTTATTTAGTGAGATGGCTATTTAATACATTGGAAATGGACACAGATCCCACTTGCCATTTATTCAGTGAGATTTGTTGTTAATACATTGGAAATGGACACAGATCCCACTTGCCATTTATTTAGTGAGATGGCTATTTAATACATTGGAAATGGACACAGATCCCAGTTGCCATTTATTCAGTGAGATTTGTTTTTAATACATTGGAAATTGACACATATCCCACTTGCCATTTATTCAGTGAGATGGCTATTTAGTAGATTGGAAATGGACACAGATCCCACTTGCCATTTATTCAGTGAGATGGCTATTTAGTACATTGGAAATGGACACAGATCCCACTTGCCATTTATTCAGTGAGATGGCTATTTAGTAGATTGGAAATGGACACAGATCCCACTTGCCATTTATTTAGTGAGATGGCTATTTAATACATTGGAAATGGACACAGATCCCACTTGCCATTTATTCAGTGAGATTTGTTGTTAATACATTGGAAATGGACACAGATCCCACTTGCCATTTATTTAGTGAGATGGCTATTTAATACATTGGAAATGGACACAGATCCCAGTTGCCATTTATTCAGTGAGATTTGTTTTTAATACATTGGAAATTGACACATATCCCACTTGCCATTTATTCAGTGAGATGGCTATTTAGTAGATTGGAAATGGACACAGATCCCACTTGCCATTTATTCAGTGAGATGGCTATTTAGTACATTGGAAATGGACACAGATCCCACTTGCCATTTATTCAGTGAGATGGCTATTTAGTAGATTGGAAATGGACACAGATCCCACTTGCCATTTATTTAGTGAGATGGCTATTTAATACATTGGAAATGGACACAGATCCCACTTGCCATTTATTCAGTGAGATTTGTTGTTAATACATTGGAAATGGACACAGATCCCACTTGCCATTTATTTAGTGAGATGGCTATTTAATACATTGGAAATGGACACAGATCCCAGTTGCCATTTATTCAGTGAGATTTGTTTTTAATACATTGGAAATTGACACATATCCCACTTGCCATTTATTCAGTGAGATGGCTATTTAGTAGATTGGAAATGGACACAGATCCCACTTGCCATTTATTCAGTGAGATGGCTATTTAGTACATTGGAAATGGACACAGATCCCACTTGCCATTTATTCAGTGAGATGGCTATTTAGTAGATTGGAAATGGACACAGATCCCACTTGCCATTTATTTAGTGAGATGGCTATTTAATACATTGGAAATGGACACAGATCCCAGTTGCCATTTATTCAGTGAGATTTGTTGTTAATACATTGGAAATTGACACATATCCCACTTGCCATTTATTCAGTGAGATGGCTATTTAGTAGATTGGAAATGGACACAGATCCCACTTGCCATTTATTTAGTGAGATGGCTATTTAATACATTGGAAATGGACACAGATCCCACTTGCCATTTATTCAGTGAGATTTGTTGTTAATACATTGGAAATGGACACAGATCCCACTTGCCATTTATTTAGTGAGATGGCTATTTAATACATTGGAAATGGACACAGATCCCAGTTGCCATTTATTCAGTGAGATGGCTATTTAATACATTGGAAATGGACACAGATCCCACTTGCCATTTATTCAGTGAGATTTGTTGTTAATACATTGGAAATGGACACAGATCCCACTTGCCATTTATTTAGTGAGATGGCTATTTAATACATTGGAAATGGACACAGATCCCAGTTGCCATTTATTCAGTGAGATTTGTTTTTAATACATTGGAAATTGACACATATCCCACTTGCCATTTATTCAGTGAGATGGCTATTTAGTAGATTGGAAATGGACACAGATCCCACTTGCCATTTATTCAGTGAGATGGCTATTTAGTACATTGGAAATGGACACAGATCCCACTTGCCATTTATTCAGTGAGATGGCTATTTAGTAGATTGGAAATGGACACAGATCCCACTTGCCATTTATTTAGTGAGATGGCTATTTAATACATTGGAAATGGACACAGATCCCACTTGCCATTTATTCAGTGAGATTTGTTGTTAATACATTGGAAATGGACACAGATCCCACTTGCCATTTATTTAGTGAGATGGCTATTTAATACATTGGAAATGGACACAGATCCCAGTTGCCATTTATTCAGTGAGATGGCTATTTAGTACATTGGAAATGGACACAGATCCCACTTGCCATTTATTCAGTGAGATGGCTATTTAGTAGATTGGAAATGGACACAGATCCCACTTGCCATTTATTTAGTGAGATGGCTATTTAGTACATTGGAAATGGACACAGATCCCACTTTCCATTTATTCAGTGAGATGGCTATTTAGTAGATTGGAAATGGACACAGATCCCACTTGCCATTTATTTAGTGAGATGGCTATTTAATACATTGGAAATGGACACAGATCCCACTTGCCATTTATTCAGTGAGATTTGTTGTTAATACATTGGAAATGGACACAGATCCCACTTGCCATTTATTTAGTGAGATGGCTATTTAATACATTGGAAATGGACACAGATCCCAGTTGCCATTTATTCAGTGAGATTTGTTTTTAATACATTGGAAATGGACACAGATCCCACTTGCCATTTATTTAGTGAGATGGCTATTTAATACATTGGAAATGGACACAGATCCCACTTGCCATTTATTCAGTGAGATGGCTATTTATTAGATTGGAAATGGACACAGGTCCCACTTTCCATTTATTCAGCGAGATGGCTATTTATTAGATTGGAAATGGACACATGTCCCACTTGCCATTTATTCAGTGAGATGGCTATTTATTAGATTGGAAATGGACACAGGTCCCACTTGCCATTTATTCAGCGAGATGGCTATTTATTAGATTGGGTCCCGGGGGGTTCCGCGGACGTTCTGTAACAATAATGGGCAAATGGACAAATAGTGGGTTCGTGGGACCTTGGGGGCGGGGCTCGTGACCGGGGAGGGGGTCCTGGGGGGATCCGCGGACGTTCCGTAACAATAATGGGCAAATGGACAAATAGTGGGTTCGTGGGACCTTAGGGGCGGAGCTCGTGGCTGGGGAGGGGGTCCCGGGGGGTTCCGCGGACGTTCCGTAACAATAATGGGCAAATGGACAAATAGTGGGTTCGTGGGACCTTGGGGGCGGGGCTCGTGACCGGGGAGGGGGTCCCGGGGGGATCCGCGGACGTTCCGTAACAATAATGGGCAAATGGACAAATAGTGGGTTCGTGGGACCTTAGGGGCGGGGCCTGTGGCCGGGGAGGGGGTCCCGGGGGGTTCCGCATACGTTCCGTAACAATAATGGGCAAATGGACAAATAGTGGGTTCGTGGGACCTTAGGGGCGGAGCTCGTGGCCGGGGAGGGGGTCCCGGGGGGTTCCGCGGACGTTCCGTAACAATAATGGGCAAATGGACAAATAGTGGGTTCGTGGGACCTTAGGGGCGGGGCCTATTACCGGGGAGGGGGTCCCGGGGGGTTCCGCGGACGTTCCGTAACAATAATGGGCAAATGGACAAATAATGGGTACGTGGGACCTTGGGGGCGGGGCTCGTGACCGGGGAGGGGGTCCCGGGGGGATCCGCGGACGTTCCGTAACAATAATGGGCAAATGGACAAATAGTGGGTTCGTGGGACGGGGGTCCTCCCATCAAACCGGTAGGGCTGTGGACAAATAGAGGGTCGCTGGGACGAAGACCCCCACCGGAGTCATTCACTCAAATGAGAAATGGACAAATAGTAGGTTCGTGGGACCTTGGGGGCGGGGCTCGTGGCCGGGGAGGGGGTCCCGGGGGGTTCCGCAGACGTTCCGTAACAATAATGGGCAAATGGACAAATAGTGGGTTCGTGGGACGGGGGTCCTCCCATCAAACCGGTAGGGCTGTGGACAAATAGAGGGTCGCTGGGACAAAGACCCCCACTGGAGTCATTCACTCAAATGAGAAATGGACAAATAGTAGGTTCGTGGGACCTTGGGGGCGGGTCTCGTGGCCGGGGAGGGGGTCCCGGGGGGTTCCGCAGACGTTCCGTAACAATAATGGGCAAATGGACAAATAGTGGGTTCGTGGGACGGGGGTCCTCCCGTCAAACCGGTAGGGCTGTGGACAAATAGAGGGTCGCTGGGACGAAGACCCCCACTGGAGTCATTCACTCAAATGAGAAATGGACAAATAGTAGGTTCGTGGACCTTGGGGGCGGGGCTTGCGACCCAAGAAGGTGGTCCCGGGCGGTCCCGTGGCCGTTCCGCAGAAATAATGGGCAAATGGACAAATAGTGGGTTCGTGGGACCAAAAAAGTGTCCACCACCCCTTTGTTTTAATGGCCATGTAATAAACCTAAAGTGGGATCGGTGGTGCTCCACTCTGTGGCGAAAGACAGAACTGCAATTTTAGGCCCAAAACTTTGGGGGGCCCCCGCGCGGCCCCTAAGGGGGCCAGCCCCCCCCCAGACGTTACCGTGCTGCCCCGCCGGCCGACCCGGTCAGATTGACACCAGCGGCGCCCCCCTCAAAAATTTTGGGGGGTCGGCGCGCAGGGTCCACAGACCCATGACCACGAACCGTCAAACATATTCCGAAATGGACGCCTTCCAAAAAAATGTACTTCATAGAGAAAGTCAATGGGGCAAATTTGGAGAGCTCTTGCACCCCAGGGGTACAACTTTTACCCCATTGCGAGGAGTCTTCTCGCACAGCTTGATAGCCTCCCCAGATGTGGCGAATCACGTGTTTCTACGAAATTCTTGCTTGGCGCTACGTCCCGTCAAAATTCGCCCCAGTGCGTTGTCTATGGGATTTTGGGGCCGAATTATTACCCCAGGTGACATCATCGTACCCCTGATCGCTTATAAAAGTCGGGGATCTACATTCCCGTATTGTCCACACAATTTGACGCCCATTTCGAGGGTCTACGACAAAAATTGCGGGACGCGGGGCGTGCCAAAATTTGAATGAAAGAGGGGCATTTGCGCCCCAGGGGTACAACTTATACCCCATTGCGAGATGTGTTCTTGCACAGCTTGACAGCCTCTCCAGTTGTAGTGAATCACGTGTTTCTACGAAATTCTGGGTCTGCGCTATGTCCCGTTAAAGTTGGCCGTAATGCATTGTCGTTGTAAATTTTGGGGTGGTTTTTTGCCCCGTGTGACATCATCGTACCCCCGATCCCTTATAAAAGTCATAGCACACCGAGTCTATATAGGACGCACGATTTGACTTCGTTTCGAGGGTCTACGACAAAAACTGCGGGACTAGTTACGCGCCGAAAAACGTACGGAAGAAGTAAGAAGAAGAAGAAGAAGAAGAAGAAGAAGAACTAGATATGTACATTTCCTGAAGAAAATGTGAGTGGTGCTTGCGGTGGCAAAACTCGGCCCTCGGTTGCTAGGGTGATGTAATTGGTTGCTAGGGTGTGGCTATGAAGAAGATAGGTCACTACTTATAAGTTGAATCCAAACCCAGAAACCTCTATGACTTTCTGATCCAAAGATATATCACAAATTGTATGGCAATGATAGTCTATCAGAGATTTTGCCCAAATTTCTCACCCGCTTTACGATAATCGTACGCCCGATCGCTTCAAAAATTCATAGCACACCTCTCCTCAATAAGCCGGTCGATTTGAGACGTCATTCATAGGTCTATGACAAACGGTGTGGGACGAGTTACACGCCGAAGTTGCTATGGGCCTGCATTAACATTCTGCCAATGAAAGTCTATGGTATATTTTTGCCAGCTTTTTCATGCGATGTTTGAACATCGTAGATCCAATCGCTCCAAAAAGTCATAGCACACATCTCCTCAATAAGCCGCAACATTTGACACCTCATTCATGTGTCTACGGCAAACGGTGCCGGAAAAAATACGCACCGAAAGTCCTATGGGCCTCTGTGTGTGTGTATGAGAAAGTGACAGTTGAGATTCAAATTCACAGACATTCTGCCATTGGAAATCAATGGGATTTTTTAGCCCGCTTTTTCCTCCGCTGTGTGAAAATTGTAGCTCCGATCGCTTCGAAAATTCATAGCACACCTCTCCACAATAAGCCGGTCGATTTGACACCTCATTCATGGGTCTACGCCAAACGGTGCAGGACGAGTTACACGCCGAAGTTGCTATGGGCCTGCATTAACATTCTACCAATGAAAGTCAATGGGATATTTTTGCCCGCTTTTTCCTCCGCTGTGTGAACATCGTAAGTCCGATCGCTTAGAAAAGTCATAGCACACCTCTCCTCACTGAGCCGGTCGATTTGACACCTCATTCATGGATCTACGAAAAACGATGCGGGAGGAGTAGCGCGCCGAAGTTTTGTCAGGGCGAACAGTAATAGTAATACTAGATATGTACATTTCCTGAAGAAAATGTGAGTGGTGCTTGCAGTGGCAAAACTCGGCCCTCGGTTGCTAGGGTGTTGATATGCAGTTGCTATGGCACCCATGATGGTTGCTAGGGCCGTTGCTAGGGTACCCGGGGTGGTTGCTAGGGTGTTGCTATGCGGTTGCTAGGGTACCCGGGGTGGTTGCTAGGGTGTTGCTATGCGGTTGCTATGGTACCCGGAGTGGTTGCTAGGGCCGTTGCTAGGGTACCCGTGGTGGTTGCTAGGACCGTTGCTAGGGTACCCAGGGTGGTTGCTAAGGTGTTGCTATGCGGTTGCTAGGGTAACCAGGGTGGTTGCTAGGGTGTTGCTATGCGGTTGCTAGGGTATCCGGGGTGGTTGCTAGGGCCGTTGCTAGCGTACCCGGGTGGTTGCTATGCAGTTGCTATGGTACCCGGGGTGGTTGCTAGGGCCGTTGCTAGGGTACCCAGGGTGGTTGCTAAGGTGTTTCTATGCGGTTGCTATGGTACTCGGGTGGTTACTAGGGCCGTTGCTATGCGGTTGCTAGGGTACTTGGGTGGTTGCTAGGGCCGTTGCTAAGGTAATCGGGCTAGTTGCTATAGCGTTGGTTTGCAGTTGCTACTTGTCAAAGATCATTACTATGGAGCGTTATAGAGGTCTTTGCCTGATTAGCCCTTAGCTAATTGCTATTAGCATGAAGCTATTGAGTGCTACCATGTGTAGCATGTTGAGAGTTTGCTAGCATGAGTCAAAAGTAGCAACCCCCATGTATATGCGACATTCTGATACAAAAATATAGGTCTTGCTAATTGGTTGCTAGGGTACTCTGTTTGGTTGCTAGGGAGTGGCCAATGACGACACTGTAAAGTGTAGTTGCCAGTATGAGTGATATAAACCAACCCCCATGTCTCTGTGACATTCAGGTCTGAAGATATGCCTGTGTGGATTCGGGTTGCTAGGGTACTCTGTTTGGTTGCTAGGGAGTGGCCAATGACAACATTGTAAATTGTAGTTGCCAGTATGAGTGATATAAACCAACCCCCATGTCTCTGTGACATTCAGATCTAAAGATATGCCTGTGTGGGTTTTGGTTGCTAGGGTACACTGTTTGGTTGCTAGGGAGTGGCCAATGATGATACTTTAAAGTCACCTTGCCAGTATGAATGATATAAACCAACCCCCATGTCTCTATTTCATTCAGATGTAAAGATATGCCTGTGTGGGTTTGGGTTGCTAGGGTGCTTGATAATGGTTGCTAGGGCGTGGCTAGAATGTGTCATTGGTGAGCCATGATTGGCCCGAATCAAACGAGCCCACCCCCAAGTCTCTATGACACTGTTATCCAAAGATATCCATATGGGTAATTACAATAGCAGTCTATGGGATCAGTTGCTAGGGTGCTGTAAATGGTTGTTAGGGCGTGGCTTGACTGCTTCACAGTGATCTGGAGAGTCTGATTGGTTGTCTGAGTAAAATGAGCCCGCCCCCATGTCTCTATGACACTGTGATGCAGAGTTATGTTCAATGCAAAATCCCTATGTAAATTACCATAGAAGGGAAAACGCATGTGTTTCATGGGCCGCCCCTCACCATGGTAAGTCAATGGGGCAAATTTGGATGGCTCTAACACCCCTGGGGTACAACTTATACCCCATTGAGAGGTGTGTTCTCGCACAGCTTGATAGCCTCTCCAAATGTGGCGAATCACGTGTTTCTGTGAAATTCTCGCTCTGCGCTACGTCCCGTCAAAGTTTGCCGCAATGCATTGTCAATACAATTTTAAGGGCCGCTTTTGCCCCCCGTGTGATGTCATCGTACCCCCGATCGCTTATAAAAGTCATAGCACACCGAGTCTATATAGGACGCACGATTTGACGCCCGTTTGGAGGGGCTGTGACAAAAACTGCGGGACGAGTTACGAGACAAAATTTGTACGGAATCTATAAAAAGAAGAAGAATAATAATAAGTATGTGAGATAGTAATAGTGATGCTTTGCCTATGGCAAGCACCACTAACTAGATATGTACATTTCCTGAAGAAAATGTGAGTGGTGCTTGCAGTGGCAAAACTCGGCCTTCGGTTGCTAGGGTGTTGATATGCAGTTGCTATGGCACCCATGATGGTTGCTAGGGCCGTTGCTAAGGTACCTGGGCTGGTTGCTAGGGTGTTGCTATGCGGTTGCTAGGGTACACGGGGTGGTTGCTAGGGTGTTGCTATGCGGTTTATAAGGTACCCGGGGTGGTTGCTATGGCCGTTGCTAGGGTACCCGGGGTGGTTGCTAGGGCCGTTGCTAAGGTATCCAGGGTGGTTGCTAAGGTGTTGCTATGCGGTTGCTAGGGTACCCGGGGTGGTTGCTAGGTTGTTGCTATGCGGTTGCTAGGGTACCTTGGGTGGTTGCTAGGGCCGTTGCTAGGGTACCCGTGGTAGTTGCTAGGGTGTTGCTATGCTGTTGCTAGGGTGTCCGGGGTGGTTGCTAGGGCCGTTGCTAGGGTACCCAGGGTGGTTGCTAGGGTACCCGAGGTTGTTGCTAGGGCCGTTGCTAGGGTACCCAGGGTGGTTGCTAGGGTGTTGCTATGCGGTTGCTAGGGTACCCAGGGTGGTCGCTAGGGTGTTGTTATGCAGTTGCTAGGGTAACCAGGGTGGTTGCTAAGGTGTTGCTATGGTACTCGGGTGGTTACTAGGGCCGTTGCTATGCGGTTGCTAGGGTACTTGGGTGGTTGCTAGGGCCGTTGCTAAGGTAACCGGGCTAGTTGCTATGGCGTTGGTATGCAGTTGCTACTTGTCAAAGATCATTACTATGGAGTGTTATAGAGGTATTTGCATGATTAGCCCTTAGCTAATTTGCTATTAGCATGAAGCTGTTGAGTGCTAGCATGTTTAGCATGTTGAGAGTTTGCTAGCATGAGTCAAAAGTAGCAACTCCCATGTCTATGCGACATTCTGATACAAAAATATAGGTCTTGCTAATTGGTTGCTAGGGTACTATGATTGGTTGCTAGGGAGTGGCCAATGACAACACTGTAAAGTGTAGTTGCCAGTATGAGTGATATAAACCAACCCCCATGTCTCTGTGACATTCAGGTCTGAAGATATGCCTGTGTGGCTTTGGGTTGCTAGGGTACTCTGTTTGGTTGCTAGGGAGTGGCCAATAACGACACTGTAAAGTGTAGTTGCCAGTATGAGTGATTTAAACCAACCCCCATCTCTCTGTGACATTCAGGTCTGAAGATATGCCTTTGTGGCTTTAGGTTGCTAGGGTACTCTGTTTGGTTGCTAGGGAGTGGCCAATAACGACACTGTGAAGTGTAGTTGCCAGTATGAGTGATTTAAACCAACCCACATGTCTCTGTGACATTCAGGTGCGAAGATATGCCTGTGTGGCTTTGGGTTGCTAGGGTTCTCTGTTTGGTTGCTAGGGAGTGGCCAATGACGACACTGTAAAATGTAGTTGCCAGTATGAGTGATATAAACCAACCCCCATGTCTCTGTGACATTCAGATCTGAAGATATGCCTGTGTGGCTTTGGGTTGCTAGGGTACTCTGTTTGGTTGCTAGGGAGTGGCAAATGACAACACTGTAAAGTCTAGTTGCCAGAATGAGTGATATAAACCAACCCCCATGTCTCTGTGACATTCAGGTCTGAAGATATGCTTGTGTGGCTTTAGGTTGCTAGGGTACTCTGTTTGGTTGCTAGGGAGTGGCCGATGACAACACTGTAAAGTGTAGTTGCCAGTTTGATTGATATAAACCAACCCCCATGTCTCTGTGACATTCAGGTCTGAAAATATGCCTGTGTGGCATTGGGTTGCTAGGGTACTCTGTTTGGTTGCTAGGGAGTGGCCAATAACGACAATGTAAAGTGTAGTTGCCAGTATGAGTGATTTAAACCAACCCCCATGTCTCTGTGACATTCAGGTGTGAAGATATGCGTGTGTGGCTTTGGGTTGCTAGGGTACTCTGTTTGGTTGCTAGGGAGTGGTTAATGACAACACTGAAAAGTGTAGTTGCCAGTATGAGTGATATAAACCAACCCCCATGTATCTGTGACATTCAGGTGTGAAGATATGCCTGTGTGGCTTTGGGTTGCTAGGGTACTCTGTTTGGTTGCTAGGGAGTGGCCAATGACAACATTGTAAATTGTAGTTACCAGTATGAGTGATATAAACCAACCCCCATGTCTCTGTGATATTCAGATCTAAAGATATGCCTGTGTGGGTTTTGGTTGCTAGGGTGCTTGATAATGGTTGCTAGGGCGTGGATAGGAAGTGTCATTGGTGATTCACCATTGGCCCGAATCAAACGAGCCCACCCCCAAGTCTCTATGACACTGTGGTCCAAAGATATCCATATGGGTCATTATGATAGCAGTCTATGGGATCAGTTGCTAGGGTGCTGTAAATGGTTGTTAGGGCGTGGCTTGACTGCTTCACAGTGATCCGGAGAGTCTGATTGGTTGTCTGAGTAAAATGAGCCCGCCCCCATGTCTCTATGACACTGTGATGCAGAGTTATGTTCAATGCAAAATCCCTATGTAAATTACCATAGTAGGAAAAACGCATGTGTTTCATGGGCCGCGCCTCACCATAGTAAGTCAATGGGGCGACTTTGGGGTGCTTTCGCGCCCCAGGGGTGCAACTTATACCCCATTGAGTGGTGTGTTCTCGCACAGCTTGATAGCCTCTCCAAATGTGGCGAATGACGTGTTTCTGCGAAATTGTCGCTCGGTGCTACGTCCCGTCAAAGTTTGCCACAATGCATTGTCTATGGGACGTTTTTGGGGCGCTTTTTCACCCCGTGTGATGTCATCGTACCCCCGATCGCTTATAAAAGTCATAGCACACCGAGTCTATATAGGCCGCACGATTTGACACCCGTTTCGAGGGTCTATGACAAAAACTGCGGGACTAGTTACGCGCCGAAAATCTGCACGGAAGAATAATAAGAATAAGAATAATAACTAGATATGTACATTTCCTGAAGAAAATGTGAGTGGTGCTTGCGGTGGCAAAACTCGGCCCTCGGTTGCTAGGGTGATGTAATTGGTTGCTAGGGTGTGGTTATGAAGATCATAGGTCACTGCTTATAGGCCGGGTAAACCCAAAAACCTCTATTACTCTCTGATCCAAAGATATGATCTCACAAATTGTATGGCAATGTTAGTCTATCGGAGATTTTGCCCAAATTTCTCACCCGCTTTACGATAATCGTACGCCCGATCGCTTCAAAAATACATAGCACACCTCTCCTCAATAAGCCGGTCGATTTGAGACGTCATTCATGGGTGTATGACAAACGGTGTGGGACCAGTTACACGCCGAAGTTCCTATGGGCCTGCATGAACATTCTGCCAATGGAAGTGTGTTGGATATTTTTGCCCTCTTTTTCGTGAGCTTTCTGAACATCGTACCTCCAATCGCTCCGAAAAGTCATAGCACACTTCTCCTCAATAAGCCGCAACATTTGACACCTCATTCATGGGTCTACGGCAAACGGTGCCGGACAAATTACGCAGCGAAAGTTCCTATGGGCCTGTGTGTGTGTGTGTGAGAAAGTGACAGTTGAGATTCAAATTCACAGACATTCTGCCATTGTAAATCAATGGGATTTTTTAGCCCGCTTTTTCGTGCGCTGTTTGAACATCGTAGGTCCGATTGTTAAGAAAAGTCATAGCACACCTCTCCACAATGAGCCGGTCGATTTGAGACCTCATTCATGGGGCTACGCCAAACTTTGTTGGAGGAGTTACGCGCCGAAGTTTTGTCAGGGCGAACAGTAATAGCAATACTAGATATGTACATTTCCTGAAGAAAATGTGAGTGGTGCTTGCGGTGGCAAAACTCGGCCCTCGGTTGCTAGGGTGATGTTATTGGTTGCTAGGGTGTGGCTATGAAGATCATAGGTCACTACTTATAGGCCAAGTCCAAACCCACAAACCTCTATGACTATGAGTTATATCACAAATTGTATGGCAATGTAAGTCTATCGGATATTTTGCCCAAATTTCTCACCCGCTTTATGATAATCGTACGCCCGATCGATTCAAAAAGTCATAGCACACCTCTCCTCAATAAGCTGGTCGATTTGAGACGTCATTCATGGGTCTATGACAAATGGTGTGGGACGAGTTACACGCCGAAATTCCAATGGGCCTGCATGAACATTCTGCCAATGAAAGTCTTTGGGATATTTTTGCCCGCTTTTTCGTGCACTATTTGAACATTGTAGCTCCAATCGCTCCAAAAAGTCAAAGCACATCTCTCCTCAATAAGCCGCAACATTTGACACCTCATTCATGAGTGTACGGCAAACGGTGCTGGACAAATTACGCACCGAAGTTCCTATGGGCCTGTCTGTGTGTGTGTGAGAAAGTGACAGTTGAGATTCAAATTCACAGACATCCTGCCATTGTAAATCAATGGGATTTTTTTGCCCACTTTTTCATGCGTTGTGTGAACACCGTAGGTCCGATCGTTTAGAAAAGTCATAGCACACCTCTCCTCAATGAACCGGTCGATTTGACACCTCATTCATGGGTCTACGTCAAACGTTGTGGGAGGAGTTACGCGCCGAAGTTTTGTCAGGGCGAACAGTAATAGTAATACTAGATATGTACATTTCCTGAAGAAAATGTGAGTGGTGCTTGCGGTGGCAAAACTCGGCCCTCGGTTGCTAGGGTGCTGCTATGCGGTTGCTATGTTACCCGGAGTGGTTGCTAGGGTACCGAGGGTGGTTGCTAAGATGTTGCTATGCGGTTGTTAGGGTACCCAGGGTGGTTGCTAGGGTGTTGCTATGCGGTTGCTAGGGTATCCGGGGTGGTTGCTAGGGACGTTGCTAGGGTACCCGGGGTGGTTGCTAGGGTGTTGCTATGCGGTTGCTATGGTACCAGGGTTGGTTGCTAGGGCCGTTGCTAGGGTACCCAGAGTGGTTGCTAGGGCCGTTGCTAGGGTACCCGGGATGGTTGCTATGCGGTTGCTAGGGTACCCTGGGTGGTTGCTAAGGTGTTGCTATGCGGTTGCTAGGGTACTTGGGTGGTTGCTAGGGCCGTTGCTAAGGTACCCGGGGTAGTTGCTAGGGCATTGATAGGCAGTTGCTATTTTTCAAAGATCATTACTATGGAGTGTTATAGAGGTCTTTGCCTGATTAGCCTTTAGCTAATTGCTATTAGCATGCAGCCATTGAGTGCTAGCATGTGTAGCATGTTGAGAGTTTGCTAGCATGAGTCAAAAGTAGCAACTCCCATATCTATGCGACATTCTGATACAAAAATATAGGTCTTGCTAATTGGTTGCTAGGGTACTCTGTTTGGTTGCTAGGGAGTGGCCAATGATGACACTGTAAAGTGTAGTTGACAGTATGAGTGATATAAACCAACCCCCATGTCTCTGTGACATTCAGGTCAGAAGATATGCCTGTGTGGCTTTAGGTTGCTAGGGTACTCTGTTTGGTTGCTAGGGAGTGGCCAATGACTACACTGTAAAGTGTAGTTGCCAGTATGAGTGATATAAACCAACCCCCATGTCTCTGTGACATTCAGGTCAGAAGATATGCCTGTGTGGCTTTGGGTTGCTAGGGTACTCTGTTTGGTTGCTAGGGAGTGGCCAATGATGACAATGTAAAGTGTTGTTGCCAGTATGAGTGATTTAAACCAACCCCCATGTCTCTGTGACATTTAGGTGTGAAGACATGCCTGTGTGGCTTTGGGTTGCTAGGGTACTCTGTTTGGTTGCTAGGGAGTGGCCAATGACGACATTGTAAAGTGTAGTTGCCAGTATGAGTGATATAAACCAATCCCCATGTCTCTGTGACATTCAGGTGTGAAGATATGCCTGTGTGGCTTTGGGTTGCTAGGGTACTCTGTTTGGTTGCTAGGGAGTGGCCAATGACGACACTGTAAAGTGTAGTTGCCAGTATGAGTGATATAAACCAACCCCCATGTCTCTGTGACATTCAGGTGTGAAGATATGCCTGTGTGGCTTTGGGTTGCTAGGGTACTCTGTTTGGTTGCTAGGGAGTGGCCAATGACGACACTGTAAAGTGTAGTTGCCAGTATGAGTGATATAAACCAACCCCCATGTCTCTGTGACATTCAGGTCAGAAGATATGCCTGTGTAGCTTTAGGTTGCTAGGGTACTCTGTTTGGTTGCTAGGGAGTGGGCAATGACGACACTGTAAAGTGTAGTTGCCAGTATGAGTGATATAAACCAACCCCCATGTCTCTGTGACGTTCAGGTCAGAAGATATGCCTGTGTGGCTTTAGGTTGCTAGGGTACTCTGTTTGGTTGCTAGGGAGTGGCCAATAACGACAATGTAAAGTGTAGTTGCCAGTATGAGTGATTTAAACCAACCCCCATGTCTCTGTGACATTCAGGTGTGAAGATATGCCTGTGTGGCTTTGGGTTGCTAGGGTACTCTGTTTGGTTGCTAGGGAGTGGCCAATGACGACACTGTAAAGTGTAGTTGCCAGTATGAGTGATATAAACCAACCCCCATGTCTCTGTGACATTCAGGTCTGAAGATATGCCTGTGTGGCTTTGGGTTGCTAGGGTACTCTGTTTGGTTGCTAGGGAGTGTCAATGTTGATTGGTGATTGGGCGTTTGCTGCCCCGACTCAAAGGAGTCCGCCCCCATGTCTCTATGACACTCTGATCCAGAGATATGCATCTGGGCCCTTATAATGGAAGTCTATGGGATCAGTTGCTAGGGTGCCCTAAATGGTTGCTAGGGCGTGGCTTGACACCTTCATGATGATCCGGAGAGTCTGATTGGCCATCTGAGTAAAATGAGCCCGCCTCCATGTCTCTAGGCCAATGTGATGCTGAGTTATACCCAATACAAAATCCCTATGTAAATTACCATGGGTTTTCATGGGACGTCCCTTACCATTATAAGTCAATGGGGCAAATTTGGAGAGCTCTTGCACCCCTGGGGTACAACTTTTACCCCATTGCGAGGAGTCTTCTCGCACAGCTTGATAGCCTCTCCAGATGTGGCGAATCACGTGTTTCTACGAAATTCTTGCTTGGCGCTACGTCCCGTCAAAATTCGTCCCAATGCGTTGTCTATGGGATTTTGGGGCCGAATTATTACCCCAGGTGACATCATCGTACCCCTGATCGCTTATAAAAGTCGGGGATTTACAGTCCCGTATTGGCCGCACAATTTGACGCCCATTTCGAGGGTCTACGACAAAAATTGTGGGACGAGGGACGCGCCAAAATTTGAACGAAAGAGGGGCATTTGCGCCCCAGGGGTACAACTTACACCCCATTGCGAGATATGTTCTCCCACAGCTTGACAGTCTCTCCAAATGTGGTGAATCACGTGTTTCTACGAAATTCTGGGTCTGCGCTACGTCCCATTAAAGTTGGCCGTAATGCATTGTCGTTGTAAATTTTGGGGTGGTTTTTTGCCCCGTGTGACATCATCGTACCCCCGATCCCTTATAAAAGTCATAGCACACCGAGTCTATATAGGACGCACGATTTGACGCCCATTTCGAGGGTCTACGACAAAAACTGCGGGACTAGTTACGCGCCGAAATGTGTACGGAATCTAGTATAATTATAATAATAATAATAAGTATGTGAGATAATAATAGTGATGCTTTGCCTATGGCAAGCACCACTAATAAGCACGCACAACAGTAATAGTGATGCTTTGCCTATGGCAAGCACCACTAACTAGATATGTACATTTCCTGAAGAAAATGTGAGTGGTGCTTGCGGTGGCAAAACTCGGCCCTCTGTTGCTAGGGTGATGTAATTGGTTGCTAGGGTGTGGCTATGAAGAACATAGGTCACTACTTATAAGTTGAATCCAAACCCAGAAACCTCTATGACTTTCTGATCCAAAGATATATCACAAATTGTATGGCAATGATAGTCTATCAGAGATTTTGCCCAAATTTCTCACCTGATTTACGATAATCGTACGCCCGATCGCTTCAAAAATTCATAGCACACCTCTCCTCAATAAGCCGGTCGATTTGAGACGTCATTCATAGGTCTACGACAAACGGTGCGGGACGAGTTTCACACCAAAGTTCCTATGGGCCTGCATGAGCATTCTGCCAATGAAAGTCTATGGGATATTTTTGCCCGCTTTTTTGTGCGCTGTTTGAACATCGTAGCTCCAATCGCTCCGAAAAGTCGTAGCACACCTCTTCTCAAGAAGCCGCAACATTTGACACCTCATTCATGGGTCTACCGCAAACGGTGCCAGACAAATTACGCATCGAACTTCCTATGGGCCTGTGTGTGAGAAAGTGACAGTTGAGATTCAAATTCACAGACATTCTGCCATTGTAAATCAATGGGATTTTTTGGCCCGCTTTTTCCTTCGCTGTGTGAACATCGTAGGTCCGATCGCTTAGAAAAGTCATAGCACACCTTTCCTCAATGAGCCGGTCGATTTGAGACCTCATTCATGGATCTACGGCGAACGGTGCGGGACGAGTTACGCGCCGAAGTTTTGTGAGGGTGAACAGTAATAGTAATACTAGATATGTACATTTCCTGAAGAAAATGTGAGTGGTGCTTGCAGTGGCAAAACTCGGCCCTCGGTTGCTAGGGTGTTGTTATGCAGTTGCTATGGCACCCATGATGGTTGCTAGGGTGTTGCTATGCGGTTGCTAGCGTACAAGGGGTGGTTGCTAGGGCCGTTGCTAGGGTACCCGGGGTGGTTGCTAGGGTGTTGCTATGCAGTTGCTAGGGTACCCGGGGTGGTTGCTAGGGCCGTTGCTAGGGTACCAAGGGTGGTTGCTAAGGTGTTGCTATGTGGTTGCTAGGGTACCTGGGGTGGTTGCTAGGGTGTTGCTATGTGGTTGCTAGGGTACTTGGAGTGGTTGCTAGGGCAGTTGCTAGGGTACCCAGGATGGTTGCTGGGGTACTTGGGTGGTTACTAGGGCCGTTTCTATGCGGTTGCTAGGGTACCCGGGTGGTTGCTAGGGCCGTTGCTAAGGTAGCCGGGCTAGTTGCTAGGGCATTGGTAGGCAGTTGGTAGTTGTCAAAGATCATTACTATGGAGTGTTATAGAGGTCTTTGCCTGATTAGCCCTTAGCTAATTGCTATTAGCATGCAGCCATTGAGTGCTAGCATGTGTAGCATGTTGAGAGTTTGCTAACATGAGTCAAAAGTAGCAACTCCCATGTCTATGCGACATTCTGATACAAAGATATATGTCTTGCTAATTGGTTGCTAGGGTACTCTGTTTGGTTGCTAGGGAGCGGCCAATGACAACAATGTAAAGTGTAGTTGCCAGTATGAGTGATTTAAACCAAACCCCCATGTCTCTGTGACATTCAGGTCTGAAGATATGCCTGTGTGGCTTTGGGTTGCTAGGGTACTCTCTTTGGTTGCTAGGGAGTGGCCAATGATGACACTGTAAAGTGTAGTTGCCAGTATGAGTGATATAAACCAACCCCCATGTCTCTGTGACATTCAGGTCTAAAGATATGCCTGTGTGGCTTTGGGTTGCTAGGGTACTGTGTTTGGTTGCTAGGGAGTGTCAATGTTGATTGGTGATTGGGCGTTTGCTGGCCCGACTCAAAGGAGTTCGCCCCCATGTCTCTATGACACTCTGATCCAGAGATATGCATCTGGGCCCTTATAATGGAAGTCTATGGGATCAGTTGCTAGGGTGCCCTAAATGGTTGCTAGGGCGTGGCTTGACACCTTCATGATGATCCGGAGAGTCTGATTGGCCATCTGAGTAAAATGAGCCCGCCTCCATGTCTCTAGGCCAATGTGATGTGTGTGAGTTATGTTCAATGCAAAATCCCTAGGTAAATTACAATGGGTTTTCATGGGACGTCCCTTACAATAGAAAGTCAATGGGGCAAATTTGGAGAGCTCTTGCACCCCAGGGGTACAACTTTTACCCCATTGCGAGGAGTCTTCTCGCACAGCTTGATAGCCTCTCCAGATGTGGCGAATCACGTGTTTCTACGAAATTCACTCTCGGCGCTACGTCCCGTCAAAGTTGGCCGCAATGCATTGTCTATGGGATTTTGGGGGCGAATAAAAATGGGCTGTGACATCATCGTACCCCCAATGGTTTTAAAAAGTTCTCAGAATTTTTTGGTCAATGGGCCGCACAATTTGACGCCTATTTCGAGGGTCTACGACAAAAACTGCGGGAAGTAATTTTTTTGCATAAAGGGGGCGGTTGCACCCCAGGGGTACAACTTTTACCCCGTTGCGAGGTGTCTTCTCGCACAGCTTACCAGCCTCCCCAAATGTGGCGAATCGCGTTTTTCTACAAAATTCCTGCTCGGTGGGACGTCCCGTCAAAGTTGGCCGTAATGCATTGTCGTTGTAAATTTTGGGCCGGTTTTTTGCCCCGTGTGACATCATCATACCCCCGATCCCTTATAAAAGTCATAGCACACCGAGTCTATATAGGCCGCACGATTTGATGCCTGTTTCGAGGGTCTATGACAAAAACTGCGGGACTAGTTACGCGCCGAAAAACGTACGGAAGAAGTAAGAAGAAGAAGAAAAATAATAATAATAAGTATGTCGAATAGTAATAGTGATGCTTTGCCTATGGCAAGCACCACTAACTAGATATGTACATTTCCTGAAGAAAATGTGAGTGGTGCTTGCGGTGGCAAAACTCGGCCCTCGGTTGCTAGGGTGATGATATGCCGTTGCTATGGCACCCAGGATGGTTGCTAGGGCCGTTGCTAGGGTACCCAGGGTGGTTGCTAGGGTGTTGCTATGCTGTTGCTAGGGTACCCGGGTTGGTTGCTAGGGTGTTGCTATGCGGTTGCTAGGGTACCCGGGGTGGTTGCTAGGGCCGTTGCTAGGGTATCCAGGGTGGTTGCTAAGGTGTTGCTATGCGGTTGCTAGGGTACCCAGGGTGGTTGCTAAAGTGTTGCTATGCGGTTGCTATGGTACCCGGGGTGGTTGCTAGGGCCGTTGCTAGGGTACCCGGGGTGGTTGCTAAGGTGTTGCCATGCGGTTGCTAGGGTACCCGGGGTGGTTGCTAGGGCCGTTGCTAGGGTACCCGGGGTGGTTGCTAGGGTGTTGCTATGCGGTTGCTAGGGTACCCGGGGTGGTTGCTAGGGCTGTTGCTATGGTAGCCAGGGTGGTTGCTAGGGTGTTGCTATGTGGTTGCTAAGGTACCCAGGGTGGTTGCTAGGGCCGTTGCTAGGGTACCCAGGGTGGTTGCTGAGAAGTTGCTATGCGGTTGCTATGGTACTTGGGTGGTTACTAGGGCAGTTGCTATGCGGTTGCTAGGGTACTTAGGTGGTTGCTAGGACCGTTGCTAAGGTAACCGGGCTAGTTACTATGGCGTTGGTATGCAGTTGCTACTTGTCAAAGATCATTACTATGGAGTGTTATAGAGGTCTTTGCCTAATTATCCCTTAGCTAATTGCTATTAGCATGAAGCTATTGAGTGCTAGCATGTTTAGCATGTTGAGAGTTTGCTAGCATGAGTCAAAAGTAGCAACTCCCATGTCTATGCGACATTCTGATACAAAAATATAGGTCTTGCTAATTGGTTGCTAGGGTACTATGATTGGTTGCTAGGGAGTGGCCAATGACGACACTGTAAAGTGTAGTTGCCAGTATGAGTGATTTAAACCAACCCCCATGTCTCTGTGACATTCAGGTCAGAAGATATGCCTGTGTGGCTTTGGGTTGCTAGGGTACTCTGTTTGGTTGCTAGGGAGTGGCCAATAACGACAATGTAAAGTGTAGTTGCCAGTATGAGTGATTTAAACCAACCCCCATGTCTCTGTGACATTCAGGTGTGAAGATATGCCTGTGTGGCTTTGGGTTGCTAGGGTACTCTGTTTTGTTGCTAGGGAGTGGCCAATGACGACACTGTAAAGTGTAGTTGCCAGTATGAGTGATATAAACCAACCCGCATGTCTCTGTGACATTCAGGTCTGAAGATATGCCTGTGTGGCTTTGGGTTGCTAGGGTACTCTGTTTGGTTGCTAGGGAGTGGCCAATGACGACACTGTAAAGTGTAGTTGCCAGTATGAGTGATTTAAACCAACCCCCATGTCTCTGTGACATTCAGGTCAGAAGATATGCCTGTGTGGCTTTAGGTTGCTAGGGTACTCTGTTTGGTTGCTAGGGAGTGGCCAATAACGACAATGTAAAGTGTAGTTGCCAGTATGAGTGATTTAAACCAACCCCCATGTCTCTGTGACATTCAGGTGTGAAGATATGCCTGTGTGGCTTTGGGTTGCTAGGGTACTCTGTTTGGTTGCTAGGGAGTGGCCAATGACGACACTGTAAAGTGTAGTTGCCAGTATGAGTGATATAAACCAACCCCCATGTCTCTGTGACATTCAGGTCTGAAGATATGCCTGTGTGGCTTTGGGTTGCTAGGGTACTCTGTTTGGTTGCTAGGGAGTGTCAATGTTGATTGGTGATTGGGCGTTTGCTGCCCCGACTCAAAGGAGTCCGCCCCCATGTCTCTATGACACTCTGATCCAGAGATATGCATCTGGGCCCTTATAATGGAAGTCTATGGGATCAGTTGCTAGGGTGCCCTAAATGGTTGCTAGGGCTTGGCTTGACATCTTCATGATGATCCGTAGAGTCTGATTGGCCATTTGAGTAAAATGGGCCCACCTCCATGTCTCTAGGCCAATGTGATGCTGAGTTATGCCCAATACAAAATCCCTATGTAAATTAACATGGGTTTTCATGGGACGTCCCTTCACCATTATAAGTCAATGGGGGAAATTTGGAGAGCTCTTGCACCCCAGGGGTACAACTTTTACCCCATTGCGAGGAGTCTTCTCACACAGCTTGATAGCCTCTCCAGATGTGGCGAATCAGGTGTTTCTACGAAATTCACTCTCGGCGCTACGTCCCGTCAAAGTTGGCCGCAATGCATTGTCTATGGGATTTTGGGGGCGAATAAAAATGGGCTGTGACATCATCGTACCCCCGATCGTTTTAAAAAGTTCTCAGAATTTTTTGCTCAATGGGCCGCACAATTTGACGCCAGTTTCGAGGGTCTACGACAAAAACTGCGGGACGAGGGGCGCGTCAAAATTTGAACGAAAGAGGGGCATTTGCGCCCCAGGGGTACAACTTACACCCCATTGCGAGATGTGTTCTCGCACAGCTTGACAGCCTCTCCAGTTGTGGTGAATCACGTGTTTCTACGAAATTCTGGGTCTGCGCTACGTCCCGTTAAAGTTGGCCGTAATGCATTGTCGTTGTAAATTTTGGGGTGGTTTTTTGCCCCGTGTGACATCATCGTACCCCCGATCCCTTATAAAAGTCATAGCACACCGAGTCTATATAGGACGCACGATTTGACGCCCGTTTCGAGGGTCTACGACAAAAACTGCGGGACTAGTTACGCGCCGAAAAACGTACGGAAGAAGTAAGAATAATAATAATAATAATAATAATAATAATAAGCACACACAACAGTAATAGTGATGCTTTGCCTATGGCAAGCACCACTAACTAGATATGTACATTTCCTGAAGAAAATGTGAGTGGTGCTTGCAGTGGCAAAACTCGGCCCTCGGTTGCTAGGGTATTGATATGCAGTTGCTATGGCACCCATGATGGTTGCTAGAGCCGTTGCTATGGCACCTGAGCTGGTTGCTAAGGTGTTGCTATGCGGTTGCTAGTGTACACAGGGTGGTTGCTGGGGCCGTTGCTAAGGCGTTGCTATGCGGTTGCTAGGGTGTTGCTATGCAGTTGCTAGGGTATCCAGGGTGGTTGCTAGGGCCGTTGCTAGGGTACCCAGGGTGGTTGCTAAGGTGTTGCTATGTGGTTGCTAGGGTACCCGGGGTGGTTGCTAGGGTGTTGTTCTGCGGTTGCTAGGGTATCCGGGGCGGTTGCTAGGGCCGTTGCTAGGGTACCCGGGGTGGTTGCTAGGGTGTTGCTATGCGGTTGCTATGGTACCCGGGGTGGTTGCTAGGGCCGTTTCTATGGTACCCGGGGTGGTTGCTAGGGTGTTGCTATGCGGTTTCTAGGGTACCCGGGGTGGTTGCTAGGGCCGTTGCTAGGGTACCCAGGGTGGTTGCTAAGGTGTTGCTATGCGGTTGCTATGATCTCGGGTGGTTACTAGGGCCGTAGCTATGCGGTTGGTAGGGTACTTGGGTGGTTGCTTGGGCCGTTGCTAAGGTAACCAGGCTAGTTGCTATGGCGTTGGTATGCAGTTGCTACTTGTCAAAGATCATTACTATGGATTGTTATAGAGGTCTTTTCCTGATTATCCCTTAGCTAATTGCTATTAGCATGAAGCTATTGAGTGCTAGCATGTGTAGCTTGTTGAGAGTTTGCTAGCATGAGTCAAAAGTAGCAACTCCCATGTCTATGCGACATTCTGATACAAAAATATAGGTCTTGATAATTGGTTGCTAGGGTACTCTGTTTGGTTGCTAGGGAGTGGCCAATGACGACACTGTAAAGTGTAGTTGCCTGTATGAGTGATATAAACCAACCCCCATGTCTCTGTGACATTCAGGTCTGAAGATATGCCTGTGTGGCTTTGGGTTGCTAGGGTACTCTTTTTGGTTGCTAGGGAGTGGCCAATGACGACACTGTAAAGTGTAGTTGCCAGTATGAGTGATATAAACCAACCCCCATGTCTCTGTGACATTCAGGTCAGAAGATATGCCTGTGTGGCTTTAGGTTGCTAGGGTACTCTGTTTGGTTGCTAGGGAGTGGCCAATAACGACAATGTAAAGTGTAGTTGCCAGTATGAGTGATTTAAACCAACCCCCATGTCTCTGTGACATTCAGGTGTGAAGATATGCCTGTGTGGCTTTGGGTTGCTAGGGTATTCTGTTTGGTTGCTAGGGAGTGGCCAATGACGACACTGTAAAGTGTAGTTGCCAGTATGAGTGATTTAAACCAACCCCCATGTCTCTGTGACATTCAGGTCAGAAGATATGCCTGTGTGGCTTTAGGTTGCTAGGGTACTCTGTTTGGTTGCTAGGGAGCGGCCAATAACGACAATGTAAAGTGTAGTTGCCAGTATGAGTGATTTAAACCAACCCCCATGTCTCTGTGACATTCAGGTCTGTAGATATGCCTGTGTGGCTTTGGGTTGCTAGGGTACTCTGTTTGGTTGCTAGGGAGTGTCAATGTTGATTGGTGATTGGGCGTTTGCTGCCCCGACTCAAAGGAGTCCGCCCCCATGTCTCTATGACACTCTAATCCAGAGATATGCATCTGGGCCCTTATAATGGAAGTCTATGGGATCAGTTGCTAGGGTGCCCTAAATGGTTGCTAGGGCGTGGCTTGACACCTTCATGATGATCCGGAGACTCTGATTGGCCATCTGAGTAAAATGAGCCCGCCTCCATGTCTCTAGGCCAATGTGATGCTGAGTTATACCCAATGCAAAATCCCTATGTAAATTACCATGGGTTTTCATGGGACGTCCCTTCACCATTATAAGTCAAAGGGGGAAATTTGGAAAGCTCTTGCACCTCAGGGGTACAACTTTTACCCCATTGCGAGGAGTCTTCTCGCACAGCTTGATAGCCTCTCCAGATGTGGCGAATCACGTGTTTCTACGAAATTCTTGCTTGGAGCTACGTCCCGTCAAAATTTGTCCCAATGCGTTGTCTATGGGATTTTGGGGCCGAATTATTACCCCAGGTGACATCATCGTACCCCTGATCGCTTATAAAAGTCGGGGATTTACATTCCCGTATTGGCCGCACAATTTGACGCACATTTCGAGGGTCTACGTTAAAAATTGCGGGACAAGGGACGCGCCAAAATTTGAACGAAAGAGGGGCATTTGCGCCCCAGGGGTACAACTTATACCCCATTGCGAGATGTGTTCTTGCACAGCTTGACAGTCTGTCCAGGTGTGGTGAATCACGTGTTTCTACAAAATTCTGGGTCTGCGCTACGTCCCGTTAAAGTTGGCCGTAATGCATTGTCGTTGTAAATTTTGGGGTGGTTTTTTGCCCCGTGTGACATCATCGTACCCCCGATCCCTTATAAAAGTCATAGCACACCGAGTCTATATAGGACACACGATTTGACTTAGTTTCGAGGGTCTACGACAAAAACTGCGGGACTAGTTACGCGCCGAAAAACGTACGGAAGAAGTAAGAAGAAGAAGAAGAAGAAGAAGAAGAAGAATAATAAGTATGTGAGATAGTAATAGTGATGCTTTGCCTATGGCAAGCACCACTAACTAGATATGTACATTTCCTGAAGAAAATGTGAGTGGTGCTTGCAGTGGCAAACTCGGCCCTCGGTTGCTAGGGTGATGTAATTGGTTGCTAGGGTGTGGCTGTGAAGGTTACTACTTATAAGCCGAGTCAAAAGAGCCCAACCACAAGCCCCTATGTCTTTCTGATTCAAAGATATGATCTCACAAATTGTATGGCAATGTTAAGTCTATCTGAGATTTTGCCCAAATTTCTCACCCGCTTTACGATAATCGTACGCCCGATCGCTTCAAAAATTCATAGCACACCTCTCCTCAATAAGCCGGTCGATTTGAGACGTCATTCATGGGTCTATGACAAACGGTTCGGGATGAGTTCCACCCTGAAGTTCCTATGGGCCTGCATGAACATTCTGCCAATGAAAGCCTATGGGATATTTTTGCCCGCTTTTTCATGCGCTGTTTGAACATCGTAGCACCGATCACTCCGAAAAGTCATAGATCACCTCTCCTCAATAAGCCGCAACGTTTGACACCTCATTCATGGGTCTACAGCAAACGGTGCCGGACAAATTACGCACCAAAGTTCCTATGGGCCTTTGTGTGTGTGTGAGAAAGTGACAGTTGAGATTCAAATTCACAGACATTCTGCCATTGTAAATCAATGGGATTTTTTAGCCCGTTTTTTCCTCCGCTGTGTGAACATCGTAGGTCCGATCGCTTAGAAAAGTCATAGCACACCTCTCCTCGATGAGCCGGTCGATTTGACACCTCATTCATGGGTCTACGCAAAACGGTGCGGGACGAGTTACGCGCCGAAGATTTGTCAGGGCGAACAGTAATAGTAATACTAGATATGTACATTTCCTGAAGAAAATGTGAGTGGTGCTTGCGGTGGCAAAACTCGGCCCTCGGTTGCTAGGGTGATGTAATTGGTTGCTAGGGTGTGGCTGTGAAGATCATAGGTCATTAATTATAGTCCGAGTCCAAACCCACAAACCTTTATAACTTTCTGATGCAAAGATATATCACTAATTGTATGGCATTGTTAAGTCTATAGAAGATTTTGCCCAAATTTCTCACCCGCTTTTTGACAATCGTACACCCGATCGCTTCAAAACTTTATAGCACACTTCTCCTCAATAAGCCGCAACATTTGACACCTCATTCATGGGTCTATGACAAAAGGTGCGGGACGAGTTACACGCCGAAGTTCCTATGGGCCTGCATAAACATTCTGCCAATGAAAGCCGATGAGATATTTTTGCCCACTTTTCCGTGCACTGTTTGAACATCGTAGCTCCAATCGCTCCGAAAAGTAATAGCACACCTCTCCTCAATAAGCCGCAACATTTGACACCTCATTCATGGGTCTACGGCAAACGGTTCCGGAAAAATTACCCACCGAAGTTCCTATGGGCCTGTGTGTGTGTATGAGAAAGTGACAGTTGAGATTCAAATTGACAGACATTCTGCCATTGTAAATCAATGGGATTTTTTAGCCCGCTTTTTCTTCCGCTGTTTGCACATCTTAGGTCCGATTGCTTAGAAAAGTCATAGCACACCTCTCCTCAATGGGCCGGTCGATTTGAGACCTCATTCGTGGATCTACGACAAACGGTGCAGGACGAGTTACGTGCCGAAGTTTTGTCAGGACGAACAGTAATAGTAATACTAGATATGTACATTTCCTGAAGAAAATGTGAGTGGTGCTTGCTGTGGCAAAACTCGGCCCTCGGTTGCTAGGGTGATGTAATTGGTTGCTAGGGTGTGGCTATGAAGATCATAGGTCACTACTTATAGGTCGAGTCCAAACCCACAAACCTCTATGACTTTCTGATCCAAAGATATATAACAAATTGTATGGCAATGTTAGTCTATCAGAGATTTTGCCAAAATTTCCCACCCGCTTTAAGATAATCGTACGCCCGATCGCTTCAAAAATTCATAGCACACCTCTCCTCAATAAGCCGGTCGATTTGAGACGTCATTCATGGGTCTGTGACAAACGGTGCGGGATAAGTTACACTTCAAAGTTCCTATGGCCCTGGATGAACATTCTGCCAATGAAAGTCTATGGGATATTTTTGCCCACTTTTTCGTGCGCAGTTTGAACATCATAGCTCCAATCGCTCCGAAAACTCATAGAACACCTCTTCTCAATAAGCCGCAACATTTGACACCTCATTCATGGGTCTACGGCAAACGGTGCCAGACAAATTACACACCGAAGTTCCTATGGGCCTGTGTGTGTGTGTGAGAAAGTGACAGTTGAGATTCAAATTCACAGACATTCTGCAATTGTAAATCAATGGGATTTTTTGGCCCACTTTTTCATGCGCTGTGTAAACATCGTAGGTCCGATCGCTTAGAAAAGTCATAGCACACCTCTCCTCAATGAGCCGGTCGATTTGACACCTCATTCATGGATCTACGACAAACGTTGTGGGAGGAGTAGCGTGCCGAAGTTTTGTCAGGGCGAACAGTAATAGTAATACTAGATATGTACATTTCCTGAAGAAAATGTGAGTGGTGCTTGCAGTGGCAAAACTCGGCCCTCGGTTGCTAGGGTGTTGATATGCAGTTGCTATGGCACCCATGATGGTTGCTAGGGCCGTTGCTATGGTACCCTGGGTGGTTGCTATGCGGTTGCTAGGGTACCCAGGGTGGTTGCTAGGGCCGTTGCTAGGGTACCCGGGGTGGTTGCTAGGGTGTTGCTATGTGGTTGCTAGGGTACCCGGGGTGGTTGCTAGGGTGTTGCTATGCGGTTGCTAGGGTATCCGGGGTGGTTGCTAGGGCCGTTGCTATGGTACCCGGGGTGGTTGCTAGGGTGTTGCTATGCGGTTTCTAGGGTACCCGGGGTGGTTGCTAGGGCCGTTGCTAGGGTACCCAGGGTGGTTACTAGGGCAGTTGCTATGCGGTTGCTATGGTACTCGGGTGGTTACTAGGGCAGTTGCTATGCGGTTGCTAGGGTACTTGGGTGGTTGCTAGGGCCGTTGCTAAGGTAACCAGGCTAGTTGCTATGGCGTTGGTATGCAGTTGCTACTTGTCAAAGATCATTACTATGGAGTGTTATAGAGGTCTTTGCCTGATTAGCCCTTAGCTAATTGCTATTAGCATGAAGCTATTGAGTGCTAGCATGTGTAGCATGTTGAGAGTTTGCTAGCATGAGTCAAAAGTAGCAACTCCCATGTCTATGCGACATTCTGATACAAAAATATAGGTCTTGCTAATTGGTTGCTAGGGTACTCTGTTTGGTTGCTAGGGAGTGGCCAATGACGACACTGTAAAGTGTAGTTGCCAGTATGAGTGATATAAACCAACCCCCATGTCTCTGTGACATTCAGGTCAGAAGATATGCCTGTGTGGCTTTAGGTTGCTAGGGTACTCTGTTTGGTTGCTAGGGAGTGGCCAATAACGACAATGTAAAGTGTAGTTGCCAGTATGAGCGATTTGAAACAACTCCCATGTCTCTGTGACATTCAGGTGTGAAGATATGCCTGTGTGGCTTTGGGTTGCTAGGGTACTCTGTTTGGTTGCTAGGGAGTGGCCAATGACGACACTGTAAAGTGTAGTTGCCAGTATGAGTGATATAAACCAACCCCCATGTCTCTGTGACATTCAGGTGTGAAGATATGCCTGTGTGGATTTGGGTTGCTAGGGTACTCTGTTTGGTTGCTAGGGAGTGGCCAGTGACGACACTGTAAAGTGTAGTTGCCAGTATGAGTGATATAAACCAATCCCCATGTCTCTGTGACATTCAGGTCTGAAGATATGCCTGTGTGGCTTTGGGTTGCTAGGGTACTCTGTTTGGTTGCTAGGGAGTGGCCAATGACGACAATGTAAAGTGTAGTTGCCAGTATGAGTGATATAAACCAACCCCCATGTCTCTGTGACATTCAGGTCAGAAGATATGCCTGTGTGGCTTTACGTTGCTAGGGTACTCTGTTTGGTTGCTAGGGAGTAGCCAATGACGACAATGTAAAGTGTAGTTGCCAGTATGAGTGATTTAAACCAACCCCCATGTCTCTGTGACATTCAGGTGTGAAGATATGCCTGTGTGGCTTTGGGTTGCTAGGGTACTCTGTTTGGTTGCTAGGGAGTGGCCAATGACGACACTGTAAAGTGTAGTTGCCAGTATGAGTGATATAAACCAATCCCCATGTCTCTGTGACATTCAGGTCTGAAGATATGCCTGTGTGGCTTTGGGTTGCTAGGGTACTCTGTTTGGTTGCTAGGGAGTGGCCAATGACGACACTGTAAAGTGTAGTTGCCAGTATGAGTGATATAAACCAACCCCCATGTCTCTGTGACATTCAGGTCTGAAGATATGCCTGTGTGGCTTTGGGTTGCTAGGGTACTCTGTTTGGTTGCTAGGGAGTGTCAATGTTGATTGGTGATTGGGCGTTTGCTGCCCCGACTCAAAGGAGTCCGCCCCCATGTCTCGATGACACTCTGATCCAGAGATATGCATCTGGGCCCTTATAATGGAAGTCTATGGGATCAATTGCTAGGGTGCCCTAAATGGTTGCAAGGGCGTGGCTTGACACCTTCATGATGATCCGGAGAGTCTGATTGGCCATCTGAGTAAAATGAGCCCGCCTCCATGTCTCTAGGCCAATGTGATCCAAAGATATCCATATGGGTCATTATAATAGCAGTCTATGGGATCAGTTGCTAGGGTGCTTTAAATGGTTGTTAGGGCGTGGCTAGACTGCTTCACAGTGATCCGGAGAGTCTGATTGGTTGTCTGAGTAAAATGAGCCCGCCCCCATGTCTCTATGACACTGTGATGCAGAGTTATGTTCAATGCAAAATCCCTATGTAAATTACCATAGTAGGAAAAACACATGTGTTTCATGGGCCACCTCTCACCATAGTAAGTCAATGGGGCGACTTTGGGGGGCTTTCGCGCCCCAGGGGTACAACTTATACCCCATTGAGAGGTATGTTCTCGCACAGCTTGATAGCCTCTCCACATGTGGCGAATCACGTGTTTCTGTGAAATTCTCGCTAGGCGCTACGTCCCGTCAAAGTTTGCCACAATGCATTGTCAATACGATTTTTAGGGCCGCCTTTTCGCCCCGTGTGATGTCATCGTACCCCCGATCGCTTATAAAAGTCATAGCACACCGAATCTATATAGGACGCACGATTTGACGCCTGTTTCGAGGGTCTATGACAAAAACTGCGGGACTAGTTACGCGCCGAAATCCTGCACGGAAGAAGAAGAATAATAATAATAAGCACGCACAACAGTAATAGTGATGCTTTGCCTATGGCAAGCACCACTAACTAGATATGTACATTTCCTGAAGAAAATGTGAGTGGTGCTTGCGGTGGCAAAACTCGGCCCTCAGTTGCTAGGGTGATGTAATTGGTTGCTAGGGTGTGGCTATGAAGATCATAGGTCACTACTTATAGGCCGAGTCCAAACCCACAAACCTCTCTGACTTTCTGATCCAAAGATATGATCTCACAAATTGTATGGCAATGTTCGTCTATCAGAGATTTTGCCCAAATTTCCCACCCGCTTTACGATAATCGTACGCCTGATCGCTTCAAAAATTCATAGCACACCTCTCCTCAATAAGCCGGTCGATTTGAGACGTCATTCATGGGTCAATGACAAACGGTGCGGGACGAGTTACACGACGAAGTACCTTTGGGCCTGCATATACATTCTGCCAATGAAAGTCTATGGGATATTTTTGCCCACTTTTTCGTGCGCTGTTTGAACATTGTAGCTCCAATCGCTCCGAAAAGTCAAAGCACACTTCTCCTCAATAAGCCGCAACATATGACACCTCATTCATGGGTCTACTGCAAACGGTGCCGGACAAATTACGAACCGAAGTTCCTATGGGCCTGTGTGTGTGTGAGAAAGTGACAGTTGAGATTCAAATTCACAGACATTCTGCCATTGTAAATCAATGGGATTTTTTAGCCCACATTTTTTCCCGCTGTGTGAACATCGTTGGTCCGATCGCTTAGAAAAGTCAAAGCACACCTCTCCTCAATGAGCCGGTCGATTTGAGACCTCATTCATGGGTCTATGCCAAACGTTGTGGGAGGAGTTACGCGCCGAAGTTTTGTCAGGGCGAACAGTAATAGTAATACTAGATATGTACATTTCCTGAAGAAAATGTGAGTGGTGCTTGCGGTGGCAAAACTCGGCCCTCGGTTGCTAGGGTGTTGATATGCAGTTGCTAGGGTACACAGGGTGGTTGCTAGGGTGTTGCTATGCGGTTTCTAAGGTACCTGGGGTTGTTGCTATGGCCGTTGCTAGGGTACTCGGGGTGGTTGCTAGGGTACCCGGGGTGGTTGCTAGGGTGTTGCTATGCGGTTGCTAGGGTACCCGGGGTGGTTGCTAGGGTGTTGCTATGCGGTTGCTAGGGTACACGGGGTGGTTGCTAGGGTGTTGCTATGCGGTTTCTAAGGTACCTGGGGTTGTTGCTATGGCCGTTGCTAGGGTACTCGGGGTGGTTGCTAGGGTGTTGCTATGCGGTTGCTAGGGTACACGGGGTGGGTGCTAGGGTGTTGCTATGCGGTTTCTAAGGTACCTGGGGTGGTTGCTATGGCCGTTGCTAGGGTACTCGGGGTGGTTGCTAGGGTATCCGGGGTGGTTGCTAGGGTGTTGCTATGCGGTTGATAGGGTATCCGGGGTGGTTGCTAGGGCCGTTGCTAGGGTACCCGGGGTGGTTGCTAGGGTGTTGCTATGCAGTTGCTATGGTACCCGGGATGGTTGCTAGGGCCGTTGCTATGGTACCCGGGGTGGTTGCTAGGGTGTTGCTATGCGGTTTCTAGGGTACCCGGGGTGCTTGCTAGGGACGTTGCTAGGGTACCCAGGGTGGTTGCTAAGGTGTTGCTATGCGGTTGCTATGGTACTCGGGTGGTTACTAGGGCAGTTGCTATGCGGTTGCTAGGGTACTTGGGTGGTTGCTAGGGCCGTTGCTAAGGTAACCGGGCTAGTTGCTATGGCGTTGGTATGCAGTTGCTACTTGTCAAAGATCATTACTATGGAGTGTTATAGAGGTCTTTGCCTGATTAGCCCTTAGCTAATTGCTATTAGCATGAAGCTATTGAGTGCTAGCATGTGTAGCATGTTGAGAGTTTGCTAGCATGAGTCAAAAGTAGCAACTCCCATGTCTATGCGACATTCTGATACAAAAATATAGGTCTTGCTAATTGGTTACTAGGGTACTCTGTTTGGTTGCTAGGGAGTGGCCAATGACGACACTGTAAAGTGTAGTTGCCAGTATGAGTGATATAAACCAACCCCCATGTCTCTGTGACATTCAGGTCAGAAGATATGCCTGTGTGGCTTTAGGTTGCTAGGGTACTCTGTTTGGTTGCTAGGGAGTGGCCAATAACGACAATGTAAAGTGTAGTTGCCAGTATGAGTGATTTAAACCAACCCCCATGTCTCTGTGACATTCAGGTGTGAAGATATGCCTGTGTGGCTTTGGGTTGCTAGGGTACTCTGTTTGGTTGCTAGGGAGTGGCCAATGACGACACTGTAAAGTGTAGTTGCCAGTATGAGTGATATAAACCAACCCCTATGTCTCTGTGACATTCAGGTCTGAAGATATGCCTGTTTGGCTTTGGGTTGCTAGGGTACTCTGTTTGGTTGCTAGGGAGTGTCAATGTTGATTGGTGATTGGGCGTTTGCTGCCCCGACTCAAAGGAGTCCGCCCCCATGTCTCTATGACACTCTGATCCAGAGATATGCATCTGGGCCCTTATAATGGAAGTCTATGGGATCAGTTGCTAGGGTGCCCTAAATGGTTGCTAGGGCGTGGCTTGACACCTTCATGATGATCCGGAGAGTCTGATTGGCCATCTGAGTAAAATGAGCCCGCCTCCATGTCTCTAGGCCAATGTGACGCTGAGTTATGCCCAATGCAAAATCCCTATGTAAATTACCATGGGCTTTCATGGGACGTCCCTTCACCATAGAAAGTCAATGGGGCAAATTTGGAGAGCTCTTGCACCCCAGGGGTACAACTTTTACCCCATTGCGAGGAGTCTTCTCGCACAGCTTGATAGCCTCTCCAGATGTGGCGAATCACGTGTTTCTACGAAATTCTTGCTTGGCGCTACGTCCCGTCAAAATTCGTCCCAATGCGATGTCTATGGGATTTTGGGGCCGAATAAAAATTGGCTGTGACATCATCGTACCCCTGATCGCTTATAAAAGTCGGGGATCTACATTCCCGTATTGGCCGCACAATTTGACGCCCATTTCGAGGGTCTACGTCAAAAATTGCGGGACGAGGGGCGCGCCAAAATTTGAACGAAAGAGGGGCATTTGCGCCCCAGGGGTACAACTAACACCCCATTGCGAGATGTGTTCTCGCACAGCTTGACAGCCTCTCCAGTTGTGGTGAATCACGTGTTTCTACGAAATTCTGGGTCTGCGCTACGTCCCGTTAAAGTTGGCCGTAATGCATTGTCGTTGTAAATTTTGGGGTGGTTTTTTGCCCCGTGTGACATCATCGTACCCCCGATCCCTTATAAAAGTCATAGCACACCGAGTCTATATAGGACACACGATTTGACTTCGTTTCGAGGGTCTACGACAAAAACTGCGGGACTAGTTACGCGCCGAAAAACGTACGGAAGAAGTAAGAAGAAGAAGAAGAAGAAGAAGAATAACTAGATATGTACATTTCCTGAAGAAAATGTGAGTGGTGCTTGCGGTGGCAAAACTCGGCCCTCGGTTGCTAGGGTGATGTAATTGGTTGCTAGGGTGTGGCTATGAAGATCACCGAGTCCAAACCCACAAACCTCCATGACTTTCTAATCCAAAGATATATCACAAATTGTATGGCAATGTTAGTCTATCAGAGATTTTGCCCAAATTTCTCACCCGCTTTACGATAATCGTACGCCCGATCGCTTCAAAAATTCATAGCACACCTCTCCTCAATAAGCCGGTTGATTTGAGACGTCATTCATGGGTCTGTGACAAACGATGTGGGACGAGTTACACGTCGAAGTACCTTTGGGCCTGAATGAACATTCTGCCAATGAAAGTCTATGGGATATTTTTGCCCACTTTTTCGTGCGCTGTTTGAACATAGTACCTCCAATCGCTCCGAAAACTCATAACACACCTCTCCTCAATAAGCCGCAACATTTGACACCTCATTCATGGGTCTACGGCAAACGGTGCCGGACAAATTACGCATCGAAGTTCCTATGGGCCTGTCTGTGTGTGTGTGAGAAAGTGACAGTTGAGATTCAAATTCACAGACATTCTCCCATTGTAAATCAATGGGATTTTTTAGCCCACTTTTTCCTCCGCTGTGTGAACATCGTAGGTCCGATCGCTTAGAAAAGTCATAGCACACCTCTCCTCAATGAGCCGGTCGATTTGACACCTCATTCATGGATCTACAACAAACGGTTTGGGAGGAGTAGCGCGCCGAAGTTTTGTTAAGGCGAACAGTAATAGTAATACTAGATATGTACATTTCCTGAAGAAAATGTGAGTGGTGCTTGCAGTGGCAAAACTCGGCCCTCGGTTGCTAGGGTGTTGATATGCAGTTGCTATGGCACCCATGATGGTTGCTAGGGCCGTTGCTAGGGTACCCGGGGTGGTTGCTAGGGTGTTGCTATGCGGTTGCTAGGGTACCCGGGGTGGTTGCTAGGGTGTTGCTATGCGGTTGCTATGGTACCCGGAGTGGTTGCTAGGGCCGTTGCTAGGGTACCCGTGGTGGTTGCTAGGACCGTTGCTAGGGTACCCAGGGTGGTTGCTAAGGTGTTGCTATGCGGTTGCTAGGGTAACCAGGGTGGTTGCTAGGGTGTTGCTATGCGGTTGCTAGGGTATCCGGGGTGGTTGCTAGGGCCGTTGCTAGCGTACCCGGGTGGTTGCTATGCAGTTGCTATGGTACCCGGGGTGGTTGCTAGGGCCGTTGCTAGGGTACCCAGGGTGGTTGCTAAGGTGTTTCTATGCGGTTGCTATGGTACTCGGGTGGTTACTAGGGCCGTTGCTATGCGGTTGCTAGGGTACTTGGGTGGTTGCTAGGGCCGTTGCTAAGGTAATCGGGCTAGTTGCTATAGCGTTGGTTTGCAGTTGCTACTTGTCAAAGATCATTACTATGGAGCGTTATAGAGGTCTTTGCCTGATTAGCCCTTAGCTAATTGCTATTAGCATGAAGCTATTGAGTGCTACCATGTGTAGCATGTTGAGAGTTTGCTAGCATGAGTCAAAAGTAGCAACCCCCATGTATATGCGACATTCTGATACAAAAATATAGGTCTTGCTAATTGGTTGCTAGGGTACTCTGTTTGGTTGCTAGGGAGTGGCCAATGACGACACTGTAAAGTGTAGTTGCCAGTATGAGTGATATAAACCAACCCCCATGTCTCTGTGACATTCAGGTCTGAAGATATGCCTGTGTGGATTCGGGTTGCTAGGGTACTCTGTTTGGTTGCTAGGGAGTGGCCAATGACAACATTGTAAATTGTAGTTGCCAGTATGAGTGATATAAACCAACCCCCATGTCTCTGTGACATTCAGATCTAAAGATATGCCTGTGTGGGTTTTGGTTGCTAGGGTACACTGTTTGGTTGCTAGGGAGTGGCCAATGATGATACTTTAAAGTCACCTTGCCAGTATGAATGATATAAACCAACCCCCATGTCTCTATTTCATTCAGATGTAAAGATATGCCTGTGTGGGTTTGGGTTGCTAGGGTGCTTGATAATGGTTGCTAGGGCGTGGCTAGAATGTGTCATTGGTGAGCCATGATTGGCCCGAATCAAACGAGCCCACCCCCAAGTCTCTATGACACTGTTATCCAAAGATATCCATATGGGTAATTACAATAGCAGTCTATGGGATCAGTTGCTAGGGTGCTGTAAATGGTTGTTAGGGCGTGGCTTGACTGCTTCACAGTGATCTGGAGAGTCTGATTGGTTGTCTGAGTAAAATGAGCCCGCCCCCATGTCTCTATGACACTGTGATGCAGAGTTATGTTCAATGCAAAATCCCTATGTAAATTACCATAGAAGGGAAAACGCATGTGTTTCATGGGCCGCCCCTCACCATGGTAAGTCAATGGGGCAAATTTGGATGGCTCTAACACCCCTGGGGTACAACTTATACCCCATTGAGAGGTGTGTTCTCGCACAGCTTGATAGCCTCTCCAAATGTGGCGAATCACGTGTTTCTGTGAAATTCTCGCTCTGCGCTACGTCCCGTCAAAGTTTGCCGCAATGCATTGTCAATACAATTTTAAGGGCCGCTTTTGCCCCCCGTGTGATGTCATCGTACCCCCGATCGCTTATAAAAGTCATAGCACACCGAGTCTATATAGGACGCACGATTTGACGCCCGTTTGGAGGGGCTGTGACAAAAACTGCGGGACGAGTTACGAGACAAAATTTGTACGGAATCTATAAAAAGAAGAAGAATAATAATAAGTATGTGAGATAGTAATAGTGATGCTTTGCCTATGGCAAGCACCACTAATAAGTATGTGAGATAGTAATAGTGATGCTTTGCCTATGGCAAGCACCACTAACTAGATATGTACATTTCCTGAAGAAAATGTGAGTGGTGCTTGCAGTGGCAAAACTCGTCCCTCGGTTGCTAGGGTGATGTAATTGGTTGCTAGGGTGTGGCTATGAAGGTCACTACTTATATGCCGAGTCAAAAGAGCCCACCCACAAGCCTCTATGACTTTCTGATCCAAAGATATATAACAAATTGTATGGCAATGTTAGTCTATAGGAGATTTTGCCAAAATTTCTCGCCCGCTTTACGATAATCGTACGCCCGAACGCTTTAAAAATTCAAAGCACACCTCTCCTCAATGAGCCAGTCGATTTGAGACGTCATTCATGGGTCTATGACAAATGGTGTCGGACGAGTTACACGCCGAAGTTCCTATGGGCCTGTGTGAACATTCTGCCAATGAAAGTCTATGGGATATTTTTGCCCGCTTTTTCGTGTGCTGTTTGAATATCGTACCTCCAATCGCTCCGAAAAGTCATAGCACACCTCTCCTCAATAAGCCGCAACTTTTGACACCTCATTCATGGGTCTACGGCAAACGGTGCCCGACAAGTTACGCACCGAAGTTCCTATGGGCCTCTGAGTGTGTATGTGAGAAAATGACAGTTGAGATTCAAATTCACAGACATTCTGCCATTGTAAATCAATGGGATTTTTTAGCCCGCTTTTTCCTCCGCTGTGTGAACATCGTAAGTCTGATCGCTTAGAAAAATCATAGCACACCTCTCCTCAATGAGCCGGTCGATTTGACACCTCATTCATGGATCTACGACAAACGGTGCGTGAGGAGTAGCGTGCCGAAGTTTTGTCAGGGCGAACAGTAATAGTAATACTAGATATGTACATTTCCTGAAGAAAATGTGAGTGGTGCTTGCGGTGGCAAAACTCGGCCCTCTGTTGCTAGGGTGATGTAATTGGTTGCTAGGGTGTGGCTATGAAGATCATAGGTCACTACTTATTGGACGAGTCCAAACCTACAATTCTCTATGACTTTCTGATCCAAAGATATGATCTCACAATAGGAGATTTTGGCCAAATTTCTCGCCCGCTTTACGATAATCGTACGCCCTATCGCTTCAAAAATTCATAGCACACCTCTCCTCAATAAGCCGGTCGATATGAGACCTCATTCATGGGTCTATGACAAACAGTGTGGGACGAGTTACACGTCGAAGTACAGACATTCTGCCATTGTAAATCAATGGGATTTTTTGGCCCGCATTTTCGTGCGCTGTGTGAACATTGTATGTCCGATAGCTTAGAAAAGTCATAGCACACCTCTCCTCAATGTGCCGGTCGATTTGAGACCTCATTCATGGGTCTATGCCAAACGATGTGGGACGAGTTACGCGCCGAAGTTTTGTCAGGGCGAACAGTAATAGTAATACTAGATATGTACATTTCCTGAAGAAAATGTGTGTGGTGCTTGCAGTGGCAAAACTCGGCACTAGGGTGTTGCTATGCTGTTGCTAGGGTACCCGGGTTGGTTGCTAGGGTGTTTCTATGCGGTTGCTAGGATACCCGGGGTGGTTGCTAGGGCCGTTGCTAGGGTTCCCAGGTAGGTTGCTAGGCAGTTGCTAGGGTACCCAGGGTGGTTGCTAAGGTGTTACTATGCGGTTGCTAGGGTACCCAGGGTGGTTGCTACGCGGTTGCTATGGTACCCGGGGTGGTTGCTAGGGCCGTTGCTAGGGTACCCAGGGTGGTTGCTAAGGTGTTGCTATGCGGTTGCTAGGGTACCCAGGGTGGTTGCTATGCTGTTGCTAGGGTACCCGAGGTGGTTGCTAGGGCCGTTGCTAGGGTACCCGGGGTGGTTGCTAGGGCCGTTGCTAGGGTACCCAGGGTGGTTGCTAAGGTGTTGCTATGCTGTTGCTAGGGTACCCAGGGTGGTTGCTAGGGTGTTGCTATGCAGTTGCTAGGGTAACCAGAGTGGTTGCTGGGGTGTTGCTATGCGGTTGCTAGGGTAACCAGGGTGGTTGCTATGGTGTTGATATGCGGTTGCTATGGTACCCGGGGTGGTTGCTAGGGCCTTTGCTAGGGTACCCAGGGTGGTTGCTAGGGTGTTACTATGCGGTTGCTAGGGTACCCAGGGTGGTTGCTAGGGTGTTGCTATGCGGTTGCTAGGGTAACCAGGGTGGTTGCTATGGTTATGCTATGCGGTTGCTATGGTACTCGGGTTGGTTGCTAGGGCCATTGCTATGCGGTTGCTATGGTACTTGGGTGGTTGCTAGGGCCGTTGCTAAGATTCCCGGGGTAGTTGCTAATTGTGAAAGATCATTACTATGGAGTGTCATAGAGGTCTTTGCCTGATTAGCCCTTAGCTAATTGCTATTAGCATGGAGCCATTGAGTGCTACCATGTGTAGCATGTTGAGAGTTTGCTAGCATGAGTCAAAAGTAGCAACTCCCATGTCTATGCGACATTCTGATACAAAGATATAGGTCTTGCTAATTGGTTGCTAGGGTACTCTGTTTGGTTGCTAGGGAGTGGCCAATGACGACACTGTAAAGTGAAGTTGCCAGTATGAGTGATATAAACCAACCCCCATGTCTCTGTGACATTCAGGTCTGAAGATATGCCTTTGTGGCTTTGGGTTGCTAGGGTACTCTGTTTGGTTGCTAGGGAGTGGCCAATGACGACACTGTAAAGTGTAGTTGCCAGTATGAGTGATATAAACCAACCCCCATGTCTCTGTGACATTCAGGTCTGAAGATATGCCTGTGTGGCTTTGGGTTGCTAGGTTACTCTGTTTGGTTGCTAGGGAGTGTCAATGTTGATTGGTGATTGGGCGTTTGCTGTCCCGACTCAAAGGAGTCCGCCCCCATGTCTCTATGACACTCTGATCCAGAGATATGCATCTGGGCCCTTATAATGGAAGTCTATGGGAACAGTTGCTAGGGTGCCCTAAATGGTTGCTAGGGCTTGGCTTGACACCTTCATGATGATCCGGAGAGTCTGATTGGCCATCTGAGTAAAATGAGCCCGCCTCCATGATTCTAGGCCAATGTGATGCTGAGTTATACCCAATGCAAAATCCCTATGTAAATTAACATGGGTTTTCATGGGACGTCCCTTCACCATTATAAGTCAATGGGGGAAATTTGGAGAGCTCTTGCACCCCAGGGGTACAACTTTTACCCCATTGCGAGGAGTCTTCTCGCACAGCTTGATAGCCTCTCCAGATGTGGCGAATCAGGTGTTTCTACGAAATTCACTCTCGGCGCTACGTCCCGTCAAAGTTGGCCGCAATGCATTGTCTATGGGATTTTGGGGGCGAATAAAAATGGGCTGTGACATCATCGTACCCCCAATGGTTTTAAAAAGTTCTCAGAATTTTTTGGTCAATGGGCCGCACAATTTGACGCCTATTTCGAGGGTCTACGACAAAAACTGCGGGAAGTAATTTTTTTGCATAAAGGGGGCGGTTGCACCCCAGGGGTACAACTTTTACCCTGTTGCGAGGTGTCTTCTCGCACAGCTTACCAGCCTCCCCAAATGTGGCGAATCGCGTTTTTCTACAAAATTCCTGCTCGGTGGGACGTCCCGTCAAAGTTGGCCGTAATGCATTGTCGTTGTAAATTTTGGGCCGGTTTTTTGCCCCGTGTGACATCATCATACCCCCGATCCCTTATAAAAGTCATAGCACACCGAATCAATATAGGCCGCACGATTTGATGCCTGTTTCGAGGGTCTATGACAAAAACTGCGGGACTAGTTACGCGCCGAAAAACGTACGGAAGAAGTAAGAATAATAATAATAAGCACGCACAACAGTAATAGTGATGCTTTGCCTATGGCAAGCACCACTAACTAGATATGTACATTTCCTGAAGAAAATGTGAGTGGTGCTTGCGGTGGCAAAACTCGGCCCTCGGTTGCTAGGGTGATGTAATTGGTCACTAGGGTGTGGCTATGAAGATCATAGGTCACTACTTATAGGCCGAGTCCAAACCCACAAACCTCTATGACTTTGTAATGCAAAGATATATCACAAATTGTATGGCAATGTTAGTGTATCGGAGATTTTGCCCAAATTTCTCACCCGCTTTACGATAATCGTACGCCCGATCGCTTCAAAAATTCATAGCACACCTCTCCTCAATAAGCCGGTCGATTTGAGACGTCATTCATGGTTCTATGACAAACGGTGTGGGAAGGGTTACACGCCAAAGTTCCTATGGGCCTGAATGAACATTCTGCCAATGAAAGTCTATGGGATATTTTTGCCCGCTTTTTCATGCGCTGATTGAACATTGTAGCTCCAATCGCTCCGAAAAGTCATAGCACACGTCTCCTCAATAAGCCGCAACATTTGACACCTCATTCATGGGTCTATGGCAAACAGTACCGGACAAATTATACACCGAAATTCCTATGGGCCTGTGTGTGTGTGTGTGTGTGTGTGTGTGTGTGTGAGAAAGTGACAGTTGAGATTCAAATTCACAGACATTCTGCCATTGTTAATCAATGGGATTTTTTGGCCAGCTTTTTCCTTCGCTGTGTGAACATCGTAGGTCCGATCGCTTAGAAAAGTCATAGCACACCTCTCCTCAATGAGCCGGTCGATTAGACACCTCAATCATGGGTCTACGACAAATGCGGTGGGAGGAGTAGCGTGCCGAAGTTTTGTCAGGGCGAACAGTAATAGTAATACTAGATATGTACATTTCCTGAAGAAAATGTGAGTGGTGCTTGCAGTGGCAAAACTCGGCCCTCGGTTGCTAGGGTGTTGATATGCGGTTGCTAGGGTACCCAGGGTGGTTGCTAGGGCCGTTGCTAGGGTACCCAGGTTGGTTGCTAAGGTGTTGCTATGCGGTTGCTAGGGTACCCGGGATGGTTGCTAGGGTGTTGCTATGCGGTTGCTAGGGTATCCGGGGTGGTTGCTAGGGCCGTTGCTAGGGTACACAGGGTGGTTGCTAGGGCCGTTGCTAGGGTACCCGGGGTGGTTGCTAAGGTGTTGCTATGTGGTTGCTAGGGTACCCAGGGTGGTTGATAGGGTGTTGCTATGCAGTTGCTAGGGTACATGGGATGGTTGCTAGGGTGTTGCTATGCGGTTGCTAGGGTACATGGGGTGGTTGCTAGGGTGTTGCTATGCGGTTTATAAGGTACCCGGGGTGGTTGCTATGGCCGTTGCTAGGGTACCCGGGGTGGTTGCTAGGGCCGTTGCTAAGGTATCCAGGGTGGTTGCTAAGGTGTTGCTATGCGGTTGCTAGGGTACCCGGGGTGGTTGCTAGGTTATTGCTATGCGGTTGCTAGGGTACCTTGTGTGGTTGCTCGGGCCGTTGCTAGGTTACCCGTGGTAGTTGCTAGGGTGTTGCTATGCTGTTGCTAGGGTGTCCGGGGTGGTTGCTAGGGCCGTTGCTAGGGTACCCAGGGTGGTTGCTAGGGTACCCGAGGTTGTTGCTAGGGCCGTTGCTAGGGTACCCAGGGTGGTTGCTAGGGTGTTGCTATGCGGTTGCTAGGGTACCCGGGGTGGTTGCTAGGGTGTTGCTATGCGGTTGCTATGGTACTCGGGTGGTTACTAGGGCCGTTGCTATGCAGTTGCTAGGGTACTTGGGTGGTTGCTAGGGCCGTTGCTAAGGTACCCGGGGTAGTTGCTAGGGCATTGGTAGGCAGTTGCTATTTGTCAAAGATCATTACTATGGAGTGTTATAGAGGTCTTTGTCTGATTAGCCCGTAGCTAATTGCTATTAGCATGCAGCCATTGAGTGCTAGCATGTGTAGCATGTTGAGAGTTTGCTAGCATGAGTCAAAAGTAGCAACTCCCATGTCTATGCGACCTTCTAATACAAAGATATAGGTCTTGCTAATTGGTTGCTAGGGTACTCTGTTTGGTTGCTAGGGAGTGGCCAATGACAACACTGTAAAGTGTAGTTGCCAGTATGAGTGATATAAACCAACCCCCATTTCTCTGTGACATTCAGGTCTAAAGATATGCCTGTGTGGCTTTGGGTTGCTAGGGTACTCTGTTTGGTTGCTAGGGAGTGGCCAATGACGACACTGTAAAGTGTAGTTGCCAGTATGAGTGACATAAACCAACCTCCATGTCTCTGTGACATTCAGGTCTGAAGATATGTCTGTGTGGCTTTGGGTTGCTAGGGTACTCTGTTTGGTTGCTAGGGAGTGTCAATGTTGATTGGTGATTGGGCGTTTGCTGCCCCGACTCAAAGGAGTCCGCCCCCATGTCTCTATGACACTCTGATCCAGAGATATGCATCTGGGCCCTTATAATGGAAGTCTATGGGATCAGTTGCTAGGGTGCCCTAAATGGTTGCTAGGGCGTGGCTTGACACCTTCATGATGATCCGGAGAGTCTGATTGGCCATCTGAGTAAAATGAGCCCGCCTCCATGTCTCTAGGCCAATGTGATGCTGAGTTATGCCCAATGCAAAACCCCTATGTAAATTACAATGGGTTTTCATGGGACGTCCCTTACCATAGAAAGTCAATGGGGCAAATTTGGAGAGCTCTTGCACCCTAGGGGTACAACTTTTACCCCATTGCGAGGAATCTTCTCGCACAGCTTGATAGCCTCTCCAGATGTGGCGAATCACGTGTTTCTACGAAATTCTTGCTTGGCACTACGTCCCATCAAAATTCGTCCCATTGCGTTGTCTATGGGATTTTGGGGCCGAATTATTACCCCAGGTGACATCATCGTACCCCTGATCGCTTATAAAAGTCGGGGATCTATATTCCCATATTGTCCACACAATTTGACACCCATTTCGAGGGTCTACGTCAAAAATTGCGGGACGAGGGGCGCGCCAAAATTTGAACGAAAGAGGGGCATTTGCGCCCCAGGGGTACAACTTACACCCCATTGCGAGATGTGTTCTCGCACAGCTTGACAGCCTCTCCAGTTGTGGTGAATCACGTGTTTCTACGAAATTCTGGGTCTGCGCTACGTCCCGTTAAAGTTGGCCGTAATGCATTGTTGTTGTAAATTTAGGGCCGCTTCTGCCCCCCGTGTGATGTCATCGTACCCCCGATCGCTTATAAAAGTCATAGCACACCGAATCTATATAGTACGCACGATTTGACGCCCGTTTCGAGGGTCTATGACAAAAACTGCGGGACTAGTTACGCGCCGAAAAACGTACGGAAGAAGTAAGAATAATAATAATAATAATAATAATAACTAGATATGTACATTTCCTGAAGAAAATGTGAGTGGTGCTTGCGGTGGCAAAACTCGGCCCTCGGTTGCTAGGGTATTGATATGCAGTTGCTATGGCACCCATGATGGTTGCTAGAGCCGTTGCTATGGCACCTTAGCTGGTTGCTAAGGTGTTGCTATGCGGTTGCTAGGGTACACAGGGTGGTTGCTGGGGCCATTGCTAAGGTGTTGCTATGCGGTTGCTAGGGTGTTGCTATGCAGTTGCTAGGGTACCCAGGGTGGTTGCTAGGGCCGTTGCTAGGGTACCCAGGGTGGTTGCTAAGGTGTTGCTATGTGGTTGCTAGGGTACCCGGGGTGGTTGCTAGGGTGTTGTTATGCGGTTGCTAGGGTATCCGAGGCGGTTGCTAGGGCCGTTGCTAGGGTACCCAGGGTGGTTGCTAGGGTGTTGCTATGCGGTTGCTATGGTACCCGGGGTGGTTGCTAGGGCCGTTGCTAGGGTACCCGGGGTGGTTGCTAGGGTGTTGCTATGCGGTTTCTAGGGTACCCGGGGTGGTTGCTAGGGCCGTTGCTAAGGTACCCGGGGTGGTTGCTAGGGCCGTTGCTAGGGTACCCAGGGTGGTTGCTAAGGTATTGCTATGTGGTTGCTTGGGTACCTGGGGTGGTTGCTAGGGTGTTGCTATGCAGTTGCTAGGGTACTCAGGGTGGTTGCTAGGGTAACCAGGGTGGTTGCTAAGGTGTTGCTATGCGGTTGCTAGGGTACCCGGGGTGGTTGCTAGGGACGTTGCTAGGGTACCCGGGGTGGTTGCTAGGGCCGTTGCTAGGGTACCTAGGGTGGTTGCTAAGGTGTTGCTATGTGGTTGCTAGGGTGCCTGGGGTGGTTGCTAGGGTGTTGCTATGTGGTTGCTAGGGTACTCGGAGTGGTTGCTAGGGCAGTTGCTAGGGTACCCAGGGTGGTTGCTGGGGTACTTGGGTGGTTACTAGGGCCGTTTCTATGCGGTTGCTAGGGTACCCGGGTGGTTGCTAGGGCCGTTGCTAAGGTACCCGGGCTAGTTGCTAGGGCATTGGTAGGCAGTTGCTAGTTGTCAAAGATCATTACTATGGAGTGTTATAGAGGTCTTTGCCTGATTAGCCCTTAGCTAATTGCTATTAGCATGTAGCCATTGAGTGCTAGCATGTGTAGCATGTCAAGAGTTAGCTAGCATGAGTCAAAAGTAGCAACTCCCATGTCCATGCGTCATTCTGATACAAAGATATCGGTCTTGCTAATTGGTTGCTAGGGTACTCAGTTTGGTTGCTAGGGAGTGACCAATAACGACACTGTAAAGTGTAGTTGCCAGTATGAGTGATTTAAACCAACCCCCATGTCTCTGTGACATTCAGGTCTGAAGATATGCCTGTGTGGCTTCGGGTTGCTAGGGTACTCTCTTTGGTTGCTAGGGAGTGGCCAATGACGACACTGTAAAGTGTAGTTGCCAGTATGAGTGATTTAAACCAACCCCCATGTCTCTGTGACATTCAGGTGTGAAGATATGCCTGTGTGGCTTTGGGTTGCTAGGGTACTCTGTTTGGTTGCTAGGGAGTGGCCAATGACGACACTGTAAAGTGTAGTTGCCAGTATGAGTGATATAAACCAACCCCCATGTCTCTGTGACATTCAGGTCTGAAGATATGCCTGTGTGGCTTTGGGTTGCTAGGGTACTCTGTTTGGTTGCTAGGGAGTGTCAATGTTGATTGGTGATTGGGCGTTTGCTGCCCCGACTCAAAGGAGTCCGCCCCCATGTCTCTATGACACTCTGATCCAGAGATATGCATCTGGGCCCTTATAATGGGAAGTCTATGGGATCAGTTGCTAGGGTGCCCTAAATGGTTGCTAGGGCGTGGCTTGACACCTTCATGATGATCCGGAGAGTCTGATTGGCCATCTGAGTAAAATGAGCCCGCCTCCATGTCTCTAGGCCAATGTGATGCTGAGATATGCCCAATGCAAAACCCCTATGTAAATTACAATGGGTTTTCATGGGACGTCCCTTACCATAGAAAGTCAATGGGGAAAATTTGGAGAGCTCTTGCACCCCAGGGGTACAACTTTTACCCCATTGCGAGGAGTCTTCTCGCACAGCTTGATAGTCTCTCCAGATGTGGCGAATCACGTGTTTCTACGAAATTCTTGCTTGGCGCTACGTTCCGTCAAAATTCGTCCCCATGCGTTGTCTATGGGATTTTGGGGCCGAATTTTTACCCCAGGTGACATCATCGTACCCCTGTTCGCTTATAAAAGTCGGGGATCTACATTCCTATATTGGCCGCACAATTTGACGCCCATTTCGAGGGTCTACGACAAAAATTGCGGGACGAGGGGCGCGCCAAAATTTGAATGAAAGAGGGGCATTTGCGCCCCAGGGGTACAACCTACACCCCATTGCGAGATATGTTCTCGCACAGCTTGACAGCCTCTCCAGTTGTGGTGAATCACGTGTTTCTACGAAATTCTGGGTCTGCGCTACATCCCGTTAAAGTTGGCCGTAATGCATTGTCGTTGTAAATTTTGGGGTGGTTTTTTGCCCCGTGTGACATCATCGTACCCCCGATCCCTTATAAAAGTCATAGCACACCGAGTCTATATAGGACGCACGATTTGACGCCCGTTTCGAGGGTCTACGACAAAAACTGCGGGACTAGTTACGCGCCGAAAAACGTACGGAAGAAGTAAGAAGAAGAAGAAGAAGAAGAAGAAGAAGAAGAATAATAAGTATGTCGAATAGTAATAGTGATGCTTTGCCTATGGCAAGCACCACTAATAAGTATGTCGAATAGTAATAGTGATGCTTTGCCTATGGCAAGCACCACTAACTAGATATGTACATTTCCTGAAGAAAATGTGAGTGGTGCTTGCTGTGGCAAAACTCGGCCCTCGGTTGCTAGGGTGATGATATGCCATTGCTATGGCACCCAGGATGGTTGCTAGGGCCGTTGCTAGGGTACCCAGGGTGGTTGCTAGGGTGTTGCTATGCTGTTGCTAGGGTACCCGGGTTGGTTGCTAGGGTGTTGCTATGCGGTTGCTAGGGTACCCAGGGTGGTTGCTAGGGCCGTTGCTAGGGTACCCAGATAGGTTGCTAGGGTGTTGCTATGCGGTTGCTAGGGTACCCGGGGTGGTTACTAGGGCCATTGCTAGGGTACCCAGATAGGTTGCTAGGGTGTTGCTATGCGGTTGCTAGGGTACCCAGGGTGGTTGCTAAGGTGTTGCTATGCGGTTGCTAGGGTACCCGGGATGGTTGCTAGGGTGTTGCTATGCGGTTGCTAGGGTACCTTGGGTGGTTGCTAGGGCCGTTGCTAGGGTACCCAGGGTGGTTGCTATGGTGTTGCTATGCGGTTGCTAGGGTACCCAGGGTGGTTGCTAAGGTGTTGCTATGCGGTTGCTATGGTACTCGGGTGGTTACTAGGGCCGTTGCTATGCGGTTGCTAGGGTACTTGGGTGGTTGCTAGGGCCGTTGCTAAGGTACCCGGGGTAGTTGCTAGGGCATTGGTTGGCAGTTGCTAGTTGTCAAAGATCATTACTATGGAGTGTTATAGAGGTCTTTGCCTGATTAGCCCTTAGCTAATTGCTATTAGCATGTAGCCATTGAGTGCTAGCATGTGTAGCATGTTGAGAGTTTGCTAGCATGAGCCAAAAGTAGCAACTCCCATGTCTATGCGACATTCTGATACAAAGATATAGGTCTTGCTAATTGGTTGCTAGGGTACTCTGTTTGGTTGCTAGGGAGTGGCTAATGACGACACTGTAAAGTGTAGTTGCCAGTATGAGTGATATAAACCAACCCCCATGTCTCTGTGACATTCAGGTCTGAAGATATGCCTGTGTGGCTTTGGGTTGCTAGGGTACTCTGTTTGGTTGCTAGGGAGTGGCCAATGACAACACTGTAAATTGTAGTTGCCAGTATGAGTGATATAAACCAACCCCCATGTCTCTGTGACATTCAGGTCTGAAGATATGCCTGTGTGGCTTTGGGTTGCTAGGGTACTCTGTTTGGTTGCTAGGGAGTGTCAATGTTGATTGGTGATTGGGCGTTTGCTGCCCCGACTCAAAGGAGTCCGCCCCCATGTCTCTATGACACTCTGATCCAGAGATATGCATCTGGGCCCTTATAATGGAAGTCTATGGGATCAGTTGCTAGGGTGCCCTAAATGGTTGCTAGGGCGTGGCTTGATACCTTCATGATGATTCGGAGAGTCTGATTGGCCATCTGAGTAAAATGAGCCCCCCTCCATGTCTCTAGGCCAATGTGATGCTGAGTTATACCCAATACAAAATCCCTATGTAAATTGCCATGGGTTTTCATGGGACGTCCCTTACCATAGAAAGTCAATGGGGAAATTTGGAGAGCTCTTACACCCCAGGGGTACAACTTTTACCCCATTGCGAGGAGTCTTCTCGCACAGCTTGATAGCCTCTCCAGATGTGGCGAATCACGTGTTTCTACGAAATTCTTGCTTGAAGCTACGTCCCTTCAAAATTCGTCCCAATGTGTCGTCTATGGGATTTTGGGGCCGAATTATTACCCCAGGTGACATCATCGTACCCCTGATCGCTTATAAAAGTCGGGGATTTACATTCCCGTATTGGCCGCACAATTTGACGCCCATTTCGAGGGTCTACGACAAAAATTGTGGGACGAGGGACGTGCCAAAATTTGAACGAAAGAGGGGCATTTGCACCCCAGGGGTACAACTTACACCCCATTGCGAGATATGTTCTCGCACAGCTTGACAGTCTCTCCAAATGTGGTGAATCACGTGTTTCTACGAAATTCTTGGTCTGCGCTACGTCCCGTCAAAGTTGGCCGTAATGCATTGTCGTTGTAAATTTTGGGGTGGTTTTTTGCCCCGTGTGACATCATCGTACCCCCGATCCCTTATAAAAGTCATAGCACACCATTCCTATATAGGCCGCACGATTTGACAGCAGTTTCGAGGGTCTACGACAAAAACTGCGGGACTAGTTACGCGCCAAAATTTGTACGGAAGAATAAAAAGAAGAAGAATAATATTAAGTATGTGAGATAATAATAGTGATGCTTTGCCTATGGCAAGCACCACTAATAATAATAAGCACGCACAACAGTAATAGTGATGCTTTGCCTATGGGTGTTGTTATGCGGTTGCTAGGGTATCCGGGGCGGTTGCTAGGGCCGTTGCTAGGGTACCCGGGGTGGTTGCTAGGGTGTTGCTATGCGGTTGCTATGGTACCCGGGGTGGTTGCTAGGGCCGTTGCTATGGTACCCAGGGTGGTTGCTAGGGTGTTGCTATGCGGTTTCTAGGGTACCCGGGGTGGTTGCTAGGGCCGTTGCTAGGGTACCCAGGGTGGTTGCTAAGGTGTTGCTATGCGGTTGCTATGGTACTCGGGTGGTTACTAGGGCCGTTGCTATGCGGTTGCTAGGGTACTTGGGTGGTTGCTAGGGTCGTTGCTAAGGTAACCGGGCTAGTTGCTATGGCATTGGTATGCAGTTGCTACTTGTCAAAGATCATTACTATGGAGTGTTATAGAGGTCTTTTCCTGATTAGCCCTTAGCTAATTGCTATTAGCATGAAGCTATTGAGTGTTAGCATGTGTAGCTTGTTGAGAGTTTGCTAGCATGAGTCAAAAGTAGCAACTCCCATGTCTATGCGACATTCTGATACAAAAATATAGGTCTTGATAATTGGTTGCTAGGGTACTCTGTTTGGTTGCTAGGGAGTGGCCAATGACGACACTGTAAAGTGTAGTTGCCTGTATGAGTGATATAAACCAACCCCCATGTCTTTGTGACATTCAGGTCAGAAGATATGCCTGTGTGGCTTTAGGTTGCTAGGGTACTCTGTTTGGTTGCTAGGGAGTGGCCAATAACGACAATGTAAAGTGTAGTTGCCAGTATGAGTGATTTAAACCAACCCCCATGTCTCTGTGACATTCAGGTCTGAAGATATGCCTGTGTGGCTTTGGGTTGCTAGGGTACTCTGTTTGGTTGCTAGGGAGTGGCCAATGACGACACTGTAAAGTGTAGTTGCCAGTATGAGTGATATAAACCAATCCCCATGTCTCTGTGACATTCAGGTCTGAAGATATGCCTGTGTGGCTTTGGGTTGCTAGGGTACTCTGTTTGGTTGCTAGGGAGTGGCCAATAACGACAATGTAAAGTGTAGTTGCCAGTATGAGTGATTTAAACCAACCCCCATGTCTCTGTGACATTCAGGTGTGAAGATATGCCTGTGTGGCTTTGGGTTGCTAGGGTACTCTGTTTGGTTGCTAGGGAGTGTCAATGTTGATTGGTGATTGGGCGTTTGCTGCCCCGACTCAAAGGAGTCCGCCCCCATGTCTCTATGACACTCTGATCCAGAGATATGCATCTGGGCCCTTATAATGGAAGTCTATGGGATCAGTTGCTAGGGTGCCCTAAATGGTTGCTAGGGCGTGGCTTGACACCTTCATGATGATCCGGAGAGTCTGATTGGCCATCTGAGTAAAATGAGCCCGCCTCCATGTCTCAAGGCCAATGTGATGCTGAGTTATGCCCAATGCAAAATCCCTATGTAAATTACCATAGTAGGAAAAACGCATGTGTTTCATGGGCCTTCCCTCACCATAGTAAGTCAATGGGGCGATTTTGGCGAACCCTTGCGCCCCAGGGGTACAACTTATACCCCATTGAGTGGTGTGTTATCGCACAGCTTGATAGCCTCTCCAAATGTGGCGAATTACATGTTTCTACGAAATTCTTGCTCGGCGCTACATCCCGTCAAAGTTGGCCGCAATGCGTTGTCTATGGGACGTTTTCGGCCGCTTTTGCCCCCCGTGTGATGTCATCGTACCCCCGATCGCTTATAAAAGTCATAGCACACTATTCCCGAATAGGCCGCACGATTTGACGCCCGTTTCGTGGGTCTAAGACAAAAACTGCGGGACAAGTTACGCGCCGAAATTTGCACGGAAGAAGAAGAAGAATAACTAGATATGTACATTTCCTGAAGAAAATGTGAGTGGTGCTTGCGGTGGCAAAACTCGGCCCTCTGTTGCTAGGGTGATGTAATTGGTTGCTAGGGTGTGGCTATGAAGAACATAGGTCACTACTTATAAGTTGAATCCAAACCCAGAAACCTCTATGACTTTCTGATCCAAAGATATATCACAAATTGTATGGCAATGATAGTCTATCAGAGATTTTGCCCAAATTTCTCACCCGATTTACGATAATCGTACGCCCGATCGCTTCAAAAATTCATAGCACACCTCTCCTCAATAAGCCGGTCGATTTGAGACGTCATTCATAGGTCTACGACAAACGGTGCGGGACGAGTTTCACACCAAAGTTCCTATGGGCCTGCATGAGCATTCTGCCAATGAAAGTCTATGGGATATTTTTGCCCGCTTTTTTGTGCGCTGTTTGAACATCGTAGCTCCAATCGCTCCGAAAAGTCGTAGCACACCTCTTCTCAAGAAGCCGCAACATTTGACACCTCATTCATGGGTCTACCGCAAACGGTGCCAGACAAATTACGCATCGAACTTCCTATGGGCCTGTGTGTGAGAAAGTGACAGTTGAGATTCAAATTCACAGACATTCTGCCATTGTAAATCAATGGGATTTTTTGGCCCGCTTTTTCCTTCGCTGTGTGAACATCGTAGGTCCGATCGCTTAGAAAAGTCATAGCACACCTTTCCTCAATGAGCCGGTCGATTTGAGACCTCATTCATGGATCTACGGCGAACGGTGCGGGACGAGTTACGCGCCGAAGTTTTGTGAGGGTGAACAGTAATAGTAATACTAGATATGTACATTTCCTGAAGAAAATGTGAGTGGTGCTTGCGGTGGCAAAACTCGGCCCTCGGTTGCTAGGGTGATGATATGCCGTTGCTATGGCACCCAGGATGGTTGCTAGGGCCGTTGCTAGGGTACCCAGGGTGGTTGCTAGGGTGTTGCTATGCTGTTGCTAGGGTACCCGGGTTGGTTGCTAGGGTGTTGCTATGCGGTTGCTAGGGTACCCGGGGTGGTTGCTAGGGCCGTTGCTAGGGTATCCAGGGTGGTTGCTAAGGTGTTGCTATGCGGTTGCTAGGGTACCCAGGGTGGTTGCTAAAGTGTTGCTATGCGGTTGCTATGGTACCCGGGGTGGTTGCTAGGGCCGTTGCTAGGGTACCCGGGGTGGTTGCTAAGGTGTTGCCATGCGGTTGCTAGGGTACCCGGGGTGGTTGCTAGGGCCGTTGCTAGGGTACCCGGGGTGGTTGCTAGGGTGTTGCTATGCGGTTGCTAGGGTACCCGGGGTGGTTGCTAGGGCTGTTGCTATGGTAGCCAGGGTGGTTGCTAGGGTGTTGCTATGTGGTTGCTAAGGTACCCAGGGTGGTTGCTAGGGCCGTTGCTAGGGTACCCAGGGTGGTTGCTGAGAAGTTGCTATGCGGTTGCTATGGTACTTGGGTGGTTACTAGGGCAGTTGCTATGCGGTTGCTAGGGTACTTAGGTGGTTGCTAGGACCGTTGCTAAGGTAACCGGGCTAGTTACTATGGCGTTGGTATGCAGTTGCTACTTGTCAAAGATCATTACTATGGAGTGTTATAGAGGTCTTTGCCTAATTATCCCTTAGCTAATTGCTATTAGCATGAAGCTATTGAGTGCTAGCATGTTTAGCATGTTGAGAGTTTGCTAGCATGAGTCAAAAGTAGCAACTCCCATGTCTATGCGACATTCTGATACAAAAATATAGGTCTTGCTAATTGGTTGCTAGGGTACTATGATTGGTTGCTAGGGAGTGGCCAATGACGACACTGTAAAGTGTAGTTGCCAGTATGAGTGATTTAAACCAACCCCCATGTCTCTGTGACATTCAGGTCAGAAGATATGCCTGTGTGGCTTTGGGTTGCTAGGGTACTCTGTTTGGTTGCTAGGGAGTGGCCAATAACGACAATGTAAAGTGTAGTTGCCAGTATGAGTGATTTAAACCAACCCCCATGTCTCTGTGACATTCAGGTGTGAAGATATGCCTGTGTGGCTTTGGGTTGCTAGGGTACTCTGTTTTGTTGCTAGGGAGTGGCCAATGACGACACTGTAAAGTGTAGTTGCCAGTATGAGTGATATAAACCAACCCGCATGTCTCTGTGACATTCAGGTCTGAAGATATGCCTGTGTGGCTTTGGGTTGCTAGGGTACTCTGTTTGGTTGCTAGGGAGTGGCCAATGACGACACTGTAAAGTGTAGTTGCCAGTATGAGTGATTTAAACCAACCCCCATGTCTCTGTGACATTCAGGTCAGAAGATATGCCTGTGTGGCTTTAGGTTGCTAGGGTACTCTGTTTGGTTGCTAGGGAGTGGCCAATAACGACAATGTAAAGTGTAGTTGCCAGTATGAGTGATTTAAACCAACCCCCATGTCTCTGTGACATTCAGGTGTGAAGATATGCCTGTGTGGCTTTGGGTTGCTAGGGTACTCTGTTTGGTTGCTAGGGAGTGGCCAATGACGACACTGTAAAGTGTAGTTGCCAGTATGAGTGATATAAACCAACCCCCATGTCTCTGTGACATTCAGGTCTGAAGATATGCCTGTGTGGCTTTGGGTTGCTAGGGTACTCTGTTTGGTTGCTAGGGAGTGTCAATGTTGATTGGTGATTGGGCGTTTGCTGCCCCGACTCAAAGGAGTCCGCCCCCATGTCTCTATGACACTCTGATCCAGAGATATGCATCTGGGCCCTTATAATGGAAGTCTATGGGATCAGTTGCTAGGGTGCCCTAAATGGTTGCTAGGGCTTGGCTTGACATCTTCATGATGATCCGTAGAGTCTGATTGGCCATTTGAGTAAAATGGGCCCACCTCCATGTCTCTAGGCCAATGTGATGCTGAGTTATGCCCAATACAAAATCCCTATGTAAATTAACATGGGTTTTCATGGGACGTCCCTTCACCATTATAAGTCAATGGGGGAAATTTGGAGAGCTCTTGCACCCCAGGGGTACAACTTTTACCCCATTGCGAGGAGTCTTCTCACACAGCTTGATAGCCTCTCCAGATGTGGCGAATCAGGTGTTTCTACGAAATTCACTCTCGGCGCTACGTCCCGTCAAAGTTGGCCGCAATGCATTGTCTATGGGATTTTGGGGGCGAATAAAAATGGGCTGTGACATCATCGTACCCCCGATCGTTTTAAAAAGTTCTCAGAATTTTTTGCTCAATGGGCCGCACAATTTGACGCCAGTTTCGAGGGTCTACGACAAAAACTGCGGGACGAGGGGCGCGTCAAAATTTGAACGAAAGAGGGGCATTTGCGCCCCAGGGGTACAACTTACACCCCATTGCGAGATGTGTTCTCGCACAGCTTGACAGCCTCTCCAGTTGTGGTGAATCACGTGTTTCTACGAAATTCTGGGTCTGCGCTACGTCCCGTTAAAGTTGGCCGTAATGCATTGTCGTTGTAAATTTTGGGGTGGTTTTTTGCCCCGTGTGACATCATCGTACCCCCGATCCCTTATAAAAGTCATAGCACACCGAGTCTATATAGGACGCACGATTTGACGCCCGTTTCGAGGGTCTACGACAAAAACTGCGGGACTAGTTACGCGCCGAAAAACGTACGGAAGAAGTAAGAATAATAATAATAATAATAATAATAATAATAAGCACACACAACAGTAATAGTGATGCTTTGCCTATGGCAAGCACCACTAATAATAATAAGTATGTCGAATAGTAATAGTGATGCTTTGCCTATGGCAAGCACCACTAACTAGATATGTACATTTCCTGAAGAAAATGTGAGTGGTGCTTGCAGTGGCAAAACTCGGCCCTCGGTTGCTAGGGTGATGTAATTGGTTGCTAGGGTGTGGCTATGAAGATCATAGGTCACTACTTATAGGCCGAGTCCAAACCCACAACCCTCTATGACTTTCTGATCCAAAGATATGATCTCACAAATTGTATGGCAATGTTAGTCTATCGGAGATTTTGCCCAAATTTCTCACCCGCTTTATGATAATCGTACGCCCGATCGCTTCAAAAAGTCATAGCACACTTCTCCTCAATAAGCCAAAACATTTGACACCTCATGTGTGAGAAAGTGACAGTTGAGATTCAAATTCACAGACATTCTGCCATTGTAAATCAATGGGATTTTTTTGCCCGCTTTTTCGTGCGCTGTGTGAACATCGTAGGTCCGATCGCTTAGAAAAGTCATAGCACACCTCTCCTCAATGAGCCGGTCGATTTGACACCTCATTCATGGGTCTATGCCAAACGGTGCAGGACGAGTTACGCGCCGAAGTTTTGTCAGGGCGAACAGTAATAGTAATACTAGATATGTACATTTCCTGAAGAAAATGTGTGTGGTGCTTGCAGTGGCAAAACTCGGCCCTCGGTTGCTAGGGTGTTGATATGCAGTTGCTATGGCACCCATGATGGTTGCTAGGGCCGTTGCTAGGGTACCCAGGGTGGTTGCTAAGGTGTTTCTATGCGGTTGCTATGGTACTCGGGTGGTTACTAGGGCCGTTGTTATGCGGTTGCTAGGGTACTTGGGTGGTTGCTAGGGCCGTTGCTAAGGTAACCGGGCTAGTTGCTATAGCGTTGGTTTGCAGTTGCTACTTGTCAAAGATCATTACTATGGAGTGTTATAGAGGTCTTTGCCTGATTAGCCCTTAGCTAATTGCTATTAGCATGAAGCTATTGAGTGCTACCATGTGTAGCATGTTGAGAGTTTGCTAGCATGAGTCAAAAGTAGCAACCCCCATGTATATGCGACATTCTGATACAAAAATATAGGTCTTGCTAATTGGTTGCTAGGGTACTCTGTTTGGTTGCTAGGGAGTGGCCAATGACGACACTGTAAAGTGTAGTTGCCAGTATGAGTGATATAAACCAACCCCCATATCTCTGTGACATTCAGGTCAGAAGATATGCCTGTGTGGCTTTAGGTTGCTAGGGTACTCTGTTTGGTTGCTAGGGAGTGGCCAATGACGACACTGTAAAGTGTAGTTGCCAGTATGAGTGATTTAAACCAACCCCCATGTCTCTGTGACATTCAGGTGTGAAGATATGCCTGTGTGGCTTTGGGTTGCTAGGGTACTCTGTTTGGTTGCTAGGGAGTGGCCAATGATGACACTGTAAAGTGTAGTTGCCAGTATGAGTGATATAAACCAACCCCCATGTCTCTGTGACATTCAGGTGTGAAGATATGCCTGTGTGGCTTTGGGTTGCTAGGGTACTCTGTTTGGTTGCTAGGGAGTGGCCAATGACGACACTGTAAAGTGTAGTTGCCAGTATGAGTGATATAAACCAACCCCCATGTCTCTGTGACATTCAGGTCCGAAGTTATGCATGTGTGGCTTTGGGTTGCTAGGGTACTCTGTTTGGTTGCTAGGGAGTGGCCAATGACGACACTGTAAAGTGTAGTTGCCAGTATGAGTGATATAAACCAACCCCCATGTCTCTGTGACATTCAGGTCCGAAGATATGCCTGTGTGGCTTTGGGTTGCTAGGGTACTCTGTTTGGTTGCTAGGGAGTGTCAATGTTGATTGGTGATTGGGCGTTTGCTGCCCCGACTCAAAGGAGTCCGCCCCCATGTCTCTATGACACTCTGATCCAGAGATATGCATCTTAGGCCCTTATAATGGAAGTCTATGGGATCAGTTGCTAGGGTGCCCTAAATGGTTGCTAGGGCGTGGCTTGACATCTTCATGATGATCCGTAGAGTCTGATTGGCCATTTGAGTAAAATGGGCCCACCTCCATGTCTCTAGGCCAATGTGATGCTGAGTTATGCCCAATGCAAAATCCCTATGTAAATTAACAAGGGTTTTCATGGGACGTCCCTTCACCATTATAAGTCAATGGGGGAAATTTGGAGAGCTCTTGCACCCCAGGGGTACAACTTTTACCCCATTGCGAGGAGTCTTCTCGCACAGCTTGATAGCCTCTCCAGATGTGGCGAATCAGGTGTTTCTACGAAATTCACTCTCGGCGCTACGTCCCGTCAAAGTTGGCCGCAATGCATTGTCTATGGGATTTTGGGGGCGAATAAAAATGGACTGTGACATCATCGTACCCCCAATGGTTTTAAAAAGTTCTCAGAATTTTTTGCTCAATGGGCCGCACAATTTGACACCAGTTTCGAGGGTCTACGACAAAAACTGCGGGAAGTAATTTTTTTGCATAAAGGGGGCGTTTGCGCCCCAGGGGTACAACTTTTTCCCCATTGCGAGGTGTTTTTTCGTACAGCTTACCAGCCTCCCCAAATGTGGCGAATCGCGTTTTTCTACAAAATTATTGCTCGGCGCTACGTCCCGTCAAAGTTGGCCGTAATGCATTGTCGTTGTAAATTTTGGTGTGGTTCTTTGCCCCGTGTGACATCATCATACCCCCGATCGCTTATAAAAGTCATAGCACACCGAGTCTATATAGGACGCACGATTTGACGCCCGTTTCGAGGGTCTAGGACAAAAACTGCGGGACTAGTTACGCGCCGAAATGTGTACGGAAGAAGTGGAATAATTATAATAATAATAAGTATGTCGAATAGTAATAGTGATGCTTTGCCTATGGCAAGCACCACTAACTAGATATGTACATTTCCTGAAGAAAATGTGAGTGGTGCTTGCAGTGGCAAAACTCGGCCCTCGGTTGCTAGGGTGTTGTTATGCAGTTGCTATGGCACCCATGATGGTTGCTAGGGTGTTGCTATGCGGTTGCTAGCGTACAAGGGGTGGTTGCTAGGGCCGTTGCTAGGGTACCCGGGGTGGTTGCTAGGGTGTTGCTATGCAGTTGCTAGGGTACCCGGGGTGGTTGCTAGGGCCGTTGCTAGGGTACCAAGGGTGGTTGCTAAGGTGTTGCTATGTGGTTGCTAGGGTACCTGGGGTGGTTGCTAGGGTGTTGCTATGTGGTTGCTAGGGTACTTGGAGTGGTTGCTAGGGCAGTTGCTAGGGTACCCAGGATGGTTGCTGGGGTACTTGGGTGGTTACTAGGGCCGTTTCTATGCGGTTGCTAGGGTACCCGGGTGGTTGCTAGGGCCGTTGCTAAGGTAGCCGGGCTAGTTGCTAGGGCATTGGTAGGCAGTTGGTAGTTGTCAAAGATCATTACTATGGAGTGTTATAGAGGTCTTTGCCTGATTAGCCCTTAGCTAATTGCTATTAGCATGCAGCCATTGAGTGCTAGCATGTGTAGCATGTTGAGAGTTTGCTAACATGAGTCAAAAGTAGCAACTCCCATGTCTATGCGACATTCTGATACAAAGATATATGTCTTGCTAATTGGTTGCTAGGGTACTCTGTTTGGTTGCTAGGGAGCGGCCAATGACAACAATGTAAAGTGTAGTTGCCAGTATGAGTGATTTAAACCAAACCCCCATGTCTCTGTGACATTCAGGTCTGAAGATATGCCTGTGTGGCTTTGGGTTGCTAGGGTACTCTCTTTGGTTGCTAGGGAGTGGCCAATGATGACACTGTAAAGTGTAGTTGCCAGTATGAGTGATATAAACCAACCCCCATGTCTCTGTGACATTCAGGTCTAAAGATATGCCTGTGTGGCTTTGGGTTGCTAGGGTACTGTGTTTGGTTGCTAGGGAGTGTCAATGTTGATTGGTGATTGGGCGTTTGCTGGCCCGACTCAAAGGAGTTCGCCCCCATGTCTCTATGACACTCTGATCCAGAGATATGCATCTGGGCCCTTATAATGGAAGTCTATGGGATCAGTTGCTAGGGTGCCCTAAATGGTTGCTAGGGCGTGGCTTGACACCTTCATGATGATCCGGAGAGTCTGATTGGCCATCTGAGTAAAATGAGCCCGCCTCCATGTCTCTAGGCCAATGTGATGTGTGTGAGTTATGTTCAATGCAAAATCCCTAGGTAAATTACAATGGGTTTTCATGGGACGTCCCTTACAATAGAAAGTCAATGGGGCAAATTTGGAGAGCTCTTGCACCCCAGGGGTACAACTTTTACCCCATTGCGAGGAGTCTTCTCGCACAGCTTGATAGCCTCTCCAGATGTGGCGAATCACGTGTTTCTACGAAATTCACTCTCGGCGCTACGTCCCGTCAAAGTTGGCCGCAATGCATTGTCTATGGGATTTTGGGGGCGAATAAAAATGGGCTGTGACATCATCGTACCCCCAATGGTTTTAAAAAGTTCTCAGAATTTTTTGGTCAATGGGCCGCACAATTTGACGCCTATTTCGAGGGTCTACGACAAAAACTGCGGGAAGTAATTTTTTTGCATAAAGGGGGCGGTTGCACCCCAGGGGTACAACTTTTACCCCGTTGCGAGGTGTCTTCTCGCACAGCTTACCAGCCTCCCCAAATGTGGCGAATCGCGTTTTTCTACAAAATTCCTGCTCGGTGGGACGTCCCGTCAAAGTTGGCCGTAATGCATTGTCGTTGTAAATTTTGGGCCGGTTTTTTGCCCCGTGTGACATCATCATACCCCCGATCCCTTATAAAAGTCATAGCACACCGAGTCTATATAGGCCGCACGATTTGATGCCTGTTTCGAGGGTCTATGACAAAAACTGCGGGACTAGTTACGCGCCGAAAAACGTACGGAAGAAGTAAGAAGAAGAAGAAAAATAATAATAATAAGTATGTCGAATAGTAATAGTGATGCTTTGCCTATGGCAAGCACCACTAACTAGATATGTACATTTCCTGAAGAAAATGTGAGTGGTGCTTGCAGTGGCAAAACTCGGCCTTCGGTTGCTAGGGTGTTGATATGCAGTTGCTATGGCACCCATGATGGTTGCTAGGGCCGTTGCTATGGTACCTGGGCTGGTTGCTAGGGTGTTGCCATGCGGTTGCTAGGGTACACGGGGTGGTTGCTAGGGTGTTGCTATGCGGTTTATAAGGTACCCGGGGTGGTTGCTATGGCCGTTGCTAGGGTACCCGGGGTGGTTGCTAGGGCCGTTGCTAAGGTATCCAGAGTGGTTGCTAAGGTGTTGCTATGCGGTTGCTAGGGTACCCGGGGTGGTTGCTAGGTTGTTGCTATGCGGTTGCTAGGGTACCTTGGGTGGTTGCTAGGGCCGTTGCTAGGGTACCCGTGGTAGTTGCTAGGGTGTTGCTATGCTGTTGCTAGGGTGTCCGGGGTGGTTGCTGGGGACGTTGCTAGGGTACCCAGGGTGGTTGCTAGGGTACCCGAGGTTGTTGCTAGGGCCGTTGCTAGGGTACCCAGGGTGGTTGCTAGGGTGTTGCTATGCGGTTTCTAAGGTACCCAGGGTGGTTGCTATGGCCGTTGCTAGGGTACCCGGGGTGGTTGCTAGGGCCGTTGCTAGGGTATACAGGGTGGTTGCTAAGGTGTTGCTATGTGGTTGCTAGGGTACCCGGGGTGTTTGCTAGGGTGTTGCTATGCGGTTGCTAGGGTACCTTGGGTGGTTGCTAGGGCCGTTGCTAGGGTACCCGTGGTAGTTGCTAGGGTGTTGCTATGCGGTTGCTAGGGTGTCCGGGGTGGTTGCTAGGGCCGTTGTTGGGTACCCAGGGTGGTTGCTAGGGTACCCGGGATGGTTGCTAGGGCCGTTGCCAGGGTACCCAGGGTGGTTGCTAAGGTGTTGCTATGTGGTTGCTAGGGTACCTGGGGTGGTTGCTAGGGTGTTGCTCTTTGGTTGCTAGGGTACTCGGAGTGGTTGCTAGGGCAGTTGCTAGGGTACCCAGGGTGGTTGCTGGGGTACTTCGGTGGTTACTAGGGCTGTTGCTATGCGGTTGCTAGGGTACCCGGGTGGTTGCTAGGGCCGTTGCTAAGGTACCCGGGGTAGTTGCTAGGGCATTGGTAGGCAGTTGCTAGTTGTCAAAGATCAATACTATGGAGTGTTATAGAGGTCTTTGCCTGATTAGCCCTTAGCTAATTGCTATTAGCATGTAGCCATTGAGTGCTAGCATGTGTAGCATGTTGAAAGTTAGCTAGCATGAGTCAAAAGTAGCAACTCCCATGTCTATGCGACATTCTGATACAAAGATATAGGTCTTGCTAATTGGTTGCTAGGGTACTCTGTTTGGTTGCTAGGGAGTGGCCAACGACGACACTGTAAAGTGAAGTTGCCAGTATGAGTGATATAAACCAACCCCCATGTCTCTGTGACATTCAGGTCTGAAGATATGCCTTTGTGGCTTTGGGTTGCTAGGGTACTTTGTTTGGTTGCTAGGGAGTGGCCAATGACGACACTGTAAAGTGAAGTTGCCAGTATGAGTGATATAAACCAACCCCCATGTCTCTGTGACATTCAGGTCTGAAGATATGCCTTTGTGGCTTTGGGTTGCTAGGGTACTCTGTTTGGTTGCTAGGGAGTGGCCAATGACGACACTGTAAAGTGTAGTTGCCAGTATGAGTGATATAAACCAACCCCCATGTCTCTGTGACATTCAGGTCTGAAGATATGCCTATGTGGCTTTGGGTTGCTAGGGTACTCTGTTTGGTTGCTAGGGAGTGTCAATGGTGATTGGTGATTGGCCATTTGCTGCCCCGACTCAAAGGAGTCCACCCCTATGTCTCTATGATACTCTGATCCAGAGATATGCATATGGGCCCTTATAATGGAAGTCTATGGGATCAGTTGCTAGGGTGCCCTAAATGGTTGCTAGGGCGTGGCTTGACACCTTCATGATGATCCGGAGAGTCTGATTGGCCATCTGAGTAAAATGAGCCCGCCTCCATGTCTCTAGGCCAATGTGATGCTGAGTTATGCCCAATGCAAAATCCCTATGTGAATTACAATGGGTTTTCATGGGACGTCCCTTATCATAGAAAGTCAATGGGGCAAATTTGGAGAGCTCTTGCACCCCAGGGGTACAACTTTTACCCCATTGCGAGGAGTCTTCTCGCACAGCTTGATAGCCTCTCCAGATGTGGCGAATCACGTGTTTCTACGAAACTTTTGCTTGGAGCTACGTCCCGTCAAAATTCGTCCCAATGCGTCGTCTATGGGATTTCGGGGCCGAATTATTACCCCAGGTGACATCATTGTACCCCTGATCGCTTATAAAAGTCGGGGATTTACAATCCCGTATTGGCCGCAAAATTTGACGCCCATTTCGAGGGTCTACGACGAAAATTGTGGGACGAGGGACGCGCCAAAATTTGAACGAAAGAGGGGCATTTGCGCCCCAGGGGTACAACTTACACCCCATTGCGAGATGTGTTCTCGCACAGCTTGACAGCCTCTCCAGTTGTGGTGAATCACGTGTTTCTACGAAATTCTGGGTCTGCGCTACGTCCCGTTAAAGTTGGCCGTAATGCATTGTCGTTGTAAAATTAGGGGTGGTTTTTTGCCCCGTGTGACATCATCGTACCCCCGATCCCTTATAAAAGTCATAGCACACCGAATCTATATAGGACGCACGATTTGACGACGTTTCGAGGGTCTACGACAAAAACTGCGGGACTAGTTACGCGCCGAAAAACGTACGGAAGAAGTAAGAAGAAGAATAATAATAATAAGTATGTGAAACAATAATAGTGATGCTTTGCCTATGGCAAGCACCACTAACTAGATATGTACATTTCCTGAAGAAAATGTGAGTGGTGCTTGCGGTGGCAAAACTCGGCCCTCGGTTGTTAGGGTGTTGATATGCAGTTGCTATGGCACCCAGGATGGTTGCTAGGGACGTTGCTAGGGTACCCAGGGTGGTTGCTAGGGTGTTGCTATGCAGTTGCAAGGGTATCCGGGGTGGTTGCTAGGGACGTTGCTAGGGTACTCGGGGTGGTTGCTAGGGTGTTGCTATGCAGTTGCTCTGGTACCCAGGTTGGTTGCTAGGGCCGTTGCTAGGGTACCCATAGTGGTTGCTAGGGCCGTTGCTAGGGTACCCGGGATGGTTGCTATGCGGTTGCTAGGGTACCCTGGGTGGTTGCTAAGGTGTTGCTATGCGGTTGCTAGGGTACTTGGGTGGTTGCTAGGGCCGTTGCTAAGGTACCCGGGGTAGTTGCTAGGGCATTGATAGGCAGTTGCTATTTTTCAAAGATCATTACTATGGAGTGTTATAGAGGTCTTTGCCTGATTAGCCTTTAGCTAATTGCTATTAGCATGCAGCCATTGAGTGCTAGCATGTGTAACATGTTGAGTGTTTGCTAGCATGAGTCAAAAGTAGCAACTCCCATATCTATGCGACATTCTGATACAAAAATATAGGTCTTGCTAATTGGTTGCTAGGGTACTCTGTTTGGTTGCTAGGGAGTGGCCAATGATGACACTGTAAAGTGTAGTTGCCAGTATGAGTGATATAAACCAACCCCCATGTCTCTGTGACATTCAGGTCAGAAGATATGCCTGTGTGGCTTTAGGTTGCTAGGGTACTCTGTTTGGTTGCTAGGGAGTGGCCAATGACTACACTGTAAAGTGTAGTTGCCAGTATGAGTGATATAAACCAACCCCCATGTCTCTGTGACATTCAGGTCAGAAGATATGCCTGTGTGGCTTTAGGTTGCTAGGGTACTCTGTTTGGTTGCTAGGGAGTGGCCAATGACGACAATGTAAAGTGTTGTATCCTGTATGAGTGATTTAAACCAACCCCCATGTCTCTGTGACATTCAGGTGTGAAGATATACCTGTGTGGCTTTGGGTTGCTAGGGTACTCTGTTTGGTTGCTAGGGAGTGGCCAATGACGACACTGTAAAGTGTAGTTGCCAGTATGAGTGATATAAACCAATCCCCATGTCTCTGTGACATTCAGGTCTGAAGATATGCCTGTGTGGCTTTGGGTTGCTAGGGTACTCTGTTTGGTTGCTAGGGAGTGGCCAATGACGACACTGTAAAGTGTAGTTGCCAGTATGAGTGATATAAACCAACCCCCATGTCTCTGTGACATTCAGGTCAGAAGATATGCCTGTGTGGCTTTAGGTTGCTAGGGTACTCTGTTTGGTTGCTAGGGAGTGGCCAATGACGACAATGTAAAGTGTAGTTGCCAGTATGAGTGATTTAAACCAACCCCCATGTCTCTGTGACATTCAGGTCAGAAGATATGCCTGTGTGACTTTAGGTTGCTAGGGTACTCTGTTTGGTTGCTAGGGAGTGGCCAATGACGACAATGTAAAGTGTAGTTGCCAGTATGAGTGATTTAAACCAACCCCCATGTCTCTGTGACATTCAGGTGTGAAGATATGCCTGTGTGGATTTGGGTTGCTAGGGTACTCTGTTTGGTTGCTAGGGAGTGGCCAATGACGAAACTCTAAAGTGTAGTTGCCAGTATGAGTGATATAAACCAACCCCCATGTCTCTGTGACATTCAGGTGTGAAGATATGCCTGTGTGGCTTTGGGTTGCTAGGGTACTCTGTTTGGTTGCTAGGGAGTGGCCAATGACGACACTGTAAAGTGTAGTTGCCAGTATGAGTGATATAAACCAACCCCCATGTCTCTGTGACATTCAGGTGTGAAGATATGCCTGTGTGGCTTTGGGTTGCTAGGGTACTCTGTTTGGTTGCTAGGGAGTGTCAATGTTGATTGGTGATTGGGCGTTCGCTGCCCCGACTCAAAGGAGTCCGCCCCCATGTCTCTATGACACTTTGATCCAGAGATATGCATCTGGGCCCTTATAATGGAAGTCTATGGGATCAGTTGCTAGGGTGCCCTAAATGGTTGCTAGGGCGTGGCTTGACACCTTCATGATGATCCGGAGAGTCTGATTGGCCATCTGAGTAAAATGAGCCCGCCTCCATTTCTCTAGGCCAATGTGATCCAAAGATATCCATATGGGTCATTATAATAGCAGTCTATGGGATCAGTTGCTAGGGTGCTGTAAATGGTTGTTAGGGCGTGGCTTGACTGCTTCACAGTGATCCGGAGAGTCTGATTGGTTGTCTGAGTAAAATGAGCCCGCCCCCATGTCTCTATGACACTGTGATGCAGAGTTATGTTCAATGCAAAATCCCTATGTAAATTACCATAGTAGGAAAAACGCATGTGTTTCATGGGCCGCCCCTCACCATAGTAAGTCAATGGGGCAACTTTGGGGCGCTTTTGCACCCCAGGGGTGCAACTTATACACCATTGAGTGGTGTGTTCTCGCACAGCTTGATAGCCTCTCCAAATGTGGCGAATCACATGTTTCTGCGAAATTGTCGCTCGGCGCTACGTCCCGTCAAAGTTTGCCACAATGCATTTTCTATGGGACGTTTTTGGGGCGCTTTTTTGCCCCGTGTGATGTCATCGTACCCCCGATCGCTTATAAAAGTCATAGCACACCGAATGTATATAGGACGCACGATTTGACGCCAGTTTCGAGGGTCTACGTCAAAAACTGCGGGACTAGTTACGCGCCGAAATTTCGCAAAGAAGAATAATAAGAAGAAGAAGAAGAAGAAGAAGTATGTGAGATAGTAATAGTGATGCTTTGCCTATGGCAAGCACCACTAACTAGATATGTACATTTCCTGAAGAAAATGTGAGTGGTGCTTGCAGTGGCAAAACTCGGCCCTCGGTTGCTAGGGTGTTGATATGCAGTTGCTATGGCACCCATGATGGTTGCTAGGGCCGTTGCTATGGTACCCGGGGTGGTTGCTAGGGTGTTGCTATGCGGTTGCTAGGGTACCCAGGGTGGTTGCTAGGGTGACGCTATGCGGTTGCTAGGGTACCCAGGATGGTTGCTAGGGTGTTGCTATGCGGTTGCTATGGTACCCGGGGTGGTTGCTAGGGCCGTTGCTAGGGTATCCGGGTGGTTGCTAGGGTGTTGCTATGCGGTTGCTAGGGTACCCGGGGTGGTTGCTAGGGCCGTTGCTAGGGTACCCAGGGTGGTTGCTAAGGTGTTGCTATGCGGTTGCTAGGGTACCCAGGGTGGTTGCTAGGGTGACGCTTTGCGGTTGCTAGGGTACCCAGGATGGTTGCTAGGGTGTTGCTATGCGGTTGCTATGGTACCCGGGGTGGTTGCTAGGGCCGTTGCTAGGGTATCCGGGGTGGTTGCTAGGGTGTTGCTATGCGGTTGCTAGGGTACCCGGGGTGGTTGCTAGGGCCGTTGCTAGGGTACCCAGGGTGGTTGCTAGGGTGTTGCTATGTGGTTGCTAGGGTATCCAGGGTGGTTGCTAGGGTGTTGCTATGCGGTTGCTAGGGTACCCAGGGTGGTTGCTAAGGTGTTGCTATGCGGTTGCTATGGTACTCGGGTGGTTGCTAGGGCAGTTGCTATGCGGTTGCTAGGGTACTTGGGTGGTTGCTAGGGCCGTTGCTAAGGTAACCGGGCTAGTTGCTATGGCATTGGTATGCAGTTGCTACTTGTCAAAGATCATTACTATGGAGTGTTATAGAGGTCTTTGCCTGATTAGCCCTTAGCTAATTGCTATTAGCATGAAGCTATTGAGTGCTAGCATGTGTAGCATGTTGAGAGTTTGCTAGCATGAGTCAAAAGTAGCAACTCCCATGTCTATGCGACATTCTGATACAAAAATATAGGTCTTGCTAATTGGTTGCTAGGGTACTCTGTTTGGTTGCTAGGGAGTGGCCAATGACGACACTGTAAGGTGTAGTTGCCAGTATGAGTGATATAAACCAACCCCCATGTCTCTGTGACATTCAGGTCAGAAGATATGCCTGTGTGGCTTTAGGTTGCTAGGGTACTCTGTTTGGTTGCTAGGGAGTGGCCAGTGACGACACTGTATAGTGTAGTTGCCAGTATGAGTGATATAAACCAACCCCCATGTCTCTGTGACATTCAGGTCTGAAGATATGCCTGTGTGGCTTTGGGTTGCTAGGGTACTCTGTTTGGTTGCTAGGGAGTGTCAATGTTGATTGGTGATTGGGCGTTTGCTGCCCCGACTCAAAGGAGTCCGCCCCCATGTCTCTATGACACTCTGATCCAGAGAAATGCATCTGGGCCCTTATAATGGAAGTCTATGGGATCAGTTGCTAGGGTGCCCTAAATGGTTGCTAGGGCGTGGCTTGACACCTTCATGATGATCCGGAGAGTCTGATTGGCCATCTGAGTAAAATGAGCCCGCCTCCATGTCTCTAGGCCAATGTGATGCTGAGTTATGCCCAATGCAAAATCCCTATGTAAATTACCATGGGTTTTCATGGGACGTCCCTTACCATTATAAGTCAATGGGGCAAATTTGGAGAGCTCTTGCACCCCAGGGGTACAACTTTTACCCCATTGCGAGGACTCGTCTCGCACAGCTTGATAGCCTCTCCAGATGTGGCGAATCACATGTTTCTACGAAATTCTTGCTTGGCGCTACGTCCGGTCAAAATTCGTCCCAATGCGTTGTCTATGGGATTTTGGGGCCGAATAAAAATTGGCTGTGACATCATCGTACCCCTGTTCGCTTATAAAAGTCGGGGATCTACATTCCCCTATTGGCCGCACAATTTGACACCCATTTCGAGGGTCTACGACAAAAATTGCGGGACGAGGGGCGCGCCAAAATTTGAATAAAAGAGGGGCATTTGCGCCCCAGGGGTACAACTTACACCCCATTGCGAGATGTGTTCTCGCACAGCTTGACAGCCTCTCCAGTTGTGGTGAATCACGTGTTTCTACGAAATTCGGGGTCTGCGCTACGTCCCGTTAAAGTTGGCCGTAATGCATTGTTGTTGTAAATTTAGGGTCGCTTTTGCCCCCCGTGTGATGTCATCGTACCCCCGATCGCTTATAAAAGTCATAGCACACCGAATCTATATAGGACGCACGATTTGACGCCCGTTTCGAGGGTCTATGACAAAAACTGCGGGACTAGTTACGCGCCGAAAAACGTACGGAAGAAGTAAGAATAATAATAATAACTAGATATGTACATTTCCTGAAGAAAATGTGAGTGGTGCTTGCGGTGGCAAAACTCGGCCCTCGGTTGTTAGGGTGTTGATATGCAGTTGCTATGGCACCCAGGATGGTTGCTAGGGACGTTGCTAGGGTACCCAGGGTGGTTGCTAGGGTGTTGCTATGCAGTTGCAAGGGTATCCGGGGTGGTTGCTAGGGACGTTGCTAGGGTACTCGGGGTGGTTGCTAGGGTGTTGCTATGCAGTTGCTCTGGTACCCAGGTTGGTTGCTAGGGCCGTTGCTAGGGTACCCATAGTGGTTGCTAGGGCCGTTGCTAGGGTACCCGGGATGGTTGCTATGCGGTTGCTAGGGTACCCTGGGTGGTTGCTAAGGTGTTGCTATGCGGTTGCTAGGGTACTTGGGTGGTTGCTAGGGCCGTTGCTAAGGTACCCGGGGTAGTTGCTAGGGCATTGATAGGCAGTTGCTATTTTTCAAAGATCATTACTATGGAGTGTTATAGAGGTCTTTGCCTGATTAGCCTTTAGCTAATTGCTATTAGCATGCAGCCATTGAGTGCTAGCATGTGTAACATGTTGAGTGTTTGCTAGCATGAGTCAAAAGTAGCAACTCCCATATCTATGCGACATTCTGATACAAAAATATAGGTCTTGCTAATTGGTTGCTAGGGTACTCTGTTTGGTTGCTAGGGAGTGGCCAATGATGACACTGTAAAGTGTAGTTGCCAGTATGAGTGATATAAACCAACCCCCATGTCTCTGTGACATTCAGGTCAGAAGATATGCCTGTGTGGCTTTAGGTTGCTAGGGTACTCTGTTTGGTTGCTAGGGAGTGGCCAATGACTACACTGTAAAGTGTAGTTGCCAGTATGAGTGATATAAACCAACCCCCATGTCTCTGTGACATTCAGGTCAGAAGATATGCCTGTGTGGCTTTAGGTTGCTAGGGTACTCTGTTTGGTTGCTAGGGAGTGGCCAATGACGACAATGTAAAGTGTTGTATCCTGTATGAGTGATTTAAACCAACCCCCATGTCTCTGTGACATTCAGGTGTGAAGATATACCTGTGTGGCTTTGGGTTGCTAGGGTACTCTGTTTGGTTGCTAGGGAGTGGCCAATGACGACACTGTAAAGTGTAGTTGCCAGTATGAGTGATATAAACCAATCCCCATGTCTCTGTGACATTCAGGTCTGAAGATATGCCTGTGTGGCTTTGGGTTGCTAGGGTACTCTGTTTGGTTGCTAGGGAGTGGCCAATGACGACACTGTAAAGTGTAGTTGCCAGTATGAGTGATATAAACCAACCCCCATGTCTCTGTGACATTCAGGTCAGAAGATATGCCTGTGTGGCTTTAGGTTGCTAGGGTACTCTGTTTGGTTGCTAGGGAGTGGCCAATGACGACAATGTAAAGTGTAGTTGCCAGTATGAGTGATTTAAACCAACCCCCATGTCTCTGTGACATTCAGGTCAGAAGATATGCCTGTGTGACTTTAGGTTGCTAGGGTACTCTGTTTGGTTGCTAGGGAGTGGCCAATGACGACAATGTAAAGTGTAGTTGCCAGTATGAGTGATTTAAACCAACCCCCATGTCTCTGTGACATTCAGGTGTGAAGATATGCCTGTGTGGATTTGGGTTGCTAGGGTACTCTGTTTGGTTGCTAGGGAGTGGCCAATGACGAAACTCTAAAGTGTAGTTGCCAGTATGAGTGATATAAACCAACCCCCATGTCTCTGTGACATTCAGGTGTGAAGATATGCCTGTGTGGCTTTGGGTTGCTAGGGTACTCTGTTTGGTTGCTAGGGAGTGGCCAATGACGACACTGTAAAGTGTAGTTGCCAGTATGAGTGATATAAACCAACCCCCATGTCTCTGTGACATTCAGGTGTGAAGATATGCCTGTGTGGCTTTGGGTTGCTAGGGTACTCTGTTTGGTTGCTAGGGAGTGTCAATGTTGATTGGTGATTGGGCGTTCGCTGCCCCGACTCAAAGGAGTCCGCCCCCATGTCTCTATGACACTTTGATCCAGAGATATGCATCTGGGCCCTTATAATGGAAGTCTATGGGATCAGTTGCTAGGGTGCCCTAAATGGTTGCTAGGGCGTGGCTTGACACCTTCATGATGATCCGGAGAGTCTGATTGGCCATCTGAGTAAAATGAGCCCGCCTCCATTTCTCTAGGCCAATGTGATCCAAAGATATCCATATGGGTCATTATAATAGCAGTCTATGGGATCAGTTGCTAGGGTGCTGTAAATGGTTGTTAGGGCGTGGCTTGACTGCTTCACAGTGATCCGGAGAGTCTGATTGGTTGTCTGAGTAAAATGAGCCCGCCCCCATGTCTCTATGACACTGTGATGCAGAGTTATGTTCAATGCAAAATCCCTATGTAAATTACCATAGTAGGAAAAACGCATGTGTTTCATGGGCCGCCCCTCACCATAGTAAGTCAATGGGGCAACTTTGGGGCGCTTTTGCACCCCAGGGGTGCAACTTATACACCATTGAGTGGTGTGTTCTCGCACAGCTTGATAGCCTCTCCAAATGTGGCGAATCACATGTTTCTGCGAAATTGTCGCTCGGCGCTACGTCCCGTCAAAGTTTGCCACAATGCATTTTCTATGGGACGTTTTTGGGGCGCTTTTTTGCCCCGTGTGATGTCATCGTACCCCCGATCGCTTATAAAAGTCATAGCACACCGAATGTATATAGGACGCACGATTTGACGCCAGTTTCGAGGGTCTACGTCAAAAACTGCGGGACTAGTTACGCGCCGAAATTTCGCAAAGAAGAATAATAAGAAGAAGAAGAAGAATAATAAGTATGTGAGATAGTAATAGTGATGCTTTGCCTATGGCAAGCACCACTAATAATAACTAGATATGTACATTTCCTGAAGAAAATGTGAGTGGTGCTTGCAGTGGCAAAACTCGGCCCTCGGTTGCTAGGGTGTTGATATGCGGTTGCTAGGGTACCCAGGGTGGTTGCTAGGGCCGTTGCTAGGGTACCCAGGTTGGTTGCTAAGGTGTTGCTATGCGGTTGCTAGGGTACCCGGGATGGTTGCTAGGGTGTTGCTATGCGGTTGCTAGGGTATCCGGGGTGGTTGCTAGGGCCGTTGCTAGGGTACACAGGGTGGTTGCTAGGGCCGTTGCTAGGGTACCCGGGGTGGTTGCTAAGGTGTTGCTATGTGGTTGCTAGGGTACCCAGGGTGGTTGATAGGGTGTTGCTATGCAGTTGCTAGGGTACATGGGATGGTTGCTAGGGTGTTGCTATGCGGTTGCTAGGGTACATGGGGTGGTTGCTAGGGTGTTGCTATGCGGTTTATAAGGTACCCGGGGTGGTTGCTATGGCCGTTGCTAGGGTACCCGGGGTGGTTGCTAGGGCCGTTGCTAAGGTATCCAGGGTGGTTGCTAAGGTGTTGCTATGCGGTTGCTAGGGTACCCGGGGTGGTTGCTAGGTTATTGCTATGCGGTTGCTAGGGTACCTTGTGTGGTTGCTCGGGCCGTTGCTAGGTTACCCGTGGTAGTTGCTAGGGTGTTGCTATGCTGTTGCTAGGGTGTCCGGGGTGGTTGCTAGGGCCGTTGCTAGGGTACCCAGGGTGGTTGCTAGGGTACCCGAGGTTGTTGCTAGGGCCGTTGCTAGGGTACCCAGGGTGGTTGCTAGGGTGTTGCTATGCGGTTGCTAGGGTACCCGGGGTGGTTGCTAGGGTGTTGCTATGCGGTTGCTATGGTACTCGGGTGGTTACTAGGGCCGTTGCTATGCAGTTGCTAGGGTACTTGGGTGGTTGCTAGGGCCGTTGCTAAGGTACCCGGGGTAGTTGCTAGGGCATTGGTAGGCAGTTGCTATTTGTCAAAGATCATTACTATGGAGTGTTATAGAGGTCTTTGTCTGATTAGCCCGTAGCTAATTGCTATTAGCATGCAGCCATTGAGTGCTAGCATGTGTAGCATGTTGAGAGTTTGCTAGCATGAGTCAAAAGTAGCAACTCCCATGTCTATGCGACCTTCTAATACAAAGATATAGGTCTTGCTAATTGGTTGCTAGGGTACTCTGTTTGGTTGCTAGGGAGTGGCCAATGACAACACTGTAAAGTGTAGTTGCCAGTATGAGTGATATAAACCAACCCCCATGTCTCTGTGACATTCAGGTCTAAAGATATGCCTGTGTGGCTTTGGGTTGCTAGGGTACTCTGTTTGGTTGCTAGGGAGTGGCCAATGACGACACTGTAAAGTGTAGTTGCCAGTATGAGTGATTTAAACCAACCCCCATGTCTCTGTGACATTCAGGTCTGAAGATATGCCTGTGTGGCTTTGGGTTGCTAGGGTACTCTCTTTGGTTGCTAGGGAGTGGCCAATGACGACACTGTAAAGTGTAGTTGCCAGTATGAGTGATATAAACCAAGTCCCATGTCTCTGTGACATTCAGGTCTGAAGATATGCCTGTGTGGCTTTGGGTTGCTAGGGTACTCTGTTTGGTTGCTAGGGAGTGGCCAATGACGACACTGTAAAGTGTAGTTGCCAGTATGAGTGATATAAACCAACCCCCATGTCTCTGTGACATTCAGGTCAGAAGATATGCCTGTGTGGCTTTAGGTTGCTAGGGTACTCTGTTTGGTTGCTAGGGAGTGGCCAATGACGACAATGTAAAGTGTAGTTGCCAGTATGAGTGATTTAAACCAACCCCCATGTCTCTGTGACATTCAGGTCAGAAGATATGCCTGTGTGACTTTAGGTTGCTAGGGTACTCTGTTTGGTTGCTAGGGAGTGGCCAATGACGACAATGTAAAGTGTAGTTGCCAGTATGAGTGATTTAAACCAACCCCCATGTCTCTGTGACATTCAGGTGTGAAGATATGCCTGTGTGGATTTGGGTTGCTAGGGTACTCTGTTTGGTTGCTAGGGAGTGGCCAATGACGAAACTCTAAAGTGTAGTTGCCAGTATGAGTGATATAAACCAACCCCCATGTCTCTGTGACATTCAGGTGTGAAGATATGCCTGTGTGGCTTTGGGTTGCTAGGGTACTCTGTTTGGTTGCTAGGGAGTGGCCAATGACGACACTGTAAAGTGTAGTTGCCAGTATGAGTGATATAAACCAACCCCCATGTCTCTGTGACATTCAGGTGTGAAGATATGCCTGTGTGGCTTTGGGTTGCTAGGGTACTCTGTTTGGTTGCTAGGGAGTGTCAATGTTGATTGGTGATTGGGCGTTCGCTGCCCCGACTCAAAGGAGTCCGCCCCCATGTCTCTATGACACTTTGATCCAGAGATATGCATCTGGGCCCTTATAATGGAAGTCTATGGGATCAGTTGCTAGGGTGCCCTAAATGGTTGCTAGGGCGTGGCTTGACACCTTCATGATGATCCGGAGAGTCTGATTGGCCATCTGAGTAAAATGAGCCCGCCTCCATTTCTCTAGGCCAATGTGATCCAAAGATATCCATATGGGTCATTATAATAGCAGTCTATGGGATCAGTTGCTAGGGTGCTGTAAATGGTTGTTAGGGCGTGGCTTGACTGCTTCACAGTGATCCGGAGAGTCTGATTGGTTGTCTGAGTAAAATGAGCCCGCCCCCATGTCTCTATGACACTGTGATGCAGAGTTATGTTCAATGCAAAATCCCTATGTAAATTACCATAGTAGGAAAAACGCATGTGTTTCATGGGCCGCCCCTCACCATAGTAAGTCAATGGGGCAACTTTGGGGCGCTTTTGCACCCCAGGGGTGCAACTTATACACCATTGAGTGGTGTGTTCTCGCACAGCTTGATAGCCTCTCCAAATGTGGCGAATCACATGTTTCTGCGAAATTGTCGCTCGGCGCTACGTCCCGTCAAAGTTTGCCACAATGCATTTTCTATGGGACGTTTTTGGGGCGCTTTTTTGCCCCGTGTGATGTCATCGTACCCCCGATCGCTTATAAAAGTCATAGCACACCGAATGTATATAGGACGCACGATTTGACGCCAGTTTCGAGGGTCTACGTCAAAAACTGCGGGACTAGTTACGCGCCGAAATTTCGCAAAGAAGAATAATAAGAAGAAGAAGAAGAAGAATAAGTATGTGAGATAGTAATAGTGATGCTTTGCCTATGGCAAGCACCACTAACTAGATATGTACATTTCCTGAAGAAAATGTGAGTGGTGCTTGCAGTGGCAAAACTCGGCCCTCGGTTGCTAGGGTGTTGATATGCAGTTGCTATGGCACCCATGATGGTTGCTAGGGCCGTTGCTATGGTACCCGGGGTGGTTGCTAGGGTGTTGCTATGCGGTTGCTAGGGTACCCAGGGTGGTTGCTAGGGTGACGCTATGCGGTTGCTAGGGTACCCAGGATGGTTGCTAGGGTGTTGCTATGCGGTTGCTATGGTACCCGGGGTGGTTGCTAGGGCCGTTGCTAGGGTATCCGGGTGGTTGCTAGGGTGTTGCTATGCGGTTGCTAGGGTACCCGGGGTGGTTGCTAGGGCCGTTGCTAGGGTACCCAGGGTGGTTGCTAAGGTGTTGCTATGCGGTTGCTAGGGTACCCAGGGTGGTTGCTAGGGTGACGCTTTGCGGTTGCTAGGGTACCCAGGATGGTTGCTAGGGTGTTGCTATGCGGTTGCTATGGTACCCGGGGTGGTTGCTAGGGCCGTTGCTAGGGTATCCGGGGTGGTTGCTAGGGTGTTGCTATGCGGTTGCTAGGGTACCCGGGGTGGTTGCTAGGGCCGTTGCTAGGGTACCCAGGGTGGTTGCTAGGGTGTTGCTATGTGGTTGCTAGGGTATCCAGGGTGGTTGCTAGGGTGTTGCTATGCGGTTGCTAGGGTACCCAGGGTGGTTGCTAAGGTGTTGCTATGCGGTTGCTATGGTACTCGGGTGGTTGCTAGGGCAGTTGCTATGCGGTTGCTAGGGTACTTGGGTGGTTGCTAGGGCCGTTGCTAAGGTAACCGGGCTAGTTGCTATGGCATTGGTATGCAGTTGCTACTTGTCAAAGATCATTACTATGGAGTGTTATAGAGGTCTTTGCCTGATTAGCCCTTAGCTAATTGCTATTAGCATGAAGCTATTGAGTGCTAGCATGTGTAGCATGTTGAGAGTTTGCTAGCATGAGTCAAAAGTAGCAACTCCCATGTCTATGCGACATTCTGATACAAAAATATAGGTCTTGCTAATTGGTTGCTAGGGTACTCTGTTTGGTTGCTAGGGAGTGGCCAATGACGACACTGTAAGGTGTAGTTGCCAGTATGAGTGATATAAACCAACCCCCATGTCTCTGTGACATTCAGGTCAGAAGATATGCCTGTGTGGCTTTAGGTTGCTAGGGTACTCTGTTTGGTTGCTAGGGAGTGGCCAGTGACGACACTGTATAGTGTAGTTGCCAGTATGAGTGATATAAACCAACCCCCATGTCTCTGTGACATTCAGGTCTGAAGATATGCCTGTGTGGCTTTGGGTTGCTAGGGTACTCTGTTTGGTTGCTAGGGAGTGTCAATGTTGATTGGTGATTGGGCGTTTGCTGCCCCGACTCAAAGGAGTCCGCCCCCATGTCTCTATGACACTCTGATCCAGAGAAATGCATCTGGGCCCTTATAATGGAAGTCTATGGGATCAGTTGCTAGGGTGCCCTAAATGGTTGCTAGGGCGTGGCTTGACACCTTCATGATGATCCGGAGAGTCTGATTGGCCATCTGAGTAAAATGAGCCCGCCTCCATGTCTCTAGGCCAATGTGATGCTGAGTTATGCCCAATGCAAAATCCCTATGTAAATTACCATGGGTTTTCATGGGACGTCCCTTACCATTATAAGTCAATGGGGCAAATTTGGAGAGCTCTTGCACCCCAGGGGTACAACTTTTACCCCATTGCGAGGACTCGTCTCGCACAGCTTGATAGCCTCTCCAGATGTGGCGAATCACATGTTTCTACGAAATTCTTGCTTGGCGCTACGTCCGGTCAAAATTCGTCCCAATGCGTTGTCTATGGGATTTTGGGGCCGAATAAAAATTGGCTGTGACATCATCGTACCCCTGTTCGCTTATAAAAGTCGGGGATCTACATTCCCCTATTGGCCGCACAATTTGACACCCATTTCGAGGGTCTACGACAAAAATTGCGGGACGAGGGGCGCGCCAAAATTTGAATAAAAGAGGGGCATTTGCGCCCCAGGGGTACAACTTACACCCCATTGCGAGATGTGTTCTCGCACAGCTTGACAGCCTCTCCAGTTGTGGTGAATCACGTGTTTCTACGAAATTCGGGGTCTGCGCTACGTCCCGTTAAAGTTGGCCGTAATGCATTGTTGTTGTAAATTTAGGGTCGCTTTTGCCCCCCGTGTGATGTCATCGTACCCCCGATCGCTTATAAAAGTCATAGCACACCGAATCTATATAGGACGCACGATTTGACGCCCGTTTCGAGGGTCTATGACAAAAACTGCGGGACTAGTTACGCGCCGAAAAACGTACGGAAGAAGTAAGAATAATAATAATAACTAGATATGTACATTTCCTGAAGAAAATGTGAGTGGTGCTTGCGGTGGCAAAACTCGGCCCTCGGTTGTTAGGGTGTTGATATGCAGTTGCTATGGCACCCAGGATGGTTGCTAGGGACGTTGCTAGGGTACCCAGGGTGGTTGCTAGGGTGTTGCTATGCAGTTGCAAGGGTATCCGGGGTGGTTGCTAGGGACGTTGCTAGGGTACTCGGGGTGGTTGCTAGGGTGTTGCTATGCAGTTGCTCTGGTACCCAGGTTGGTTGCTAGGGCCGTTGCTAGGGTACCCATAGTGGTTGCTAGGGCCGTTGCTAGGGTACCCGGGATGGTTGCTATGCGGTTGCTAGGGTACCCTGGGTGGTTGCTAAGGTGTTGCTATGCGGTTGCTAGGGTACTTGGGTGGTTGCTAGGGCCGTTGCTAAGGTACCCGGGGTAGTTGCTAGGGCATTGATAGGCAGTTGCTATTTTTCAAAGATCATTACTATGGAGTGTTATAGAGGTCTTTGCCTGATTAGCCTTTAGCTAATTGCTATTAGCATGCAGCCATTGAGTGCTAGCATGTGTAACATGTTGAGTGTTTGCTAGCATGAGTCAAAAGTAGCAACTCCCATATCTATGCGACATTCTGATACAAAAATATAGGTCTTGCTAATTGGTTGCTAGGGTACTCTGTTTGGTTGCTAGGGAGTGGCCAATGATGACACTGTAAAGTGTAGTTGCCAGTATGAGTGATATAAACCAACCCCCATGTCTCTGTGACATTCAGGTCAGAAGATATGCCTGTGTGGCTTTAGGTTGCTAGGGTACTCTGTTTGGTTGCTAGGGAGTGGCCAATGACTACACTGTAAAGTGTAGTTGCCAGTATGAGTGATATAAACCAACCCCCATGTCTCTGTGACATTCAGGTCAGAAGATATGCCTGTGTGGCTTTAGGTTGCTAGGGTACTCTGTTTGGTTGCTAGGGAGTGGCCAATGACGACAATGTAAAGTGTTGTATCCTGTATGAGTGATTTAAACCAACCCCCATGTCTCTGTGACATTCAGGTGTGAAGATATACCTGTGTGGCTTTGGGTTGCTAGGGTACTCTGTTTGGTTGCTAGGGAGTGGCCAATGACGACACTGTAAAGTGTAGTTGCCAGTATGAGTGATATAAACCAATCCCCATGTCTCTGTGACATTCAGGTCTGAAGATATGCCTGTGTGGCTTTGGGTTGCTAGGGTACTCTGTTTGGTTGCTAGGGAGTGGCCAATGACGACACTGTAAAGTGTAGTTGCCAGTATGAGTGATATAAACCAACCCCCATGTCTCTGTGACATTCAGGTCAGAAGATATGCCTGTGTGGCTTTAGGTTGCTAGGGTACTCTGTTTGGTTGCTAGGGAGTGGCCAATGACGACAATGTAAAGTGTAGTTGCCAGTATGAGTGATTTAAACCAACCCCCATGTCTCTGTGACATTCAGGTCAGAAGATATGCCTGTGTGACTTTAGGTTGCTAGGGTACTCTGTTTGGTTGCTAGGGAGTGGCCAATGACGACAATGTAAAGTGTAGTTGCCAGTATGAGTGATTTAAACCAACCCCCATGTCTCTGTGACATTCAGGTGTGAAGATATGCCTGTGTGGATTTGGGTTGCTAGGGTACTCTGTTTGGTTGCTAGGGAGTGGCCAATGACGAAACTCTAAAGTGTAGTTGCCAGTATGAGTGATATAAACCAACCCCCATGTCTCTGTGACATTCAGGTGTGAAGATATGCCTGTGTGGCTTTGGGTTGCTAGGGTACTCTGTTTGGTTGCTAGGGAGTGGCCAATGACGACACTGTAAAGTGTAGTTGCCAGTATGAGTGATATAAACCAACCCCCATGTCTCTGTGACATTCAGGTGTGAAGATATGCCTGTGTGGCTTTGGGTTGCTAGGGTACTCTGTTTGGTTGCTAGGGAGTGTCAATGTTGATTGGTGATTGGGCGTTCGCTGCCCCGACTCAAAGGAGTCCGCCCCCATGTCTCTATGACACTTTGATCCAGAGATATGCATCTGGGCCCTTATAATGGAAGTCTATGGGATCAGTTGCTAGGGTGCCCTAAATGGTTGCTAGGGCGTGGCTTGACACCTTCATGATGATCCGGAGAGTCTGATTGGCCATCTGAGTAAAATGAGCCCGCCTCCATTTCTCTAGGCCAATGTGATCCAAAGATATCCATATGGGTCATTATAATAGCAGTCTATGGGATCAGTTGCTAGGGTGCTGTAAATGGTTGTTAGGGCGTGGCTTGACTGCTTCACAGTGATCCGGAGAGTCTGATTGGTTGTCTGAGTAAAATGAGCCCGCCCCCATGTCTCTATGACACTGTGATGCAGAGTTATGTTCAATGCAAAATCCCTATGTAAATTACCATAGTAGGAAAAACGCATGTGTTTCATGGGCCGCCCCTCACCATAGTAAGTCAATGGGGCAACTTTGGGGCGCTTTTGCACCCCAGGGGTGCAACTTATACACCATTGAGTGGTGTGTTCTCGCACAGCTTGATAGCCTCTCCAAATGTGGCGAATCACATGTTTCTGCGAAATTGTCGCTCGGCGCTACGTCCCGTCAAAGTTTGCCACAATGCATTTTCTATGGGACGTTTTTGGGGCGCTTTTTTGCCCCGTGTGATGTCATCGTACCCCCGATCGCTTATAAAAGTCATAGCACACCGAATGTATATAGGACGCACGATTTGACGCCAGTTTCGAGGGTCTACGTCAAAAACTGCGGGACTAGTTACGCGCCGAAATTTCGCAAAGAAGAATAATAAGAAGAAGAAGAAGAATAATAAGTATGTGAGATAGTAATAGTGATGCTTTGCCTATGGCAAGCACCACTAATAATAACTAGATATGTACATTTCCTGAAGAAAATGTGAGTGGTGCTTGCAGTGGCAAAACTCGGCCCTCGGTTGCTAGGGTGTTGATATGCGGTTGCTAGGGTACCCAGGGTGGTTGCTAGGGCCGTTGCTAGGGTACCCAGGTTGGTTGCTAAGGTGTTGCTATGCGGTTGCTAGGGTACCCGGGATGGTTGCTAGGGTGTTGCTATGCGGTTGCTAGGGTATCCGGGGTGGTTGCTAGGGCCGTTGCTAGGGTACACAGGGTGGTTGCTAGGGCCGTTGCTAGGGTACCCGGGGTGGTTGCTAAGGTGTTGCTATGTGGTTGCTAGGGTACCCAGGGTGGTTGATAGGGTGTTGCTATGCAGTTGCTAGGGTACATGGGATGGTTGCTAGGGTGTTGCTATGCGGTTGCTAGGGTACATGGGGTGGTTGCTAGGGTGTTGCTATGCGGTTTATAAGGTACCCGGGGTGGTTGCTATGGCCGTTGCTAGGGTACCCGGGGTGGTTGCTAGGGCCGTTGCTAAGGTATCCAGGGTGGTTGCTAAGGTGTTGCTATGCGGTTGCTAGGGTACCCGGGGTGGTTGCTAGGTTATTGCTATGCGGTTGCTAGGGTACCTTGTGTGGTTGCTCGGGCCGTTGCTAGGTTACCCGTGGTAGTTGCTAGGGTGTTGCTATGCTGTTGCTAGGGTGTCCGGGGTGGTTGCTAGGGCCGTTGCTAGGGTACCCAGGGTGGTTGCTAGGGTACCCGAGGTTGTTGCTAGGGCCGTTGCTAGGGTACCCAGGGTGGTTGCTAGGGTGTTGCTATGCGGTTGCTAGGGTACCCGGGGTGGTTGCTAGGGTGTTGCTATGCGGTTGCTATGGTACTCGGGTGGTTACTAGGGCCGTTGCTATGCAGTTGCTAGGGTACTTGGGTGGTTGCTAGGGCCGTTGCTAAGGTACCCGGGGTAGTTGCTAGGGCATTGGTAGGCAGTTGCTATTTGTCAAAGATCATTACTATGGAGTGTTATAGAGGTCTTTGTCTGATTAGCCCGTAGCTAATTGCTATTAGCATGCAGCCATTGAGTGCTAGCATGTGTAGCATGTTGAGAGTTTGCTAGCATGAGTCAAAAGTAGCAACTCCCATGTCTATGCGACCTTCTAATACAAAGATATAGGTCTTGCTAATTGGTTGCTAGGGTACTCTGTTTGGTTGCTAGGGAGTGGCCAATGACAACACTGTAAAGTGTAGTTGCCAGTATGAGTGATATAAACCAACCCCCATGTCTCTGTGACATTCAGGTCTAAAGATATGCCTGTGTGGCTTTGGGTTGCTAGGGTACTCTGTTTGGTTGCTAGGGAGTGGCCAATGACGACACTGTAAAGTGTAGTTGCCAGTATGAGTGATTTAAACCAACCCCCATGTCTCTGTGACATTCAGGTCTGAAGATATGCCTGTGTGGCTTTGGGTTGCTAGGGTACTCTCTTTGGTTGCTAGGGAGTGGCCAATGACGACACTGTAAAGTGTAGTTGCCAGTATGAGTGATATAAACCAAGTCCCATGTCTCTGTGACATTCAGGTCTGAAGATATGCCTGTGTGGCTTTGGGTTGCTAGGGTACTCTGTTTGGTTGCTAGGGAGTGTCAATGTTGATTGGTGATTGGGCGTTTGCTGCCCCGACTCAAAGGAGTCCGCCCCCATGTCTCTATGACACTCTGATCCAGAGATATGCATCTGGGCCCTTATAATGGAAGTCTATGGGATCAGTTGCTAGGGTGCCCTAAATGGTTGCTAGGGCGTGGCTTGACACCTTCATGATGATCCGGAGAGTCTGATTGGCCATCTGAGTAAATTGAGCCCGCCTCCATGTCTCTAGGCCAATGTGATGCTGAGTTATGGCCAATGCAAAATGTCTATGGACTTCACCATAGTAAAGGAAAAACCCTCGCCATGTATTTGAATAGGGCAAATTTGGGGGGCTGTAGCGCCCCAGGGGTACAACATATACCCCATTGCGAAATGATCCTGGGAGTCTGATTGGTTGTCTGAGTAAAATGAGCCCACCCCCATGTCTCTAGGCCAATGTGATGCAGAGTTACGCTCAATACAAATGTCTATGGAAACTACCATAGTAGGAAAAAAAAAATTATTTCATGGGCGATCCCTCGCCATGTATTTGAATGGGGCCACTTTGGGGGACTGTAGCCCCCCAGGGGTACAACTTATACCCCTTTGCGAGGTGGGGTCTCGCACAGCTTGATAGCCTCTCCAAATGTGGCGAATCACGTGTTTCTGAGAAATTCTCGCTCTGCGCTACGTCCCGTCAAAGTTTGCCACAATGCATTGTCTATGGGACGTTTTTGGGGCGCTTTTTCGCCCCGTGTGATGTCACCGTACCCCCGATCGCTTATAAAAGTCATAGCACACCATTCCCATATAGGCCGCACGATTTGACACCTGTTTCGAGGGTCTACGTCAAAAACTGCGTGACTAGTTACGCGCCGAAATCCTGCACGGAAGAATAAAAAGAAGAAGAATAATAAGTATGTGAGATAGTAATAGTGATGCTTTGCCTATGGCAAGCACCACTAACTAGATATGTACATTTCCTGAAGAAAATGTGAGTGGTGCTTGCAGTGGCAAAACTCGACCCTCGGTTGCTAGGGTGATGTAATTGGTTGCTAGGCTAGGGTGTGGCTATGAAGATCATAGGTCACTACTTATAGGCCGAGTCCAAACCCACAAACCTCTATGATTTTCTAATCCAAAGAGATGATCTCACAAATTGTATGGCAATGTTAGTCTATCAGAGATTTAGCCCAAATTTCCCACCCGCTTTACAATAATTGTACGCCCGATCGCTTCAAAAATTCATAGCACACCTCTCCTCAATAAGCCGGTCGATTTGAGACGTCATTCATGGGTCTACGACAAACGGTTCGGGACGAATTACATGCCGAAGTTCCTAAGGGCCTGCATGAACATTCTGCCAATGAAAGTCTATGGGATATTTTTGCCTGCTTTTTCGTTTGCTGTTTGAACATGGTAGCTCCAATCGCTCTGAAAAGACATAGCACGCCTCTCCTCAATAAGCCGCAACATTTGACACCTCATTCATGGGTCTACGGCAAACGGTGCCGGACAAATTACGCGCCGAAGTTCCTATGGGTCTGTGTGTGTGTGTGAGAAAGTGACAGTTGAGATTTAAATTCACAGACATTCTGACATTGTAAATCAATGGGATTTTTTAGCCCGCTTTTTCCTCCGCTGTTTGAACATCGTAGGTCCGATCGCTTAGAAAAGTCATAGCACACCTCTCCTCAATGAGCCGGTCGATTTGACACCTTATTCATGGATCTATGAAAAACGATGCGGGAGGAGTAGCGCGCCAAAGTTTTGTCAGGGCGAACAGTAATAGTAATACTAGATATGTACATTTCCTGAAGAAAATGTGAGTGGTGCTTGCAGTGGCAAAACTCGGCCCTCGGTTGCTAGGGTGATGTAATTGGTTGCTAGGGTGTGGCTATGAAGATCATAGGTCACTACTTATAGGCCGAGTCCAAACCCACAACCTTCTATGACTTTCTGATCCAAAGATATATCACAAATTGTATGGCAATGTTAGTCTATCGGAGATTTTGGCCAAATTTCTCACCCGCTTTACGATAATCGTACGCCCGATCGCTTCAAAAATTCATAGCACACCTCTCCTCAATAAGCCGGTCGATTTGAGACCTCATTCATGGGTCTATGACAAACGGTGTGGGACGAGTTACACGCCGAAGTTCCTATAGGCCTGCATGAACATTCTGCCAATGAAAGTCTATGGGATATTTTTGCCCACTTTTTCGTGCGCAGTTTGAACATCGTAGCTCCAATCGCTCCGAAAAGTCAAAGCACACCTCTCCTCAATAAGCCGCAACATTTGACACCTCATTCATTGGTCTACGGCAAACGGCACCAGACAATTTACGCACCGAAGTTCCTATGGGCCTTTGTGTGTGTGTAAGAAAGTGACAGTTGAGATTCAAATTCACAGACATTCTGCCATTGTAAATCAATGGGATTTTTTTGCCCGCTTTTTCGTGCGCTGTGTGAACATCGTAGGTCCGATCGCTAAGAAAAGTCATAGCACACCTCTCCTCAATGAGCCGGTCGATTTGACACCTCATTCATGGATCTGCGCCAAACGGTGCGGGACGAGTTACGCGCCGAAGTTTTGTCAGGGCGAACAGTAATAGTAATACTAGATATGTACATTTCCTGAAGAAAATGTGAGTGGTGCTTGCGGTGGCAAAACTCGGCCCTCGGTTGCTAGGGTGATGTAATTGGTTGCTAGGGTGTGGCTATGAAGATCATAGGTCACTACTTATAGGCCGAGTCCAAACCCACAAACCTCTATGACTTTCTGATCCAAAGATATGATCTAACAATAGGAGATTTTGGCCAAATTTCTCGCCCGCTTTACGATAATCGTACGCCCGATCGCTTCAAAAAGTCATAGCACACCTCTCCTCAGTAAGCCGGTCGATTTGACACCTCGTTCATGGATCTACGACAAACGGTGCGGGACGAGTTACGCGCCGAAGTTTTGTCAGGGCGAACAGTAATAGTAATACTAGATATGTACATTTCCTGAAGAAAATGTGAGTGGTGCTTGCGGTGGCAAAACTCGGCCCTCGGTTGCTAGGGTGATGTAATTGGTTGCTAGGGTGTGGCTATGAAGATCATAGATCACTACTTATAGGCCGAGTCCAAACCCACAAACCTCTATGACTTTCTGATCCAAAGATATATCACAAATTGTATGGCAATGTTTGTCTATCTGAGATTTTGCCCAAATTTCTCGCCCGCTTTACGTATAATCGTACGCCCGATCGCTTCAAAAATTCAAAGCACACCTCTCCTCAATAAGCCGGTCGATTTGAGATGTCATTCATGGGTCTATGACAAACGGTGCCGGACGAGTTACACGCCGAAGTTCCTATGGGCCTGCATGATCATTCTTCCAATGAAAGTCTATGGGATATTTTTGGCCACTTTTTTGTGTGCTGTTTGAATATCGTACTTTCAATCGCTCCGAAAAGTCATAGCACACCTCTCCTCAATAAGCCGCAACATTTGACACCTCATTCATGGGTCTACGCCAAACGGTGCCGGACAAATTACGCACCGAAGTTCCTATGGGCCTGTGTGTGTGTGTGAGAAAGTGACAGTTGAGATTCAAATTCACAGACAGTCTGCCATTGTAAATCAATGGGATTTTTTGGGCCGCTTTTTCCTCCGCTGTGTGAACATCGTAGGTCCGATCACTTAGAAAAGTTAAAGCACACCTCTCCTCAATGAGCCGGTCGATTTGACACCTCATTCATGGGTCTATGACAAACGGTGAGGGACGAGTTACGCTTCGAAGTTCCTATGGGCCTGCATGAACATTCTGCCAATGAAAGTCTATGGGATATTTTTGCCCACTTTTTTGTGGGCTGTTTGAACATCGTACCTCCAATCGCTCCGAAAAGTCATAGCACACCTCTCCTCAATAAGCCGCAACATTTGACACCTCATTCATGGGTCTACGGCAAACGGTTCCGGACAAATTACCCATCGAAGTTCCTATGGGCCTGTCTGTGTGTGTGAGAAAGTGACAGTTGAGATTCAAATTGACAGACATTCTGCCATTGTAAATCAATGGGATTTTTTGGCCCGCTTTTTCCTCCGCTGTGTGAACATCGTAGGTCCGATCGCTTAGAAAAGTCATAGCACACCTCTCCTTAGTGAGCCGGTCGATTTGACACCTCATTCATGGGTCTACGCCAAACGGTCCGGGACGAGTTACGCGCCGAAGTTTTGTCAGGGCGAACAGTAATAGTAATACTAGATATGTACATTTCCTGAAGAAAATGTGAGTGGTGCTTGCAGTGGCAAAACTCGGCCCTCGGTTGCTAGGGCCGTTGCTAGGGTTCCCAGGATGGTTGCTAGGGCCGTTGCCAGGGTACCCAGGGTGGTTGCTATGGTAACCAGGGTGGTTGCTAGGTAGTTGCTATGTGGTTGCTAGGGTACCCGGGGTGGTTGCTAGGGTGTTGCTATGTGGTTGCTAGGGTACCCAAGGTGGTTGCTTGGATGTTGCTAAGCGGTTGCTAGGGTATCCGGGTGGTTGCTAGGGTGTTGCTATGCGGTTGCTAGGGTACCCGGGTGGTTGCTAGGGTGTTGCTATGCGGTTGCTAGGGTACCCGGGGTGGTTGCTAGGGTGTTGCTATGTGGTTGCTAGGGTACCCGGGGGTTGCTAGGGCCGTTGCTAGGGTACCCAGAATGGTTGCTAGGGTGTTGCTATTTGGTTGCTATGGTAACCAGGGTGGTTGCTAGGGCGTTGCTATGTGGTTGCTAGGGTACTCGGAGTGGTTGCTAGGGCCGTTGCTAGGGTACCCAGGGTGGTTGCTAGGGTGTTGCTATGCGGTTGCTAGGGTAACCAGGGTGGTTGCTAGGGTGTTGCTATGTGGTTGCTAGGGTAACCAGGGTGGTTGCTAAGGTGTTGCTATGCGGTTTCTATGGTACTTGGGTGGTTGCTAGGGCATTGGTAGGCAGTTGCTATATGTCAAAGATCATTACTATGGAGTGTTATAGAGGTCTTTGATTGATTAGCCCTTAGCTAATTGCTATTAGCATGCAACCATTGAGTGCTAGCATGTGTAGCATGTTGAGAGTTTGCTAGCATGAGTCAAAAGTAGCAACTCCCATGTCTATGCGACATTCTGATACAAAGATATAGGTCTTGCTAATTGGTTGCTAGGGTACCCTGTTTGGTTGCTAGGGAGTGGCCAATGAAAACACTGTAAAGTGTAGTTGCCATTATGAGTGATATAAACCAACCCCCATGTCTCTGTGACATTCAGGTCTGAAGATATGCCTGTGTGGATTCGGGTTGCTAGGGTACTCTGTTTGGTTGCTAGGGAGTGGCCAATGACAACATTGTAAATTGTAGTTGCCAGTATGAGTGATATAAACCAACCCCCATGTCTCTGTGACATTCAGATCTAAAGATATGCCTGTGTGGGTTTTGGTTGCTAGGGTGCTTGATAATGGTTGCTAGGGCGTGGATAGGAAGTGTCATTGGTGATTCATCATTGGCCCGAATCAAACGAGCCCACACCCAAGTCTCTATGACACTGTGGTCCAAAGATATCCATATGGGTCATTATAATAGCAGTCTATGGGATCAGTTGCTAGGGTGCTATAAATGGTTGTTAGGGCGTGGCTTGACTGCTTCACAGTGATCCGGAGAGTCTGATTGGTTGTCTGAGTAAAATGAGCCCGCCCCCATGTCTCTATGACACTGTGATGCAGAGTCATGTTCAATGCAAAATCCCTATGTAAATTACCATAGTAGGAAAAACGCATGTGTTTCATGGGCCGCCCCTCACCATGGTAAGTCAATGGGGCAAATTTGGATGGCTCTAACACCCCTGGGGTACAACTTATACCCCATTGAGAGGTGTGTTCTCGCACAGCTTGATAGCCTCTCCAAATGTGGCGAATCACGTGTTTCTGTGAAATTCTCGCTCTGCGCTACGTCACGTCAAAGTTTGCCGCAATGCATTGTCAATACGATTTGAAGGGCCGCTTTTGCCCCCCGTGTGATGTCATCGTACCCCCGATCGCTTATAAAAGTCATAGCACACCGAGTCTATATAGGACGCACGATTTGACGCCCGTTTGGAGGGGCTGTGACAAAAACTGCGGGACGAGTTACGAGACAAAATTTGTACGGAATCTATAAAAAGAAGAAGAATAATAATAAGTATGTGAGATAGTAATAGTGATGCTTTGCCTATGGCAAGCACCACTAACTAGATATGTACATTTCCTGAAGAAAATGTGAGTGGTGCTTGCAGTGGCAAAACTTGGCCCTCGGTTGCTAGGGTGATGTAATTGGTCGCTAGGGTGTGGCTATGAAGATCACAGGTCACTACTTATAGGCCGAGTCCAAACCCACAAACCTCTATGACTTTCTGATCCAAAGATATGATCTCACAAATTGTATGGTAATGTTAGTCTAAAGGAGATTTTGCCCAAATTTCTCACCCGCTTTACGATAATCGTACACCCGATCGCTTCAAATATTCATAGCACACTTCTCCTCAATAAGCCGGTCGATTTGAGACGTCATTCATGGGTCTATGACAAAAGGTGCCGGACGAGATACACATCGAAGTACCTTTGGGCCTGCATGAACATTCTGCCAATGAGAGTCTATGGGATATTTTTGCCCACTTTTTCGTGCGCTGTTTGAACATTGTAGCTCCAATCACTCCGAAAAGTCATAGCACACCTCTCCTCAATAAGCCGCAACATTTGACACCTCATTCATGGGTCTATGGCAAACGGTGCCGGACAAATTACGCACCGAAGTTCCTATGGGCCTGTGTGTGTGTGTGTGTGAGAAAGTGACAGTTGAGATTCAAATTCACAGACATTCTGCCATTGTAAATCAATGGGATTTGTTTGCCCGCTTTTTCCTCCGCTGTGTGAACATCGTAGGTCCGATCGCTTAGAAAAGTCATAGCACACCTCTCCTCAATGAGCCGGTCGATTTGACACCTCATTCATGCATCTACGACAAACGTTGTGGGAGGAGTAGCGTGTCGAAGTTTTGTCAGGGCGAACAGTAATAGTAATACTAGATATGTACATTTCCTGAAGAAAATGTGAGTGGTGCTTGCAGTGGCAAAACTCGGCCCTCGGTTGCTAGGATGATGTAATTGGTTGCTAGGGTGTGGCTATGAAGGTCACTACTTATATGCCAAGTCAAAAGAGCCCACCCACAAGCCTCTATGACTTTTTGATCCAAAGATATGATATCACAAATTGTATGGCAATGTTAGTCTATCTGAGATTTTGCCCAAATTTCTCGCCCGCTTTATGATAATCGTACGCCTGATCGCTTCAAAAATTCATAGCACAGCTCTCCTCAATAAACCGGTCGATTTGAGATGTCATTCATGGGTCTACGACAAACAGTTTGGGACGAGTTTCACGCCGAAGTTCCTATGGGCCTGCATGATCATTCTTCCAATGAAAGTCTATGGGATATTTTTGGCCAATTTTTTGTGTGCTGTTTGAATATCGTACCTTCAATCGCTCCGAAAAGTCAGAGCACACCTCTCCTCAATAAGCCGCAACATTTGACACCTCATTCATGTGTCTACGGCAAACGGTGCCGGAAAAAATACGCACCGAAGGTCCTATGGGCCTTTGTGTGTGTGTGAGAAAGTGACAGTTGAGATTCAAATTCACAGACATTCTGCCATTGTAAATCAATGGGATTTTTTAGCCCGCTTTTTCCTCCGCTGTGTGAACATCGTAGGTCCGATCGCTTCGAAAATTCATAGCACACCTCTCCACAATAAGCCGCAACATTTGACACCTCATTCATGGGTCTACGGCAAACGGTGCCGGACAAATTACGCACCGAAGTTCCTATGGGCCTGTGTGTGTGTGTGTGAGAAAATGACAGTTGAGATTCAAATTCACAGACATTCTGCCATTGTAAATCAATGGGATTTTTTGGCCCGCTTTATCGTCCGCTGTATGAACATCGTAAGTCCGATCGCTTAGAAAAGTCATAGCACACCTCTCCTCAATGAGCCGGTCGATTTGACACCTCATTCATGGGTCTACGCCAAACGGTACGGGACGAGTTACGCGCCGAAGTTTTGTCAGGGCGAACAGTAATAGTAATACTAGATATGTACATTTCCTGAAGAAAATGTGAGTGGTGCTTGCGGTGGCAAAACTCGGCCCTCGGTTGTTAGGGTGTTGATATGCAGTTGCTATGGCACCCAGGATGGTTGCTAGGGACGTTGCTAGGGTACCCAGGGTGGTTGCTAGGGTGTTGCTATGCAGTTGCAAGGGTATCCGGGGTGGTTGCTAGGGACGTTGCTAGGGTACTCGGGGTGGTTGCTAGGGTGTTGCTATGCAGTTGCTCTGGTACCCAGGTTGGTTGCTAGGGCCGTTGCTAGGGTACCCATAGTGGTTGCTAGGGCCGTTGCTAGGGTACCCGGGATGGTTGCTATGCGGTTGCTAGGGTACCCTGGGTGGTTGCTAAGGTGTTGCTATGCGGTTGCTAGGGTACTTGGGTGGTTGCTAGGGCCGTTGCTAAGGTACCCGGGGTAGTTGCTAGGGCATTGATAGGCAGTTGCTATTTTTCAAAGATCATTACTATGGAGTGTTATAGAGGTCTTTGCCTGATTAGCCTTTAGCTAATTGCTATTAGCATGCAGCCATTGAGTGCTAGCATGTGTAACATGTTGAGTGTTTGCTAGCATGAGTCAAAAGTAGCAACTCCCATATCTATGCGACATTCTGATACAAAAATATAGGTCTTGCTAATTGGTTGCTAGGGTACTCTGTTTGGTTGCTAGGGAGTGGCCAATGATGACACTGTAAAGTGTAGTTGCCAGTATGAGTGATATAAACCAACCCCCATGTCTCTGTGACATTCAGGTCAGAAGATATGCCTGTGTGGCTTTAGGTTGCTAGGGTACTCTGTTTGGTTGCTAGGGAGTGGCCAATGACTACACTGTAAAGTGTAGTTGCCAGTATGAGTGATATAAACCAACCCCCATGTCTCTGTGACATTCAGGTCAGAAGATATGCCTGTGTGGCTTTAGGTTGCTAGGGTACTCTGTTTGGTTGCTAGGGAGTGGCCAATGACGACAATGTAAAGTGTTGTATCCTGTATGAGTGATTTAAACCAACCCCCATGTCTCTGTGACATTCAGGTGTGAAGATATACCTGTGTGGCTTTGGGTTGCTAGGGTACTCTGTTTGGTTGCTAGGGAGTGGCCAATGATGACACTGTAAAGTGTAGTTGCCAGTATGAGTGATATAAACCAATCCCCATGTCTCTGTGACATTCAGGTCTGAAGATATGCCTGTGTGGCTTTGGGTTGCTAGGGTACTCTGTTTGGTTGCTAGGGAGTGGCCAATGACGACACTGTAAAGTGTAGTTGCCAGTATGAGTGATATAAACCAACCCCCATGTCTCTGTGACATTCAGGTCAGAAGATATGCCTGTGTGGCTTTAGGTTGCTAGGGTACTCTGTTTGGTTGCTAGGGAGTGGCCAATGACGACAATGTAAAGTGTAGTTGCCAGTATGAGTGATTTAAACCAACCCCCATGTCTCTGTGACATTCAGGTCAGAAGATATGCCTGTGTGACTTTAGGTTGCTAGGGTACTCTGTTTGGTTGCTAGGGAGTGGCCAATGACGACAATGTAAAGTGTAGTTGCCAGTATGAGTGATTTAAACCAACCCCCATGTCTCTGTGACATTCAGGTGTGAAGATATGCCTGTGTGGATTTGGGTTGCTAGGGTACTCTGTTTGGTTGCTAGGGAGTGGCCAATGACGAAACTCTAAAGTGTAGTTGCCAGTATGAGTGATATAAACCAACCCCCATGTCTCTGTGACATTCAGGTGTGAAGATATGCCTGTGTGGCTTTGGGTTGCTAGGGTACTCTGTTTGGTTGCTAGGGAGTGGCCAATGACGACACTGTAAAGTGTAGTTGCCAGTATGAGTGATATAAACCAACCCCCATGTCTCTGTGACATTCAGGTGTGAAGATATGCCTGTGTGGCTTTGGGTTGCTAGGGTACTCTGTTTGGTTGCTAGGGAGTGTCAATGTTGATTGGTGATTGGGCGTTCGCTGCCCCGACTCAAAGGAGTCCGCCCCCATGTCTCTATGACACTTTGATCCAGAGATATGCATCTGGGCCCTTATAATGGAAGTCTATGGGATCAGTTGCTAGGGTGCCCTAAATGGTTGCTAGGGCGTGGCTTGACACCTTCATGATGATCCGGAGAGTCTGATTGGCCATCTGAGTAAAATGAGCCCGCCTCCATTTCTCTAGGCCAATGTGATCCAAAGATATCCATATGGGTCATTATAATAGCAGTCTATGGGATCAGTTGCTAGGGTGCTGTAAATGGTTGTTAGGGCGTGGCTTGACTGCTTCACAGTGATCCGGAGAGTCTGATTGGTTGTCTGAGTAAAATGAGCCCGCCCCCATGTCTCTATGACACTGTGATGCAGAGTTATGTTCAATGCAAAATCCCTATGTAAATTACCATAGTAGGAAAAACGCATGTGTTTCATGGGCCGCCCCTCACCATAGTAAGTCAATGGGGCAACTTTGGGGCGCTTTTGCACCCCAGGGGTGCAACTTATACACCATTGAGTGGTGTGTTCTCGCACAGCTTGATAGCCTCTCCAAATGTGGCGAATCACATGTTTCTGCGAAATTGTCGCTCGGCGCTACGTCCCGTCAAAGTTTGCCACAATGCATTTTCTATGGGACGTTTTTGGGGCGCTTTTTTGCCCCGTGTGATGTCATCGTACCCCCGATCGCTTATAAAAGTCATAGCACACCGAATGTATATAGGACGCACGATTTGACGCCAGTTTCGAGGGTCTACGTCAAAAACTGCGGGACTAGTTACGCGCCGAAATTTCGCAAAGAAGAATAATAATAAGAAGAAGAAGAATAATAAGTATGTGAGATAGTAATAGTGATGCTTTGCCTATGGCAAGCACCACTAACTAGATATGTACATTTCCTGAAGAAAATGTGAGTGGTGCTTGCAGATGCAAAACTCGGCCCTCGGTTGCTAGGGTGTTGATATGCAGTTGCTATGGCACCCATGATGGTTGCTAGGGCCGTTGCTATGGTACCCGGGGTGGTTGCTAGGGTGTTGCTATGCGGTTGCTAGGGTACCCAGGGTGGTTGCTAGGGTGACGCTATGCGGTTGCTAGGGTACCCAGGATGGTTGCTAGGGTGTTGCTATGCGGTTGCTATGGTACCCGGGGTGGTTGCTAGGGCCGTTGCTAGGGTATCCGGGGTGGTTGCTAGGGTGTTGCTATGAGGTTGCTAGGGTACCCGGGGTGGTTGCTAGGGCCGTTGCTAGGGTACCCAGGGTGGTTGCTAAGGTGTTGCTATGCGGTTGCTAGGGTACCCAGGGTGGTTGCTAGGGTGACGCTATGCGGTTGCTAGGGTACCCAGGATGGTTGCTAGGGTGTTGCTATGCGGTTGCTATGGTACCCGGGGTGGTTGCTAGGGCCGTTGCTAGGGTATCCGGGGTGGTTGCTAGGGTGTTGCTATGCGGTTGCTAGGGTACCCGGGGTGGTTGCTAGGGCCGTTGCTAGGGTATCCGGGGTGGTTGCTAGGGTGTTGCTATGCGGTTGCTAGGGTACCCGGGGTGGTTGCTAGGGCCGTTGCTAGGGTACCCAGGGTGGTTGCTAGGGTGTTGCTATGTGGTTGCTAGGGTATCCAGGGTGGTTGCTAGGGTGTTGCTATGCGGTTGCTAGGGTACCCAGGGTGGTTGCTAAGGTGTTGCTATGCGGTTGCTATGGTACTCGGGTGGTTGCTAGGGCAGTTGCTATGCGGTTGCTAGGGTACTTGGGTGGTTGCTAGGGCCGTTGCTAAGGTAACCGGGCTAGTTGCTATGGCATTGGTATGCAGTTGCTACTTGTCAAAGATCATTACTATGGAGTGTTATAGAGGTCTTTGCCTGATTAGCCCTTAGCTAATTGCTATTAGCATGAAGCTATTGAGTGCCAGCATGTGTAGCATGTTGAGAGTTTGCTAGCATGAGTCAAAAGTAGCAACTCCCATGTCTATGCGACATTCTGATACAAAAATATAGGTCTTGCTAATTGGTTGCTAGGGTACTCTGTTTGGTTGCTAGGGAGTGGCCAATGACGACACTGTAAGGTGTAGTTGCCAGTATGAGTGATATAAACCAACCCCCATGTCTCTGTGACATTCAGGTCAGAAGATATGCCTGTGTGGCTTTAGGTTGCTAGGGTACTCTGTTTGGTTGCTAGGGAGTGGCCAGTGACGACACTGTATAGTGTAGTTGCCAGTATGAGTGATATAAACCAACCCCCATGTCTCTGTGACATTCAGGTCTGAAGATATGCCTGTGTGGCTTTGGGTTGCTAGGGTACTCTGTTTGGTTGCTAGGGAGTGTCAATGTTGATTGGTGATTGGGCGTTTGCTGCCCCGACTCAAAGGAGTCCGCCCCCATGTCTCTATGACACTCTGATTCAGAGATATGCATCTGGGCCCTTATAATGGAAGTCTATGGGATCAGTTGCTAGGGTGCCCTAAATGGTTGCTAGGGCGTGGCTTGACACCTTTATGATGATCCGGAGAGTCTGATTGGCCATCTGAGTAAAATGAGCCCGCCTCCATGTCTCTAGGCCAATGTGATGCTGAGTTATGCCCAATGCAAAATCCCTATGTAAATTACCATGGGTTTTCATGGGACGTCCCTTACCATTATAAGTCAATGGGGCAAATTTGGAGAGCTCTTGCACCCCAGGGGTACAACTTTTACCCCATTGCGAGGACTCGTCTCGCACAGCTTGATAGCCTCTCCAGATGTGGCGAATCACATGTTTCTACGAAATTCTTGCTTGGTGCTACGTCCGGTCAAAATTCGTCCCAATGCGTTGTCTATGGGATTTTGGGGCCGAATAAAAATTGGCTGTGACATCATCGTACCCCTGTTCGCTTATAAAAGTCGGGGATCTACATTCCCCTATTGGCCGCACAATTTGACACCCATTTCGAGGGTCTACGACAAAAATTGCGGGACGAGGGGCGCGCCAAAATTTGAATAAAAGAGGGGCATTTGCGCCCCAGGGGTACAACTTACACCCCATTGCGAGATGTATTCTCGCACAGCTTGACAGCCTCTCCAGTTGTGGTGAATCACGTGTTTCTACGAAATTCGGGGTCTGCGCTACGTCCCGTTAAAGTTGGCCGTAATGCATTGTTGTTGTAAATTTAGGGTCGCTTTTGCCCCCCGTGTGATGTCATCGTACCCCCGATCGCTTATAAAAGTCATAGCACACCGAATCTATATAGGACGCACGATTTGACGCCCGTTTCGAGGGTCTATGACAAAAACTGCGGGACTAGTTACGCGCCGAAAAACGTACGGAAGAAGTAAGAATAATAATAATAATAATAATAATAACTAGATATGTACATTTCCTGAAGAAAATGTTAGTGGTGCTTGCAGTGGCAAAACTCGGCCCTCGGTTGCTAGGGTGCTGAATTGGCTGTTAGGGTGTGGCTATGAAGATTATAGGTCACTACTTATAGGCCGAGTCCAAACCCACAAACCTCTATGACTTTTTGATCCAAAGATATGATCTTACAAATATTATGGCACTTTTAAGTCTATAGGAGATTTTGCCCAAATTTCTCGGCCGCTTTACAATAATCGTATGCTCGATCGATTCCAAAAGTCATAGGACACCTCTCCTCAATAAGCCGGTCGATTTGAGATGTCATTCATGGGTCTATGACAAACGGTGGTGGGACGAGTTACGCGCCAAAGTTCCTATGGGCCTGCATTAACATTCTGCCAATGAAAGTCTATGGGATATTTTTGCCCGCTTTTTCCTGTGCTGTTTGAACTTCGTAGCTCCAATCGCCCCGAAAAGTCATAGCACACCTCTCCTCAATAAGCCGCAACATTCGACACCTCATTCATGGGTCTACGGCAAACGGTGCCGGACAAATTACGTACTGAAGTTCCTATGGGCCTGTCTGTGTGTGTGTGTGTGTGAGAAAGTGACAGTTGAGATTCAAATTCACAGACATTCCGCCATTGTAAATCAATGGGATTTTTTAGCCCGCTTTTTCCTCCACTGTGTGAACATTGTAGGTCCGATCGCTGAGAAAAGTCATAGCACACCTCTCCTCATTGAGCCGGTCGATTTGACACCTCATTCATGGATCTACGACAAACGGTGTGGGAGGAGTAGCGCACCGAAGTTTTGTCAGGGCGAACAGTAATAGTAATACTAGATATGTACATTTCCTGAAGAAAATGTGAGTGGTGCTTGCGGTGGCAAAACTCGGCCCTCGGTTGCTAGGGTGTAGGTATGCAGTTGCTATGGCAGCCATGATGGTTGCAAGGGCCGTTGCTATGGTACCCGGGGTGGTTGCTAGGGTGTTGATATGCGGTTGTTAGGGTACACGGGGTGGTTGCTAGGGTGTTGCTATGCGGTTTCTAAGGTACCCGGGGTGGTTTCTAGGGCCGTTGCTATGGTACCCGGGGTGGTTGCTAGGGTGTTGCTATGCGGTTTCTAGGGTACCCAGGGTGGTTGCTAGGGCCGTTGCTAGGGTACCCAGGGCGGTTGCTAAGGTGTTGCAATGCGGTTGCTATGGTACTCAGGTGGTTACTAGGGCAGTTGCTATGCGGTTGCTAGGGTATTTGGGTGGTTGCTAGGGCCGTTGCTAAGGTAACCGGGCTAGTTGCTATGGCGTTGGTATGCAGTTGCTACTTGTCAAAGATCATTAGTATGGAGTGTTATAGAGGTCTCTGCCTGATTAGCCCTTAGCTAATTGCTATTAGCATGAAGCTATTGAGTGCTAGCATGTGTAGCATGTTGAGAGTTTGCTAGCATGAGTCAAAAGTAGCAACTCCCATGTCTATGCGACATTCTGATACAAAAATATAGGTCTTGCTAATTGGTTGCTAGGGTACTCTGTTTGGTTGCTAGGGAGTGGCCAATGACGACACTTTAAAGTGTAGTTGCCAGTATGAGTGATATAAACCAACCCCCATGTCTCTGTGACATTCAGGTCAGAAGATATGCCTGTGTGGCTTTAGGTTGCTAGGGTACTCTGTTTGGTTGCTAGGGAGTGGCCAATGATGACACTGTAAAGTGTAGTTGCCAGTATGAGTGATTTAAACCAACCCCCATCTCTCTGTGACATTCAGGTCTGAAAATATGCCTGTGTGGCTTTAGGTTGCTAGGGTACTCTGTTTGGTTGCTAGGGAGTGGCCAATAACGACACTGTAAAGTGTAGTTGCCAGTATGAGTGATTTAAACCAACCCCCATGTCTCTGTGACATTCAGGTGCGAAGATATGCCTGTGTGGCTTTGGGTTGCTAGGGTACTCTGTTTGGTTGCTAGGGAGTGGCCAATGACGAGACTGTAAAGTCTAGTTGCCAGAATGAGTGATATAAACCAACCCCCATGCCTCTGTGACATTCAGGTCTGAAGATATGCCTGTGTGGCTTTAGGTTGCTAGGGTACTCTGTTTGGTTGCTAGGGAGTGGCCGATGACGACACTGTAAAGTGTAGTTGCCAGTATGATTGATATAAACCAACCCCCATGTCTCTGTGACATTCAGGTCTGAAAATATGCCTGTGTGGCATTGGGTTGCTAGGGTACTCTGTTTGGTTGCTAGGGAGTGGCCAATGACAACATTGTAAATTGTAGTTGCCAGTATGAGTGATATAAACCAACCCCCATGTCTCTGTGACATTCAGATCTAAAGATATGCCTGTGTGGGTTTTGGTTGCTAGGGTGCTTGATAATGGTTGCTAGGGTGTGGATAGGAAGTGTCAATGGTGATTCACCATTGGCCCGAATCAAACGAGCCCACCCCCAAGTCTCTATGACACTGTGGTCCAAAGATATCCATATGGGTCATTATAAAAGCAGTATATGGGATCAGTTGCTAGGGTGCTGTAAATGGTTGTTAGGGCGTGGCTTGACTGCTTCACAGTGATCCGGAGAGTCTGATTGGTTGTCTGAGTAAAATGAGCCCGCCCCCATGTCTCTATGACACTGTGATGCAGAGTTATGTTCAATGCAAAATCCCTATGTAAATTACCATAGTAGGAAAAACGCATGTGTTTCATGGGCCGCGCCTCACCATAGTAAGTCAATGGGGCGACTTTGGGGCGCTTTCGCGCCCCAGGGGTGCAACTTATACCCCATTGAGTGGTATGTTCTCGCACAGCTTGATAGCCTCTCTAAATGTGGCGAATGACGTGTTTCTGCGAAATTGTCGCTCGGCGCTACGTCCCGTCAAAGTTGGCCGTAATGCATTGTTGTTGTAAATTTTGGGGTGGTTTTTTGCCCCGTGTGACATCATCATACCCCCGATCGCTTATAAAAGTCATAGCACACCGAATCTATATAGGACGCACGATTTGACGCCCGTTTCGAGGGTCTACGACAAAAACTGCGGGACTAGTTACGCGCCGAAAATCTGTACGGAATCTATAATAATAATAATAAGCACGCACAACAGTAATAGTGATGCTTTGCCTATGGCAAGCACCACTAATAAGCACGCACAACAGTAATAGTGATGCTTTGCCTATGGCAAGCACCACTAACTAGATATGTACATTTCCTGAAGAAAATGTGAGTGGTGCTTGCAGTGGCAAAACTCAGCCCTCGGTTGCTAGGGTGATGTAATTGGTCGCTAGGGTGTGGCTATGAAGATCATAGGTCACTACTTATAGGCCGAGTCCAAACCCACAACCCTCTATGTCTTTCTGATCCAAAGATATGATCTCAAAAATTGTATGGCAATGGTAGTCTATCGGAGATTTTGCCCAAATTTCTCACCCGCTTTACGATAATCGTACGCCCAATCGCTTCAAAAATTTATAGCACACTTCTCCTCAATAAGCCGCAACATTTGACACCTCATTCATGGGTCTATGACAAAAGGTGCGGGACGAGTAACACGCCCGAAGTTCCTATGGGCCTGCATAAACATTCTGCCAATGAAAGTCTATGGGATATTTTTGCCCGCTTTTTCGTGCACTGTTTGAACATCGTAGCTCCAATCGCTCCGAAAAGTCATAGCACACCTCTCCTCAATAAGCCGCAACATTTGACACCTCATTCATGGGTCTACGGCAAACGGTTCCGGAAAAATTACCCACCGAAGTTCCTATGGGCCTGTGTGTGTGTGTGTGTGTGTGTGTGTGTGTGTGTGTGTGTGTGTGTGTGTGTGTGTGTGAGAAAGTGACAGTTGAGATTCAAATTGACAGACATTCTGCCATTGTAAATCAATGGGATTTTTTAGCCCGCTTTTTCTTCCGCTGTTTGAACATCTTAGGTCCGATCGCTTAGAAAAGTCATAGCACACCTCTCCTCAATGAGTCGGTCGATTTGACACCTCATTCATGGATCTACGACAAACATTGTGGGAGGAGTAGCGTGCCGAAGTTTTGTCAGGGCGAACAGTAATAGTAATACTAGATATGTACATTTCCTGAAGAAAATGTGAGTGGTGCTTGCGGTGGCAAAACTCGGCCCTCGGTTGCTAGGGTGATATAATTGGCTGCTAGGGTGTGGCTATGAAGGTCACTACTTATAAGCCGAGTCAAAAGAGCCCAACCACAAGCCTCTATGTCTTTCTGATCCAAAGATATCTCACAAATTGTATGGCAATGTTAGTCTATCGGAGATTTTGCCCAAATTTCCCACCCGCTTTACGATAATCGTACGCCCGATCGCTTCAAAAATTCATAGCACACCTCTCCTCAATAAGCCGGTCGATTTGAGACGTCATTCATGGGTCTATGACTAACTGTGTGGGATGAGTTACTCGCCGAAGTTCCTTTGGGCCTGCATGAACATTCTGCCAATGAAAGTCTATGGGATATTTTTGCCTGCTTTTTCGTGCGCTGTTTGAACATCGTAGCTCCAATTGCGCCGAAAAGTCATAGCACACTTCTCCTCAATAAGCCGCAACATTTGACACCTCATTCGTGGGTCTACGGCAAACGGTGCCGGACAAATTACGCACCGAAGTTCCTATGGGCCTGTGTGTGTGTGTGTGTGTGTGAGAGAAAGTGACAGTTGAGATTCAAATTCACAGACATTCTGCCATTGTAAATCAATGGGATTTTTTAGCCCGCTTTTTCCTCCACTGTGTGAACATCGTAAGTCCGATCGCTTAGAAAAATCATAGCACACCTCTCCTCAATGAGCCGGTCGATTTGACACCTCATTCATGGATCTACGAAAAACGATGCGGGAGGAGTAGCGCGCCGAAGTTTTGTCAGGGCGAACAGTAATAGTAATACTAGATATGTACATTTCCTGAAGAAAATGTGAGTGGTGCTTGCAGTGGCAAAACTCGGCCCTCGGTTGCTAGGGTGATGTAATTGGTTGCTAGGGTGTGGCTATGAAGATCGTAGGTCAGTACTTATAGGCCGAGTCCAAACCCACAAGCCTCTATGACTTTCTGATCCAAAGATATATCACAAATTGTATGGCAATGTTAGTCTATCAGAGATTTTGCCCAAATTTCTTGCCCGCTTTACGATAATCGTACGCCCGATCGCTTCAAAAATTCATAGCACACCTCTCCTCAATAAGCCGGTCGTTTTGAGACGTCATTCATATGTCTATGACAAACGGTGTAGGACGAGTTACACGTCGAAATACCTTTGGGCCTGAATGAACATTCTGCCAATGAAAGTCAATGGGATATTTTTGCCCACTTTTTCGTGCGCTGTTTGAACATCGTAGTTCCAATCGCTCCGAAAAGTCATAGCACACCTCTCCTCAATAAGCCGCAACATTTGACACCTCATTCATGGGTCAACGGCAAACGGTGCCGGACAAATTGTGCACTGAAGTTCCTATGGGCCTGTGTGTGTGAGAGAGAAAGTGACAGTTGAGATTCAAATTCACAGACATTCTGCCATTGTAAATGAATGGGATTTTTTAGCCCGCTTTTACCTCCGCTGTGTGAACATCGTAAGTCCGATCGCTTAGAAAAGTCATAGCACACCTCTCCTCAATAAGCCGGTCGATTTGAGATGTTGTTCATGGGTCTACGACAAACGATGTGGGACGAGTTACACGTCGAAGTACCTTTGGGCCTGAATGAACATTCTGCCAATGAAAGTCAATGGGATATTTTTGCCCACTTTTTCGTGCGCTGTTTGAACATCGTAGCTCCAATTGCTCCGAAAAGTCATAGCACACCTCTCCTCAATAAGCCGCAACATTTGACACCTCATTCATGGGTCTACGGCAAACGGTGCCGGACAAATTGTGCACTGAAGTTGAAGGTTGGTTGCAAGGGTGTTGCTATGCAGTTGCTAGGGTACACGGGGTGGTTGCTAGGGTGCTGCTATGCGGTTGCTAGGGTACCCTGGGTGGTTGCTAAGGTGTTGCTATGCAGTTTCTAAGGTACCCGGGGTGGTTGCTATGGCCGTTGCTAGGGTATCTGGGGTGGTTGCTATGGTACCCGTGTGGTTGCTAGGGCCGTTGCTAGGCTACCCAGAGTGGTTGCTAAGGTGTTGCTATGCGGTTGCTAGGGTACCCGGGGTGGTTGCTAGGGTGTTGCTATGCGGTTGCTAGGGTACCTGGGGTGGTTGCTTGGGTGTTGCTATGCGGTTGCTAGGGTACCCGGGGTGGTTGCTTGGGTGTTGCTATACGGTTGCTAGGGTACCCGGGGAGGTTGCTAGGGTGTTGCTTTGCGGTTGCTATGGTACCCGGGGTGGTTGCTAGGGCTGTTGCTAGGGTACTCGGGGTGGTTGCTAGGGTGTTGCTATGTGGTTGCTAGGGAACCCGGGGTGGTTGCTAGGGTGTTGCTATGCGGTTGCTAGGGTACCCGGGGTGGTTGCTAGGGCCGTTGCTAGGGTACCCAGGGTGGTTGCTAAGGTGTTGCTATGTGGTTGCTAGGGTACCTGGGGTGGTTGCTAGGGTGTTGCTATGTGGTTGCTAGGGTACTCGGAGTGGTTGCTAGGGCAGTTGCTAGGGTACCCAGGGTGGTTGCTAGGGTACTCGGGTGGTTACTAGGGCCGTTGCTATGCGGTTGCTAGGGTACCCGGGTGGTTGCTAGGGCCGTTGCTAAGGTACCCAGGCTAGTTGCTAGGGCATTGGTAGGCAGTTGCTAGTTGTCAAAGATCATTACTATGGAGCGTTATAGAGGTCTTAGCCTGATTAGCCCTTAGCTAATTGCTATTAGCATGTAGCCATTGAGTGGTAGCATGTGTAGCATGTTGAGAATTAGCTAGCATGAGTCAAAAGTAGCAACTCCCATGTCCATGCATCATTCTGATATATAGATATCGGTCTTGCTAATTGGTTGCTAGGGTACTCAGTTTGGTTGCTAGGGAGTGGCCAATAACGACACTGTAAAGTGTAGTTGCCAGTATGAGTGATTTAAACCAACCCCCATGTCTCTGTGACATTCAGGTCTGAAGATATGCCTGTGTGGCTTTGGGTTGCTAGGGTACTCTCTTTGGTTGCTAGGGAGTGGCCAATGACGACACTGTAAAGTGTAGTTGCCAGTATGAGTGATATAAACCAACCCCCATGTCTCTGTGACATTCAGGTCTGAAGATATGCCTGTGTGGCTTTGGGTTGCTAGGGTACTCTGTTTGGTTGCTAGGGAGTGTCAATGTTGATTGGTGATTGGGCGTTTGCTGCCCCGACTCAAAGGAGTCCGCCCCCATGTCTCTATGATACTCTGATCCAGAGATATGCATCTGTGCCCTTATAATGGAAGTCTATGGGATCAGTTGCTAGGGTGCCCTAAATGGTTGCTAGGGCGTGGCTTGACATCTTCATGATGATCCGTAGAGTCTGATTGGCCATCTGAGTAAAATGAGCCCGCCTCCATGTCTCTAGGCCAATGTGATGCTGAGTTATGCCCAATGCAAAATCCCTATGTAAATTACAATGGGTTTTCATGGGACGTCCCTTACCATAGAAAGTCAATGGGGCAAATTTGGAGAGCTCTTGCACCCCAGGGGTACAACTTTTACCCCATTGCGAGGAGTCTTCTTGCACAGCTTGATAGCCTCTCCAGATGTGGCGAATCACGTGTTTCTACGAAATTCTTGCTTGGAGCTACGTCCTGTCAAAATTCGTCCCAATGCGTTGTCTATGGGATTTTGGGGCCGAATTATTACCCCAGGTGACATCATTGTACCCCTGATCACTTATAAAAGTCGGGGATTTACAGTCCCGTATTGGCCGCACAATTTGACGCCCATTTCGAAGGTCTACGACAAAAATTGCGGGACGAGGGACGCGCCAAAATTTGAACGAAAGAGGGGCATTTGCGCCCCAGGGGTACAACTTACACCCCATTGCGAGATATGTTCTCGCACAGCTTGACAGTCTCTCCAAATGTGGTGAATCACGTGTTTCTACGAAATTCTGGGTCTGCGCTACGTCCCGTCAAAGTTGGCCGTAATGCATTGTTGTTGTAAATTTTGGGGTGGTTTTTTGGCCCGTGTGACATCATCGTACCCCCGATCCCTTATAAAAGTCATAGCACACCGAATGTATATAGGACACACGATTTGATGCCTGTTTCGAGGGTCTATGACAAAAACTGCGGGACTAGTTACGCGCCGAAAAACGTACGGAAGAAGTAAGAAGAAGAATAAGTATGTCGAATAGTAATAGTGATGCTTTGCCTATGGCAAGCACCACTAACTAGATATGTACATTTCCTGAAGAAAATGTGTGTGGTGCTTGCAGTGGCAAAACTCGGCCCTCGGTTGCTAGGGTGTTGATATGCAGTTGCTATGGCACCCATGATGGTTGCTAGGGCCGTTGCTATGGTACCCGAGGTGGTTGCTAGGGTGTTGCTATGCAGTTGCTAGGGTACACGGGGTGGTTGCTAGGGTGCTGCTATGCGGTTGCTAGGGTACCCGGGGTGGTTGCTATGGCCGTTGCTAGGGTACCTGGGGTGGTTGCTAGGGTACCCGGGTGGTTGCTAGGGCCGTTGCTAGGGTACCCAGAGTGGTTGCTAAGGTGTTGCTATGCGGTTGCTAGGGTACCCGTGGTGGTTGCTAGGGTGTTGCTATGCGGTTGCTGGGGTACCTGGGGTGGTTGCTAGGGTGTTGCTATGCGGTTGCTAGGGTACCCGGGGTGGTTGCTAGGGTGTTGCTATGTGGTTGCTAGGGTGCCTGGGGTGGTTGCTAGGGTGTTGCTATGTGGTTGCTATGGTACCCGGGGTGGTTGCTAGGGCCGTTGCTATGGTACCCGGGGTGGTTGATAGGGTGTTGCTATGCGGTTGCTAAGGTACCCGGGGTGGTTGCTAGGGCCGTTGCTAGGGTACCCAGGGTGGTTGCTAAGGTGTTGCTATGTGGTTGCTAGGGTACCTGGGGTGGTTGCTAGGGTGTTGCTATGTGGTTGCTAGGGTACTCGGAGTGGTTGCTAGGGCAGTTGCTAGGGTACCCAGGGTGGTTGCTGGGGTACTTGGGTGGTTACTAGGGCCGTTGCTATGTGGTTGCTAGGGTACTTGGGTGGTTGCTAGGGTCGTTGCTAAGGTACCCGGACTAGTTGCTAGGGCATTGGTAGGCAGTTGCTAGTTGTCAAAGATCATTACTATGGAGTGATATAGAGGTCTTTGCCTGATTAGCCCTTAGCTAATTGCTATTAGCATGTAGCCATTGAGTGCTAGCATGTGTAGCATGTTGAGAGTTTGCTAGCATGAGCCAAAAGTAGCAACTCCCATGTCTATGCGACATTCTGATACAAAGATATAGGTCTTGCTAATTGGTTGCTAGGGTACTCTGTTTGGTTGCTAGGGAGTGGCTAATGACGACACTGTAAAGTGTAGTTGCCAGTATGAGTGATATAAACCAACCCCCATGTCTCTGTGACATTCAAGTCTGAAGATATGCCTGTGTGGCTTTGGGTTGCTAGGGTACTCTGTTTGGTTGCTAGGGAGTGGCCAATGACGACACTGTAAATTGTAGTTGCCAGTATTAGTGATATAAACCAACTCCCATGTCTCTGTGACATTCAGGTCTGAAGATATGCCTGTGTGGCTTTGGGTTGCTAGGGTACTCTGTTTGGTTGCTAGGGAGTGTCAATGTTGATTGGTGATTGGGCGTTTGCTGCCCCGACTCAAAGGAGTCCGCCCCCATGTCTCTATGATACTCTGATCCAGAGATATGCATCTGTACCCTTATAATGGAAGTCTATGGGATCAGTTGCTAGGGTGCCCTAAATGGTTGCTAGGGCGTGGCTTGACACCTTCATGATGATTCGGAGAGTCTGATTGGCCATCTGAGTAAAATGAGCCCGCCTCCATGTCTCTAGGCCAATGTGATGCTGAGTTATGCCCAATGCAAAATCCCTATGTAAATTACAATGGGTTTTCATGGGACGTCCCTTACCATAGAAAGTCAATGGGGCAAATTTTGAGAGCTCTTGCACCCCAGGGGTACAACTTTAACCCCATTGCGAGGAGTCTTCTCGCACAGCTTGATAGCCTCTCCAGATGTGGCGAATCACGTGTTTCTACGAAATTCTTGCTTGGCGCTACGTCCCGTCAAAATTCGTCCCCATGCGTTGTCTATGGGATTTTGGGGCCGAATTATTACCCCAGGTGACATCATCGTACCCCTGATCGCTTATAAAAGTCGGGGATCTACATTCCCATATTGGCCGCACAATTTGACGCCCATTTCGAGGGTCTACGACAAAAATTGCGGGACAAGGGGCGCGCCAAAATTTGAATGAAAGAGGGGCATTTGCGCCCCAGGGGTACAACTTACACCCCATTGCGAGATGTGTTCTTGCACAGCTTGACAGCCTCTCCAATTGTGGTGAATCACGTGTTTCTACGAAATTCTGGGTCTCCGCTACGTCCCGTTAAAGTTGGCCGTAATGCATTGTCGTTGTAAATTTTGGGGTGGTTTTTTGCCCCGTGTGACATCATCGTACCCCCGATCCCTTATAAAAGTCATAGCACACCGAGTCTATATAGGACGCACGATTTGACACCCGTTTCGAGGGTCTACGACAAAAACTGCGGGACTAGTTACGCGCCGAAAAACATACGGAAGAAGTAAGAAGAAGAAGAAGAAGAAGAAGAAGAAGAAGAAGAAGAATAAGTATGAACAATAGTAATAGTGATGCTTTGCCTATGGCAAGCACCACTAACTAGATATGTACATTTCCTGAAGAAAATGTGTGTGGTGCTTGCAGTGGCAAAACTCGGCCCTCGGTTGCTAGGGTGTTGATATGCAGTTGCTATGGCACCCATGATGGTTGCTAGGGCCGTTGATATGGTACCCGGGGTGGTTGCTAGGGTGTTGCTATGCAGTTTCTAAGGTACCCGGGCTGGTTACTATGGCCGTTGCTAGGGTACTCAGGGTGGTTGCTAGGGTACCCGGGGTGGTTGCTAGGGCCGTTGCTAGGGTACCTAGGGTGGTTGCTAAGGTGTTGCTATGCGGTTGCTATGGTACCCGGGGTGGTTGCTAGGGCCGTTGCTAGGGTACCCGGGGTGGTTGCTAGGGTGTTGCTATGCGGTTGCTAGGGTACCCGGGGTGGTTGCTAGGGCCGTTGCTAGGGTACCCAGGGTGGTTGCTAAGGTGTTGCTATGTGGTTGCTAGGGTACCTGGGGTGGTTGCTAGGGTGTTGCTATGTGGTTGCTAGGGTACTCTGAGTGGTTGCTAGGGCAGTTGCTAGGGTACCCAGGGTGGTTGCTGGGGTACTTGGGTGGTTGCTAGGGCCGTTGCTATGCGGTTGCTAGGGTACCCGGGTGGTTGCTAGGGCCGTTGCTAAGGTACCCGGGCTAGTTGCTAGGTCATTGGTAGGCAGTTGCTAGTTGTCAAAGATCATTACAATGGAGTGTTATAGAGGTCTTTGCCTGATTAGCCCTTAGCTAATTGCTATTAGCATGAAGCTATTGAGTGCTAGCATGTGTAGCATGTTGAGAGTTTGCTAGCATGAGTTAAAAGTAGCAACTCCCATGTCTATGCGACATTCTGATACAAAAATATAGGTCTTGCTAATTGGTTGCTAGGGTACTCTGTTTGGTTGCTAGGGAGTGGCCAATGACGACACTGTAAAGTGTAGTTGCCAGTATGAGTGATATAAACCAACCCCCATATCTCTGTGACATTCAGGTCAAAAGATATGCTTGTTTGGCTTTAGGTTGCTAGGGTACTCTGTTTGGTTGCTAGGGAGTGGCCAATGATGACACTGTAAAGTGTAGTTGCCAGTATGAGTGATTTAAACCAACCCCCATGTCTCTGTGACATTCAGGTCTGAAGATATGCCTGTGTGGTTTTGGGTTGCTAGGGTACTCTCTTTGGTTGCTAGGGAGTGGCCAATAACTACACTGTAAAGTGTAGTTGCCAGTATGAGTAATTTAAACCAACCCCCATGTCTCTGTGACATTCAGGTCTGAAGATATGCCTGTGTGGCTTTGGGTTGCTAGGGTACTCTGTTTGGTTGCTAGGGAGTGTCAATTTTGATTGGTGATTGGGCGTTTGCTGCCCCGACTCAAAGGAGTCCGCCCCCATGTCTCTATGATACTCTGATCCAGAGATATGCATCTGTGCCCTTATAATGGAAGTCTATGGGATCAGTTGCTAGGGTGCCTTAAATGGTTGCTAGGGCGTGGCTTGACACCTTCATGATGATCCGTAGAGTCTGATTGGCCATCTGAGTAAAATGAGCCCGCCTCCATGTCTCTAGGCCAATGTGATGCTGAGTTATGCCCAATGCAAAATCCCTATGTAAATTACCATGGGTTTTCATGGGACGTCCCTTACCATAGAAAGTCAATGGGGCAAATTTAGAGAGCTCTTGCACCCCAGGGGTACAACTTTTACCCCATTGCGAGGAGTCTTCTCGCACAGCTTGATAGCCTCTCCAGATGTGGCGAATCACGTGTTTCTACGAAATTCTTGCTTGGAGCTACGTCCCGTCAAAATTCGTCCCAATGCTTTGTCTATGGGATTTTGGGGCCGAATTATTACCCCAGGTGACATCATCGTACCCCTGATCGCTTATAAAAGTCGGGGATTTACATTCCCGTATTGGCCGCACAATTTGACGCCCATTTCGAGGGTCTACGACAAAAATTGCGGGACGAGGGACGCGCCAAAATTTGAACGAAAGAGGGGCATTTGCGCCCCAGGGGTACAACTTACACCCCATTGCGAGATATGTTCTCGCACAGCTTGACAGTCTCTCCAAATGTGGTGAATCACGTGTTTCTACGAAATTCTGGGTCTGCGCTACGTCCCGTCAAAGTTGGCCGTAATGCATTGTCGTTGTAAATTTTGGGGTGGTTTTTTGCCCCGTGTGACATCATCGTACCCCCGATCGCTTATAAAAGTCATAGCACACCGAGTCTATATAGGACGCACGATTTGACGCCCGTTTCGAGGGTCTACGACAAAAACTGCGGGACTAGTTACGCGCCGAAATCTGTACGGAAGAAGTAAGAATTATAATAATAATAATAAGTATGTCGAATAGTAATAGTGATGCTTTGCCTATGGCAAGCACCACTAACTAGATATGTACATTTCCTGAAGAAAATGTGAGTGGTGCTTGCGGTGGCAAAACTCGGCCCTCGGTTGTTAGGGTGTTGATATGCAGTTGCTATGGCACCCAGGATGGTTGCTAGGGACGTTGCTAGGGTACCCAGGGTGGTTGCTAGGGTGTTGCTATGCAGTTGCAAGGGTATCCGGGGTGGTTGCTAGGGACGTTGCTAGGGTACTCGGGGTGGTTGCTAGGGTGTTGCTATGCAGTTGCTCTGGTACCCAGGTTGGTTGCTAGGGCCGTTGCTAGGGTACCCATAGTGGTTGCTAGGGCCGTTGCTAGGGTACCCGGGATGGTTGCTATGCGGTTGCTAGGGTACCCTGGGTGGTTGCTAAGGTGTTGCTATGCGGTTGCTAGGGTACTTGGGTGGTTGCTAGGGCCGTTGCTAAGGTACCCGGGGTAGTTGCTAGGGCATTGATAGGCAGTTGCTATTTTTCAAAGATCATTACTATGGAGTGTTATAGAGGTCTTTGCCTGATTAGCCTTTAGCTAATTGCTATTAGCATGCAGCCATTGAGTGCTAGCATGTGTAACATGTTGAGTGTTTGCTAGCATGAGTCAAAAGTAGCAACTCCCATATCTATGCGACATTCTGATACAAAAATATAGGTCTTGCTAATTGGTTGCTAGGGTACTCTGTTTGGTTGCTAGGGAGTGGCCAATGATGACACTGTAAAGTGTAGTTGCCAGTATGAGTGATATAAACCAACCCCCATGTCTCTGTGACATTCAGGTCAGAAGATATGCCTGTGTGGCTTTAGGTTGCTAGGGTACTCTGTTTGGTTGCTAGGGAGTGGCCAATGACTACACTGTAAAGTGTAGTTGCCAGTATGAGTGATATAAACCAACCCCCATGTCTCTGTGACATTCAGGTCAGAAGATATGCCTGTGTGGCTTTAGGTTGCTAGGGTACTCTGTTTGGTTGCTAGGGAGTGGCCAATGACGACAATGTAAAGTGTTGTATCCTGTATGAGTGATTTAAACCAACCCCCATGTCTCTGTGACATTCAGGTGTGAAGATATACCTGTGTGGCTTTGGGTTGCTAGGGTACTCTGTTTGGTTGCTAGGGAGTGGCCAATGACGACACTGTAAAGTGTAGTTGCCAGTATGAGTGATATAAACCAATCCCCATGTCTCTGTGACATTCAGGTCTGAAGATATGCCTGTGTGGCTTTGGGTTGCTAGGGTACTCTGTTTGGTTGCTAGGGAGTGGCCAATGACGACACTGTAAAGTGTAGTTGCCAGTATGAGTGATATAAACCAACCCCCATGTCTCTGTGACATTCAGGTCAGAAGATATGCCTGTGTGGCTTTAGGTTGCTAGGGTACTCTGTTTGGTTGCTAGGGAGTGGCCAATGACGACAATGTAAAGTGTAGTTGCCAGTATGAGTGATTTAAACCAACCCCCATGTCTCTGTGACATTCAGGTCAGAAGATATGCCTGTGTGACTTTAGGTTGCTAGGGTACTCTGTTTGGTTGCTAGGGAGTGGCCAATGACGACAATGTAAAGTGTAGTTGCCAGTATGAGTGATTTAAACCAACCCCCATGTCTCTGTGACATTCAGGTGTGAAGATATGCCTGTGTGGATTTGGGTTGCTAGGGTACTCTGTTTGGTTGCTAGGGAGTGGCCAATGACGAAACTCTAAAGTGTAGTTGCCAGTATGAGTGATATAAACCAACCCCCATGTCTCTGTGACATTCAGGTGTGAAGATATGCCTGTGTGGCTTTGGGTTGCTAGGGTACTCTGTTTGGTTGCTAGGGAGTGGCCAATGACGACACTGTAAAGTGTAGTTGCCAGTATGAGTGATATAAACCAACCCCCATGTCTCTGTGACATTCAGGTGTGAAGATATGCCTGTGTGGCTTTGGGTTGCTAGGGTACTCTGTTTGGTTGCTAGGGAGTGTCAATGTTGATTGGTGATTGGGCGTTCGCTGCCCCGACTCAAAGGAGTCCGCCCCCATGTCTCTATGACACTTTGATCCAGAGATATGCATCTGGGCCCTTATAATGGAAGTCTATGGGATCAGTTGCTAGGGTGCCCTAAATGGTTGCTAGGGCGTGGCTTGACACCTTCATGATGATCCGGAGAGTCTGATTGGCCATCTGAGTAAAATGAGCCCGCCTCCATTTCTCTAGGCCAATGTGATCCAAAGATATCCATATGGGTCATTATAATAGCAGTCTATGGGATCAGTTGCTAGGGTGCTGTAAATGGTTGTTAGGGCGTGGCTTGACTGCTTCACAGTGATCCGGAGAGTCTGATTGGTTGTCTGAGTAAAATGAGCCCGCCCCCATGTCTCTATGACACTGTGATGCAGAGTTATGTTCAATGCAAAATCCCTATGTAAATTACCATAGTAGGAAAAACGCATGTGTTTCATGGGCCGCCCCTCACCATAGTAAGTCAATGGGGCAACTTTGGGGCGCTTTTGCACCCCAGGGGTGCAACTTATACACCATTGAGTGGTGTGTTCTCGCACAGCTTGATAGCCTCTCCAAATGTGGCGAATCACATGTTTCTGCGAAATTGTCGCTCGGCGCTACGTCCCGTCAAAGTTTGCCACAATGCATTTTCTATGGGACGTTTTTGGGGCGCTTTTTTGCCCCGTGTGATGTCATCGTACCCCCGATCGCTTATAAAAGTCATAGCACACCGAATGTATATAGGACGCACGATTTGACGCCAGTTTCGAGGGTCTACGTCAAAAACTGCGGGACTAGTTACGCGCCGAAATTTCGCAAAGAAGAATAATAATAAGAAGAAGAAGAATAATAAGTATGTGAGATAGTAATAGTGATGCTTTGCCTATGGCAAGCACCACTAACTAGATATGTACATTTCCTGAAGAAAATGTGAGTGGTGCTTGCGGTGGCAAAACTCGGCCCTCGGTTGCTAGGGTGATGTAATTGGTCGCTAGGGTGTAGCTATGAAGATCATAAGTCACTACTTATAGGCCGAGTCAAAACCCACAAACCTCTATGACTTTCTGATCCACAGATATGATATCACAAATTGTATGGCAATGTTAGTCTATCTGAGATTTTGGCCAAATTTCTCACCCGCTTTACGATAATCGTACGCCCGATCGCTTCAAAAATTCATAGCACACCTCTCCTCAATAAGCCGGTCGATTTGAGATGTCATTCATGGGTCTATGACAAACGGATTAGGGAAAAGTTACACGCCGAAGTACCTTTGGGCCTGCATGAACATTCTGCCAATGAAAGTCTATGGGATATTTTTGCCCACTTTTTCGTGCGCTGTTTGAACATCGTAGCTCCAATCGCTCCGAAAAGTAATAGGACACCTCTCCTCAATAAGCCGCAACATTTGACACCTCATTCATGGGTCTACGGCAAACGGTGCCGGACAAATTACGCATGGAAGTTCCTATGGAACTGTGTGTGTGAGAGAAAGTGACAGTTGAGATTCAAATTCACAGACATTCTGCCATTGTAAATCAATGGGATTTTTTAGCCCGCTTTTTGCTCCGCTGTGTGAACATCTTAGGTCCGATCGCTTAGAAAAGTCATAGCACACCTCTCCTCAATGAGCCGGTCGATTTGACACCTCATTCATGGGTCTACGGCAAACGGTGCGGGACGAGTTACACGCCGAAGTTCCTATGGGCCTGCATGAACATTCTGCCAATGAAAGTCTATGGGATATTTTTAGCCCACTTTTTCCTCCGCTGTGTGAACATCTTAGGTCCGATCACTTAGAAAAGTCATAGCACACCTCTCCTCAATGAGCCGGTCGATTTGAGACATCATTCATAGGTCTATGACAAACGGTCTGGGACGAGTTACACGCCGAAGTTCCTATGGGCCTGCATGAACATTCTGCCAATGAAAGTCTATGGGATATTTTTGCCTGCTTTTTCGTGCCCTTTCTCGGTTGCTAGGGCCATTGCTAGGGTACCCAGGATGCTCTATGGGCCATTGCTATGGTACCCAGGGTGGTTGCTAGGGTGTTGCTATGTGGTTGCTAGGGTACCTGGGGTGGTTGCTAGGGTGTTGCTATGCGGTTGCTAGGGTACCCGCGGTGGTTGCTAGGGTGTTGCTATGTGGTTGCTAGGGTACCTGGGGTGGTTGCTAGGGCCGTTGCTAGGGTATACAGGGTGGTTGCTAGGGTGTTGCTATGCGGTTGCTAGGGTACCTGGGGTGGTTGCTAGGGTGTTGCTATGCGGTTGCTAGGGTACCCGGGGTGGTTGCTAGGATGTTGCTATGCGGTTGCTAGGGTACCCGGGGTGGTTGCTAGGGCCGTTGCTAGGGTACCCAGGGTGGTTGCTAAGGTGTTGCTATGCGGTTGCTAGGGTACCCAGGGTGGTTGCTAGGGTGTTGCTATGCAGTTGCTAGGGTAACCAGGGTGGTTGCTAGGGTGTTGCTATGCAGTTGCTAGGGTAACCAGGGTGGTTGCTAGGGTGTTGCTATGCAGTTGCTAGGGTAACCAGGGTGGTTGCTAGGGTGTTGCTATGTGGTTGCTAGGGTAACCAGGGTGGTTGCTAAGGTGTTGCTATGCGGTTGCTATGGTACTTGGGTGGTTGCTAGGGCCGTTGCTAAGGTACCCGGGGTAGTTGCTAGGGCATTGGTAGGCAGTTGCTATATGTCAAAGATCATTACTATGGAGTGTTATAGAGGTCTTTGATTGATTAGCCCTTAGCTAATTGCTATTAGCATGCAGCCATTGAGTGCTAGCATGTGTAGCATGTTGAGAGTTTGCTAGCATGAGTCAAAAGTAGCAACCCCCATGTATATGCGACATTCTGATACAAAAATATAGGTCTTGCTAATTGGTTGCTAGGGTACTCTGTTTGGTTGCTAGGGAGTGGCCAATGACGACACTGTAAAGTGTAGTTGCAAGAATGAGTGATATAAACCAACCCCCATGTCTCTGTGACATTCAGGTCTGAAGATATGCCTGTGTGGCTTTAGGTTGCTAGGGTACTCTGTTTGGTTGCTAGGGAGTGGCCAATGATGACACTGTAAAGTGAAGTTGCCAGTATGAGTGATATAAACCAACTCCCGTGTCTCTGTGACATTCAGGTCTGAAGATATGCCTGTGTGGCTTTGGGTTGCTAGGGTACTCTGTTTGGTTGCTAGGGAGTGTCAATGTTGATTGGTGATTGGGCGTTTGCTGCCCCGACTCAAAGGAGTCCGCCCCCATGTCTCTATGACACTCTGATCCAGAGATATGCATCTGGGCCCTTATAATGGAAGTCTATGGGATCAGTTGCTAGGGTGCCCTAAATGGTTGCTAGGGCGTGGCTTGACACCTTCATGATGATCCGGAGAGTCTGATTGGCCATCTGAGTAAAATGAGCCCGCCTCCATGTCTCTAGGCCAATGTGATGCTGAGTTATGCCCAATGCAAAATCCCTATGTAAATTACAATGGGTTTTCATGGGACGTCCCTTACCATAGTAAGTCAATGGGGCAAATTTTGGGGGACTCTTGCACTCCTGGGGTACACCTTATACCCCATTGCGAGGTGTCTCCTGGCACAGCTTGATAGCCTCTCCAAATGTGGCGAATCACGTGTTTCTACGAAATTGTCTCTCGGCGCTACGTCCCGTCAAAGTTGGCCGCAATGCATTGTCTATGGGATTTTGGGGGCGAATAAAAATGGGCTGTGACATCATCGTACCCCCGATCGTTTTAAAAAGTTACCAGAATTTTTGGGTCAATGGGCCGCACAATTTGACGCCCATTTCGAGGGTCTACGACAAAAACTGCGGGAAGTAATTTTTTTGCATAAAGGGGGCGTTTGCACCCCAGGGGTACAACTTTTACCCCGTTGCGAGGTGTCTTCTCGCACAGCTTACCAGCCTCTCCAAATGTGGCGAATCACGTGTTTCTGTGAAATTCTCGCTCTGCGCTACGTCCCGTCAAAGTTTGCCGCAATGCATTGTCAATACGATTTTTAGGGCCGCTTTTGCCCCCCGTGTGATGTCATCGTACCCCCGATCGCTTATAAAAGTCATAGCACACCGAATCTATATAGGACGCACGATTTGACGCCCGTTTCGAGGGTCTAGGACAAAAACTGCGGGACTAGTTACGCGCCAAACTTTGTACGGAAGAAAAATAATAATAATAATAATAAGCACGCACAACAGTAATAGTGATGCTTTGCCTATGGCAAGCACCACTAACTAGATATGTACATTTCCTGAAGAAAATGTGAGTGGTGCTTGCTGTGGCAAAACTCGGCCCTCGGTTGCTAGGGTGATGTAATTGGTTGCTATGGTGTGGCTATGAAGGTCACTGCTTATAGGCCGAGTCAAAAGAGCCCACCCACAAACCTCTATGACTTTATAATCCAAAGATATGATCTCACAAATTTTATGGCAATGTTAGTCTATCGGAGGTTTTGCCCAAATTTCTCGCCCGCTTTACGATAATCGTACGCTTGATCGCTTCAAAAATTCATATCACACATCTCCTCAATAAGTCGCAACATTTGACACCTCATTCATGGTTCTACCGCAAACGGTGCCGGACAAAATACGCACCGAATTTCCTATGGGCCTGCATAAACATTGTGCCAATGAAAGTCTATGTGATATTTTTGCCCGCTATTTCGTGCGCTGTTTGAACATCGTACGTCCAATCACTCCGAAAAGTCATAGCACACCTCTCCTCAATAAGCCGCAACATTTGACACCTCATTCATGGGTCTACACCAAACGGTGCCGGACAAATTACACAACGAAGTTCCTATAGGCCTGTGTGTGTGTGTGTGAGAAAGTGACAGTTGAGATTCAAATTCACAGACATTCTGCCATTGTAAATCAAAGGGATTTTGTAGCTCGCTTTTTCCTCCGCTGTGTAAACACCGTAGGTCCGATCGCTTCAAAAATTCATAGCACACCTCTCCTCAATAAGCCGGTCGATTTGAGACGTCATTCATGGGTCTACGCCAAACGGTGCGGGACGAGTTACGCGCCGAAGTTTTGTCAGGGCGAACAGTAATAGTAATACTAGATATGTACATTTCCTGAAGAAAATGTGAGTGGTGCTTGCGGTGGCAAAACTCGGCCCTTCGGTTGCTAGGGTGATGTAATTGGTTGCTATGGTGTGGCTATGAAGATCATAGGTCAGTACTTATAGGCCGAGTCAAAACCCACAAACCTCTATGACTTTCTGATCCAAAGATATCTCACAAATTGTATGGCAATGTTAAGTCTATTGGAGATTTGCCCAAATTTCTCGCCCGTTTTACGATAGTCGTACGCTCGATCGCTTCAAAAAGTCATGGTACACTTCTCCTCAATAAGCCGGTCGATTTGAGACCTCATTCATGGGTCTATGACAAACGGTGTGGGACGAGTTACACGCCAAAGTACCTTTGGGCCTGCATAAACATTCTGCCAATGAAAGTCTATGGGATATTTTTGCCCACTTTTTCATGCGCTTTCTGAACATCGTAGCTCCAATCGCTCCGAAAAGTCATAGCATACCTCTCCTCAATAAGCCGCAACTTTTGACACCTCATTCATGGGTCTACGCCAAACGGTGCCGGACAAATTACGTACCGAAGTTCCTATGGGCCTTTGTGTGTGTGTGAGAAAATGACAGTTGAGATTCAAATTCACAGACATTCTGCCATTGTAAATCAATGGGATTTTTTTGCCTGCTTTTTCGTGCGCTGTTTGAACATCGTAGGTCCGATCGCTTAGAAACGTCATAGCGCACCTCTCCTCAATGAGCCGGTCGATTTGAGACCTCATTCATGGGTCTACGCCAAACGATGCGGGACGAGTTACGCGCCGAAGTTTTGTCAGGGCGAACAGTAATAGTAATACTAGATATGTACATTTCCTGAAGAAAATGTGAGTGGTGCTTGCGGTGGCAAAACTCGGCCCTCGGTTGCTAGGGTGTAGGTATGCAGTTGCTATGGCACCCATGATGGTTGCAAGGGCCGTTGCTATGGTACCCGGGGTGGTTGCTAGGGTGTTGATATGTGGTTGCTAGGGTACACGGGGTGGTTGCTAGGGTGTTGCTATGCGGTTGCTATGGTACCCGGAGTGGTTGCTAGGGCCGTTGCTAGGGTACCTGGGGTGGTTGCTAAGGTGTTGCTATGCGGTTGCTAGGGTACCCGGAGTGGTTGCTAGGTTGTTGCTATGCGGTTGCTATGGTACCCGGGGTGGTTGCTAGGGCCGTTGCTAGGGTACCCGGGGTGGTTGCTAGGGCCGTTGCTAGGGTACCCGGAGTGGTTGCTAGGGTGTTGCTATGCGGTTGCTAGGGTACTTGGGGTGGTTGCTAGGGCCGTTGCTAGGGTACCCAGGGTGGTTGCTAAGGTGTTGCTATGCGGTTGCTAGGGTAACCAGGGTGGTTGCTAGGGTGTTGCTATGCTGTTGCTAGGGTAACCAGGGTGGTTGCTAAGTTGTTGCTATGTGGTTGCTAGGGTACTCGGGTGGTTACTAGGGCCGTTGCTATGCTGTTGCTAGGGTACCTGGGGTAGTTGCTAGGGCATTGGTAGGCAGTTGCTAGTTGTCCAAGATCATTACTATGGAGTGTTAGCTCATTGCTATTAGCATGCAGCCATTGAGTGCTAGCATGTGTAGCATGTTGAGAGTTTACTAGCATGAGTCAAAAGTAGCAACTCCCATGTCCATGCGTCATTCTGATACAAAGATATCGGTCTTGCTAATTGGTTGCTAGGGTACTCAGTTTGGTTGCTAGGGAGTGGCCAATAACGACACTGTAAAGTGTAGTTGCCAGTATGAGTGATTTAAACCAACCCCCATGTCTCTGTAACATTCAGGTGTGAAGATATGCCTGTGTGGCTTTGGGTTGCTAGGGTACTCTGTTTGGTTGCTAGGGAGTGGCCAATGATGACACTGTAAAGTGTAGTTGCCAGTATGAGTGATATAAACCAACCCCCATGTCTCTGTGACATTCAGGTCTGAAGATATGCCTGTGTGGCTTTGGGTTGCTAGGGTACTCTGTTTGGTTGCTAGGGAGTGTCAATGTTGATTGGTGATTGGGTGTTTGCTGCCCCGACTCAAAGGAGTCCGCCCCCATGTCTCTATGACACTCTGATCCAGAGATATGCATCTGGGCCCTTATAATGGAAGTCTATGGGATCAGTTGCTAGGGTGCCCTAAATGGTTGCTAGGGCGTGGCTTGACACCTTCATGATGATCCGGAGAGTCTGATTGGCCATCTGAGTAAAATGAGCCCGCCTCCATGTCTCTAGGCCAATGTGATGCTGAGTTATGCCCAATGCAAAACCCCTATGTAAATTACAATGGGTTTTCATGGGACGTCCCTTACCATAGAAAGTCAATGGGGCAAATTTGGAGAGCTCTTGCACCCCAGGGGTACAACTTTTACCCCATTGCGAGGAGTCTTCTCGCACAGCTTGATAGCCTCTCCAGATGTGGCGAAGCACGTGTTTCTACGAAATTCTTGCTTGGCGCTACGTCCCGTCAAAATTCGCCCCAATGCGTCGTCTATGGGATTTTGGGGCCAAATTATTACCCCAGGTGACATCATCGTACCCCTGATCGCTTATAAAAGTCGGGGATTTATATTCCCATATTGGCCGCACAATTTGACGCCCATTTCGAGGGTCTACGACAAAAATTGTGGGACGAGGGACACGCCAAAATTTGAACGAAAGAGGGGCATTTGCACCCCAGGGGTACAACTTACACCCCATTGCGAGATATGTTCTCGCACAGCTTGACAGTCTCTCCAAATGTGGTGAATCACGTGTTTCTACGAAATTCTTGGTCTGCGCTATGTCCCGTCAAAGTTGGCCGTAATGCATTGTCGTTGTAAATTTAGGGGTGGTTTTTTGCCCCGTGTGACATCATCGTACCCCCGATCCCTTATAAAAGTCATAGCACACCGAATTTATATAGGACGCACGATTTGACGACGTTTCGAGGGTCTACGACAAAAACTGCGGGACTAGTTACGCGCCGAAAAACGTACGGAAGAAGTAAGAATAATAATAATAATAACTAGATATGTACATTTCCTGAAGAAAATGTGAGTGGTGCTTGCGGTGGCAAAACTCGGCCCTCGGTTGCTAGGGTGTTGATATGCAGTTGCTATGGCACCCATGATGGTTGCTAGGGCCGTTGCTATGGTACCCGGGGTGGTTGCTAGGGTGTTGCTATGCGGTTGCTAGGGTATACGGGGTGGTTGCTAGGGTGTTGCTATGTGGTTTCTAAGGTACCTGGGGTGGTTGCTATGGCCGTTTCTAGGGTACTCGGGGTGGTTGCTAGGGTACCCGGGGTGGTTGCTAGGGTGTTGCTATGCGGTTGCTAGGGTACACGGGGTGGTTGCTAGGGTGTTGCTATGCGGTTTCTAAGGTACCTGGGGTGGTTGCTATGGCCGTTGCTAGGGCACTCGGGGTGGTTGCTAGGGTACCCGGGGTGGTTGCTAGGGTGTTGCTATGCGGTTGCTAGGGTATCCGGGGTGGTTGCTAGGGCCGTTGCTAGGGTAGCCGGGGTGGTTGCTAGGGCCGTTGCTATGGTACCCGGGGTGGTTGCTAGGGCCGTTACTATGGTACCCGGGGTGGTTGCTAGGGTGTTGCTATGTGGTTTCTAGGGTACCCGGGGTGGTTGCTAGGGCCGTTGCTAGGGTACCCAGGGTGGTTGCTAAGGTGTTGCTATGCGGTTGCTATGGTACTCGGGTGGTTACTAGGGCAGTTGCTATGCGGTTGCTAGGGTACTTGGGTGGTTGCTAGGGCTGTTGCTAAGGTAACCGGGCTAGTTGCTATGGCGTTGGTATGCAGTTGCTACTTGTCAAAGATCATTACTATGGAGTGGTATAGAGGTCTTTGCCTGATTAGCCCTTAGCTAATTGCTATTAGCATGAAGCTATTGAGTGCTAGCATGTGTAGCATGTTGAGAGTTTGCTAGCATGAGTCAAAAGTAGCAACTCCCATGTCTATGCGACATTCTGATACAAAAATATAGGTCTTGCTAATTGGTTGCTAGGGTACTCTGTTTGGTTGCTAGGGAGTGGCCAATGACGACACTGAAAAGTGTAGTTGCCAGTATGAGTCATATAAACCAACCCCCATGTCTCTGTGACATTCAGGTCAGAAGATATGCCTGTGTGGCTTTAGGTTGCTAGGGTACTCTGTTTGGTTGCTAGGGAGTGGCCAATAACGACAATGTAAAGTGTAGTTGCCAGTATGAGTGATTTAAACCAACCCCCATGTCTCTGTGACATTCAGGTGTGAAGATATGCCTGTGTGGCTTTGGGTTGCTAGGGTACTCTGTTTGGTTGCTAGGGAGTGGCCAATGACGACACTGTAAAGTCTAGTTGCCAGTATGAGTGATATAAACCAACCCCCATGTCTCTGTGACATTCAGGTCTGAAGATATGCCTGTGTGGCTTTGGGTTGCTAGGGTACTCTGTTTGGTTGCTAGGGAGTGTCAATGTTGATTGGTGATTGGGCGTTTGCTGCCCCGACTCAAAGGAGTCCGCCCCCATGTCTCTATGACACTCTGATCCAGAGATATGCATCTGGGCCCTTATAATGGAAGTCTATGGGATCAGTTGCTAGGGTGCCCTAAATGGTTGCTAGGGCGTGGCTTGACACCTTCATGATGATCCGGAGAGTCTGATTGGCCATCTGAGTAAAATGAGCCCGCCTCCATGTCTCTAGGCCAATGTGATGCTGAGTTATGCCCAATGTAAAACCCCTATGTAAATTACAATGGGTTTTCATGGGACGTCCCTTACCATAGAAAGTCAATGGGGCAAATTTGGAGAGCTCTTGCACCCCAGGGGTACAACTTTTACCCCATTGCGAGGAATCTTCTCGCACAGCTTGATAGCCTCTCCAGATGTGGCGAATCACGTGTTTCTACGAAATTCTTGCTTGGCGCTACGTCCCGTCAAAATTCGTCCCCATGCGTTGTCTATGGGATTTTGGGGCCGAATTTTTACCCCAGGTGACATCATCGTACCCCTGATCGCTTATAAAAGTCGGGGATCTACATTCCCATATTGGCCGCACAATTTGACGCCCATTTCGAGGGTCTACGACAAAAATTGCGGGACGAGGGGCGCGCCAAAATTTGAACGAAAGAGGGGCATTTGCGCCCCAGGGGTACAACTTATACCCCATTGCGAGATGTGTTCTTGCACAGCTTCACAGCCTCTCCAGTTGTGGTGAATCACGTGTTTCTACGAAATTCTGGGTCTGCGCTACGTCCCGTTAAAGTTGGCCGTAATGCATTGTCGTTGTAAATTTTGGGGTGGTTTTTTGCCCCGTGTGACATCATCGTACCCCCGATCCCTTATAAAAGTCATAGCACACCGAGTCTATATAGGACGCACGATTTGACGCCCGTTTCGAGGGTCTACGACAAAAACTGTGGGACTAGTTACGCGCCGAAAAACGTACGGAAGAAGTAAGAAGAAGAAGAAGAAGAAGAAGAAGAAGAAGAAGAAGAATAATAAGTATGTCGAATAGTAATAGTGATGCTTTGCCTATGGCAAGCACCACTAATAAGCACGCACAACAATAATAGTGATGCTTTGCCTATGGCAAGCACCACTAACTAGATATGTACATTTCCTGAAGAAAATGTGAGTGGTGCTTGCTGTGGCAAAACTCGGCCCTCGGTTGCTAGGGTGATGTAATTGGTTGCTAGGGTGTGGCTATGAAGATCATAGGTCACTACTTATAGGTCGAGTCCAAACCCACAAACCTCTATGACTTTCTGATCCAAAGATATATAACAAATTGTATGGCAATGTTAGTCTATCAGAGATTTTGCCAAAATTTCCCACCCGCTTTAAGATAATCGTACGCCCGATCGCTTCAAAAATGCATAGCACACCTCTCCTCAATAAGCCGGTCGATTTGAGACGTCATTCATGGGTCTGTGACAAACGGTGCGGGATAAGTTACACTTCAAAGTTCCTATGGCCCTGGATGAACATTCTGCCAATGAAAGTCTATGGGATATTTTTGCCCACTTTTTCGTGCGCAGTTTGAACATCATAGCTCCAATCGCTCCGAAAACTCATAGAACACCTCTTCTCAATAAGCCGCAACATTTGACACCTCATTCATGGGTCTACGGCAAACGGTGCCAGACAAATTACACACCGAAGTTCCTATGGGCCTGTGTGTGTGTGTGAGAAAGTGACAGTTGAGATTCAAATTCACAGACATTCTGCAATTGTAAATCAATGGGATTTTTTGGCCCACTTTTTCATGCGCTGTGTAAACATCGTAGGTCCGATCGCTTAGAAAAGTCATAGCACACCTCTCCTCAATGAGCCGGTCGATTTGACACCTCATTCATGGATCTACGACAAACGTTGTGGGAGGAGTAGCGTGCCGAAGTTTTGTCAGGGCGAACAGTAATAGTAATACTAGATATGTACATTTCCTGAAGAAAATGTGAGTGGTGCTTGCAGTGGCAAAACTCGGCCCTCGGTTGCTAGGGTGTTGATATGCAGTTGCTATGGCACCCATGATGGTTGCTAGGGCCGTTGCTATGGTACCCTGGGTGGTTGCTATGCGGTTGCTAGGGTACCCAGGGTGGTTGCTAGGGCCGTTGCTAGGGTACCCGGGGTGGTTGCTAGGGTGTTGCTATGTGGTTGCTAGGGTACCCGGGGTGGTTGCTAGGGTGTTGCTATGCGGTTGCTAGGGTATCCGGGGTGGTTGCTAGGGCCGTTGCTATGGTACCCGGGGTGGTTGCTAGGGTGTTGCTATGCGGTTTCTAGGGTACCCGGGGTGGTTGCTAGGGCCGTTGCTAGGGTACCCAGGGTGGTTACTAGGGCAGTTGCTATGCGGTTGCTATGGTACTCGGGTGGTTACTAGGGCAGTTGCTATGCGGTTGCTAGGGTACTTGGGTGGTTGCTAGGGCCGTTGCTAAGGTAACCAGGCTAGTTGCTATGGCGTTGGTATGCAGTTGCTACTTGTCAAAGATCATTACTATGGAGTGTTATAGAGGTCTTTGCCTGATTAGCCCTTAGCTAATTGCTATTAGCATGAAGCTATTGAGTGCTAGCATGTGTAGCATGTTGAGAGTTTGCTAGCATGAGTCAAAAGTAGCAACTCCCATGTCTATGCGACATTCTGATACAAAAATATAGGTCTTGCTAATTGGTTGCTAGGGTACTCTGTTTGGTTGCTAGGGAGTGGCCAATGACGACACTGTAAAGTGTAGTTGCCAGTATGAGTGATATAAACCAACCCCCATGTCTCTGTGACATTCAGGTCAGAAGATATGCCTGTGTGGCTTTAGGTTGCTAGGGTACTCTGTTTGGTTGCTAGGGAGTGGCCAATAACGACAATGTAAAGTGTAGTTGCCAGTATGAGCGATTTGAAACAACTCCCATGTCTCTGTGACATTCAGGTGTGAAGATATGCCTGTGTGGCTTTGGGTTGCTAGGGTACTCTGTTTGGTTGCTAGGGAGTGGCCAATGACGACACTGTAAAGTGTAGTTGCCAGTATGAGTGATATAAACCAACCCCCATGTCTCTGTGACATTCAGGTGTGAAGATATGCCTGTGTGGATTTGGGTTGCTAGGGTACTCTGTTTGGTTGCTAGGGAGTGGCCAGTGACGACACTGTAAAGTGTAGTTGCCAGTATGAGTGATATAAACCAATCCCCATGTCTCTGTGACATTCAGGTCTGAAGATATGCCTGTGTGGCTTTGGGTTGCTAGGGTACTCTGTTTGGTTGCTAGGGAGTGGCCAATGACGACAATGTAAAGTGTAGTTGCCAGTATGAGTGATATAAACCAACCCCCATGTCTCTGTGACATTCAGGTCAGAAGATATGCCTGTGTGGCTTTACGTTGCTAGGGTACTCTGTTTGGTTGCTAGGGAGTAGCCAATGACGACAATGTAAAGTGTAGTTGCCAGTATGAGTGATTTAAACCAACCCCCATGTCTCTGTGACATTCAGGTGTGAAGATATGCCTGTGTGGCTTTGGGTTGCTAGGGTACTCTGTTTGGTTGCTAGGGAGTGGCCAATGACGACACTGTAAAGTGTAGTTGCCAGTATGAGTGATATAAACCAATCCCCATGTCTCTGTGACATTCAGGTCTGAAGATATGCCTGTGTGGCTTTGGGTTGCTAGGGTACTCTGTTTGGTTGCTAGGGAGTGGCCAATGACGACACTGTAAAGTGTAGTTGCCAGTATGAGTGATATAAACCAACCCCCATGTCTCTGTGACATTCAGGTCTGAAGATATGCCTGTGTGGCTTTGGGTTGCTAGGGTACTCTGTTTGGTTGCTAGGGAGTGTCAATGTTGATTGGTGATTGGGCGTTTGCTGCCCCGACTCAAAGGAGTCCGCCCCCATGTCTCGATGACACTCTGATCCAGAGATATGCATCTGGGCCCTTATAATGGAAGTCTATGGGATCAATTGCTAGGGTGCCCTAAATGGTTGCAAGGGCGTGGCTTGACACCTTCATGATGATCCGGAGAGTCTGATTGGCCATCTGAGTAAAATGAGCCCGCCTCCATGTCTCTAGGCCAATGTGATCCAAAGATATCCATATGGGTCATTATAATAGCAGTCTATGGGATCAGTTGCTAGGGTGCTTTAAATGGTTGTTAGGGCGTGGCTAGACTGCTTCACAGTGATCCGGAGAGTCTGATTGGTTGTCTGAGTAAAATGAGCCCGCCCCCATGTCTCTATGACACTGTGATGCAGAGTTATGTTCAATGCAAAATCCCTATGTAAATTACCATAGTAGGAAAAACACATGTGTTTCATGGGCCACCTCTCACCATAGTAAGTCAATGGGGCGACTTTGGGGGGCTTTCGCGCCCCAGGGGTACAACTTATACCCCATTGAGAGGTATGTTCTCGCACAGCTTGATAGCCTCTCCACATGTGGCGAATCACGTGTTTCTGTGAAATTCTCGCTAGGCGCTACGTCCCGTCAAAGTTTGCCACAATGCATTGTCAATACGATTTTTAGGGCCGCCTTTTCGCCCCGTGTGATGTCATCGTACCCCCGATCGCTTATAAAAGTCATAGCACACCGAATCTATATAGGACGCACGATTTGACGCCTGTTTCGAGGGTCTATGACAAAAACTGCGGGACTAGTTACGCGCCGAAATCCTGCACGGAAGAAGAAGAATAATAATAATAAGCACGCACAACAGTAATAGTGATGCTTTGCCTATGGCAAGCACCACTAACTAGATATGTACATTTCCTGAAGAAAATGTGAGTGGTGCTTGCGGTGGCAAAACTCGGCCCTCGGTTGCTAGGGTGATGTTATTGGTTACTAGGATGTGGCTGTGAAGATCATAGGTCACTACTTATAGGCCGAGTCAAAACCCACAAACCTCTATGACTTTCTGATCCAAAGATATGATCTCACAAATTGTATGGCAATATTAGTGTATCTGAGATTTTGCCCAAATTTCTCGCCTGCTTTACGATAATCGTACGCTCGATCGCTTAAATTCATAACACACCTCTCTTCAATAAGCCGGTCGATTTGAGACGTCATTCATGGGTCTATGACAAACGGTGTGGGACTAGTTACACACCGAAGTTCATAATGGCCTGCATGAACATTCTGCCAATGAAAGTCTATGGTATATTTTTGGCTGCTTTTTCGTGCGCTTTTTGAACATCGTTCGTCCAATCCCTCCGTAAAGTCATAGCACACCTCTCCTTAACAAGCCGCAACATTTGACACCTCATTCATGGGTCTACGGCAAACGGTGCCGGACAAATTAGGCACCGAAGTTCCTATGGGCCTGTGTGTGTGTGTGTGTGAGAAAGTGACAGTTGAGATTCAAAATCACAGACATTCTGCCATTGTAAATCAATGGGATTTTTTAGCCCGCTTTTTCCTCCGCTGTGTGAACATCGTAAGTCCGATCGCTTAGAAAAGTCATAGCACACCTCTCCTAAATAAGCCGCAACATTTGACACCTCATTCATGGGTCTATGGCAAACGGTGCCGGACAAATTATGCACCAAAGTTCCTATGGGCCTGTGTGTGTGTGTGTGTGAGAAAGTGACAGTTGAGATTCAAAATCACAGACATTCTGCCATTGTAAATCAATGGGATTTTTTAGCCCGCTCTTTCCTCCGCTGTGTGAACACCGTAGGTCCGATTGCTTAGAAAAGTCCTAGCACACCTCTCCTCAATGAGCCGGTCGATTTGACACCTCATTCATTAATCTACGACAAACGGTGTGGGAGGAGTAGCGCGCCGAAACTTTGTCAGGGCGAACAGTAATAGTAATACCCGGGGTGGTTGCTAGGGTGTTGCTATGTGGTTGCTAGGGTACATGGGGTGGTAGCTATGCGGTTGTTAGGGTACCCTGGGTGGTTGCTAGGGCAGTTGCTAGGGTACCTGGGGTGGTTGCTAGGGTGTTGCTATGTGGTTGCCAGGGTACCCGGGGTGGTTGCTAGGGTGTTGCTATGCGGTTGCTAAGGTCCCTGGGGTGGTTGCTAGGGCCGTTGCTAGGGTACACGGAGTGGTTGCTAGGGTACCCGGGGTGGTTGCTAGGGCCGTTGCTAGGGTACACGGAGTGGTTGCTAGGGTACCTGGGGTGGTTGCTAGGGCCGTTGCTAGGGTACCCAGGGTTGTTGCTAAGATGTTGATATGCGGTTGCTAGGGTATCCGGGGTGGTTGCTAGGGTGTTGCTATGCGGTTGCTAGGGTATCCGGGGTGGTTGCTAGGGTCGTTGCTAGGGTACCTGGGGTGGTTGCTAGGGTGTTGCTATGTGGTTGCCAGGGTACCCGGGGTGGTTGCTAGGGTGTTGCTAGGGTACCTGGAGTGGTTGCTAGGGTGTTGCTATGTGGTTGCTAGGGTATCCGGGGTGGTTGCTAGGATGTTGCTATGTGGTTGCTAGGGTATCCGAGGTGGTTGCTAGGGTGTTGCTATGCGGTTGCTAGGGTATCTGGGGTGGTTGCTAGGGCCGTTGCTAGGGTACCTGGAGTGGTTGCTAGGGTGTTGCTATGTGGTTGCTAGGGTACCCGGGGTGGTTGCTAGGGTGTTGCTATGCGGTTGCTAGGGTATCCGTGGTGGTTGCTAGGGTGTTGCTATGCGGTTGCTAGGGTACCCGGGGTGGTTGCTAGGGCCGTTGCTAGGGTACCCAGGGTGGTTGCTAGGGCATTGGTATGCAGTTGCTACTTGTCAAAGATCATTACTATGGAGTGTTATAGAGGTCTTTGCCTGATTAGCCCTTAGCTAATTGCTATTAGCATGTAGCCATTGAGTGCTAGCATGTGTAGCATGTTGAGAGTTTGCTAGCATGAGTCAAAAGTAGCAACTCCCATATCTATGCGACATTCTGATACAAAAATATAGGTCTTGCTAATTGGTTGCTAGGGTACTCTGTTTGGTTGCTAGGGAGTGGCCAATGACGACACTGTAAAGTGTAGTTGCCAGTATGAGTGATATAAACCAACCCCCATGTCTCTGTGACATTCAGGTCAGAAGATATGCCTGTGTGGCTTTAGGTTGCTAGGGTACTCTGTTTGGTTGCTAGGGAGTGGCCAATGATGACACTGTAAAGTGAAGTTGCCAGTATGAGTGATATAAACAAACCCCCATGTCTCTGTGACATTCAGGTCTGAAGATATGCCTGTGTGGCTTTGGGTTGCTAGGGTACTCTGTTTGGTTGCTAGGGAGTGTCAATGTTGATTGGTGATTGGGCGTTTGCTGCCCCGACTCAAAGGAGTCCGCCCCCATGTCTCTATGACACTCTGATCCAGAGATATGCATCTTGGCCCTTATAATGAAAGTCTATGGGATCAGTTGCTAGGGTGCCCTAAATAGTTGCTAGGGCGTGGCTTGACACCTTCATGATGATCCGGAGAGTCTGATTGGCCATCTGAGTAAAATGAGCCCACCTCCATGTCTCTAGGCCAATGTGATGCTGAGTTATGCCCAATGCAAAATCCCTATGTAAATTACCATGGCTTTTCATGGGACGTCCCTTTACCATTATAAGTCAATGGGGCAAATTTTGGGGGACTCTTGCACCCCTGGGGTACAACTTTTACCCCATTGCGAGGTGTCTTCTCGCACAGCTTGATAGCCTCTCCAGATGTGGCGAATCAGGTGTTTCTACGAAATTCAGTCTCGGCGCTACGTCCCGTCAAAGTTGGCCGCAATGCATTGTCTATGGGATTTTGGGGGCGAATAAAAATGGGCTGTGACATCATCGTACCCCCAATGGTTTTAAAAAGTTCTCAGAATTTTTTGGTCAATGGGCCGCACAATTTGACGCCTATTTCGAGGGTCTACGACAAAAACTGCGGGAAGTAATTTTTTTGCATAAAAGGGGCGCTGGCACCCCAGGGGTACAACTTTTACCCCGTTGCGAGGTGTCTTCTCGCACAACTTACCAGCCTCCCCAAATGTGGCGAATCGTGTTTTTCTACAAAATTCCTGCTCTGTGGGACGTCCCGTCAAAGTTGGCCGTAATGCATTGTCGTTGTAAATTTTGGTGTGGTTCCTTGCCCCGTGTGACATCATCGTACCCCCGATCCCTTATAAAAGTCATAGCACACCGAGTCTATGTAGGACGCATGATTTGACGCCCGTTTCGAGGGTCTGTGACAAAAACTGCGGGACTAGTTACGCGCCAAAATGTGTACGGAAGAAGTGGAATAATAATAATAATAAGTATGTCGAATAGTAATAGTGATGCTTTGCCTATGGCAAGCACCACTAATTATAACTAGATATGTACATTTCCTGAAGAAAATGTGTGTGGTGCTTGCAGTGGCAAAACTCGGACCTCGGTTGCTAGGGTGTTGATATGCAGTTGCTATGGCACCCATGATGGTTGCTAGGGCCGTTGCTATGGTACCTGGGCTGGTTGCTAGGGTGTTGCTATGCGGTTGCTAGGGTACACGGGGTGGTTGCTAGGGCCGTTGCTAGGGTACCCGGGGTGGTTGCTAGGGTGTTGCTATGCGGTTGCTAGGGTACCCAGGGCGGTTGCTAGGGTGTTGCTATGCAGTTGCTAGGGTACCCGGGGTGGTTGCTAGGGCCGTTGCTAGGGTACCCAGGGTGGTTGTTAAGGTGTTGCTATGCGGTTGCTAGGGTATCTGGGCTGGTTGCTAGGGTGTTGCTATGCGGTTGCTATGGTACCCGGGGTGGTTACTAGGGCCGTTGCTATGGTACCCGGGGTGGTTGCTAGGGAGTTGCTATGCGGTTTCTAGGGTACCCGGGGTGGTTGCTAGGGCCGTTGCTAGGGTACCCAGGGTGGTTGCTAAGGTGTTGCTATGTGGTTGCTATGGTACTCGGGTGGTTACTAGGGCAGTTGCTATGCAGTTGCTAGGGTACTTGGGTGGTTGCTAGGGCCATTGCTAAGGTAACCGGGCTAGTTGCTATGGCATTGGTATGCAGTTGCTACTTGTCAAAGATCATTACTATGGAGTGTTATAGAGGTCTTTGCCTGATTAGCCCTTAGCTAATTGCTATTAGCATGTAGCTATTGAGTGCTAGCATGTGTAGCATGTTGAGAGTTTGCTAGCATGAGTCAAAAGTAGCAACTCCCATGTCTATGCGACATTCTGATACAAAGATATAGGTCTTGCTAATTGGTTGCTAGGGTACTCTGTTTGGATGCTAGGGAGTGGCCAATGACGACACTGTAAAGTGTAGTTGCCAGTATGAGTGACATAAACCAACCCCCATGTCTCTGTAACATTCAGGTCTAAAGGTATGCCTGTGTGGCTTCGGGTTGCTAGGGTACTCTGTTTGGTTGCTAGGGAGTGGCCAATGACGACACTGTAAAGTGTAGTTGCCAGTATGAGTGATATAAACCAACTCCCATGTCTCTGTGACATTCAGGTCTGAAGATATGCCTGTGTGGCTTTGGGTTGCTAGGGTACTCTGTTTGGTTGCTAGGGAGTGTCAATGTTGATTGGTGATTGGGCGTTTGTTGCCCCGACTCAAAGGAGTCCGCCCCCATGTCTCTATGACACTCTGATCCAGAGATATGCATCTGGGCCCTTATAATGGAAGTCTATCGGAACAGTTGTTAGGGTGCCCTAAATGGTTGCTAGGGCGTGGCTTGACACCTTCATGATGATCCCGAGAGTCTGATTGGCCATCTGAGTAAAATGAGCCCGCCTCCATGTCTCTAGGCCAATGTGATGCTGAGTTATACCCAATGCAAAATCCCTATGTAAATTACCATGGGTTTTCATGGGACGTCCCTTCACCATTATAAGTCAATGGGGGAAATTTGGAGAGCTCTTGCACCCCAGGGGTACAACTTTTACCCCATTGCGAGGAGTCTTCTCGCACAGCTTGATAGCCTCTCCAGATGTGGCGAATCAGGTGTTTCTACGAAATTCACTCTCGGCGCTACTTCCCGTCAAAGTTGGCCGCAATGCATTGTCTATGGGATTTTGGGGGCGAATAAAAATGGGCTGTGACATCATCGTACCCCCAATGGTTTTAAAAAGTTCTCAGAATTTTTTGGTCAATGGGCCGCACAATTTGACGCCTATTTCGAGGGTCTACGACAAAAACTGCGGGAAGTAATTTTTTTGCATAAAGGGGGCGGTTGCACCCCAGGGGTACAACTTTTACCCCATTGCGAGGTGTCTTCTCGCACAGCTTACCAGCCTCCCCAAATGTGGCGAATCGCGTTTTTCTACAAAATTCCTGCTCGGTGGGACGTCCCGTCAAAGTTGGCCGTAATGCATTGTCGTTGTAAATTTTGGTGTGGTTCTTTGCCCCGTGTGACATCATCGTACCCCCGATCCCTTATAAAAGTCATAGCACACCGAATCTATATAGGCCGCACGATTTGACGCCTGTTTCGAGGCTCTATGACAAAAACTGCGGGACTAGTTACGCGCCGAAATTTGCACGGAAGAAGAAGAAGAAGAAAAATAAGTATGTCGAATAGTAATAGTGATGCTTTGCCTATGGCAAGCACCACTAATAATAACTAGATATGTACATTTCCTGAAGAAAATGTGAGTGGTGCTTGCAGTGGCAAAACTCGGCCCTCGGTTGCTAGGGTGTTGATATGCAGTTGCAATGGCACCCATGATGGTTGCTAGGGCCGTTGCTATGGTACCTGGGCTGGTTGCTAGAGTGTTGCTAGGGTACACGGGGTGGTTGCTAGGGCCGTTGTTAGGGTACCTGGGGTGGTTGCTAGGGTGTTGCTGTGCGGTTGCTAGGGTACCCAGGGTGGTTGCTAGGGTGTTGCTATTCAGTTGCTAGGGTACCCAGGGTGGTTGCTAAGGTGTTGCTATGTGGTTGCTAGGGTACCCGGGTTGGTTGCTAGGGTGTTGCTATGCGGTTGCTAGGGTACACGGGGTGGTTGCTAGGGTGTTGCTATGCGGTTGCTATGGTACCCAGGGTGGTTGCTAAGGTGTTGCTATGCTGTTGCTAGGGTACCCAGGGTGGTTGCTAGGGTGTTGCTATGCGGTTGCTAGGGTATCCAGGGTGGTTGCTAGGGCCGTTGCTAGGGTGTTGCTATGCGTTGCTATGGTACCCGGGGTGGTTGCTAGGGCCGTTGCTAGGGTACCCAGGGTGGTTGCTAAGGTGTTGCTATGCGGTTGCTAGGGTACCCAGGGTGGTTGCTAGGGTGTTGCTATGCAGTTGCTAGGGTAACCAGGGTGGTTGCTATGTGGTTGCTAGGGTAACCAGGGTGGTTGCTAAGGTGTTGCTATGCGGTTGCTATGGTACCTGGGTGGTTGCTAGGGCCGTTGCTAAGGTACCTGGGGTAGTTGCTAGGGCATTGGTAGGCAGTTGCTATATGTCAAAGATCATTACTATGGAGTGTTATAGAGGTCTTTGATTGATTAGCCCTTAGCTAATTGCTATTAGCATGCAGCCATTGAGTGCTAGCATGTGTAGCATGTTGAGAGTTTGCTAGCATGAGTCAAAAGTAGCAACTCCCATGTCTATGCGACATTCTGATACAAAGATATAGGTCTTGCTAATTGGTTGCTAGGGTACCCTGTTTGGTTGCTAGGGAGTGGCCAATGAAAACACTGTAAAGTGTAGTTGCCAGTATGAGTGATATAAACCAACCCCCATGTCTCTGTGACATTCAGGTCTGAAGATATGCCTGTGTGGATTCAGGTTGCTAGGGTGCGCTGTTTGGTTGCTAGGGAGTGGCCAATAACGACAATGTAAAGTGTAGTTGCCAATATGAGTGATTTAAACCAACCCCCATGTCTCTGTGACATTCAGGTGAGAAGATATGCCTGTGTGGCTTTGGGTTGCTAGGGTACTCTGTTTGGTTGCTAGGGAGTGGCCAATGACGACACTGTGAAGTGTAGTTGCCAGTATGAGTGATATAAACCAACCCCCATGTCTCTGTGACATTCAGGTCTGAAGATATGCCTGTGTGGCTTTGGGTTGCTAGGGTACTCTGTTTGGTTGCTAGGGAGTGTCAATGTTGATTGGTGATTGGGCGTTTGCTGCCCCGACTCAAAGGAGTCCGCCCCCATGTCTCTATGACACTTTGATCCAGAGATATGCATCTGGGCCCTTATAATGGAAGTCTAAGGGATCAGTTGCTAGGGTGCCCTAAATGGTTGCTAGGGCGTGGCTTGACACCTTAATGATGATCCGGAGAGTCTGATTGGCCATCTGAGTAAAATGAGCCCGCCTCCATGTCTCTAGGCCAATGTGATCCAAAGATATCCATATGGGTCATTATAATAGCAGTCTATGGGATCAGTTGCTAGGGTGCTGTAAATGGTTGTTAGGGCGTGGCTTTACTGCTTCACAGTGATCCGGAGAGTCTGATTGGTTGTCTGAGTAAAATGAGCCCGCCCCCATGTCTCAATGACACTGTGATGCAGAGTTATGTTCAATGCAAAATCCCTATGTAAATTACCATAGTAGGAAAAACGCATGTGTTTCATGGGCCGCCCCTCACCATAGTAAGTCAATGGGGCAACTTTGGGGCGCTTTTGCACCCCAGGGGTGCAACTTATACACCATTGAGTGGTGTGTTCTCGCACAGCTTGATAGCCTCTCCAAATGTGGCGAATCACATGTTTCTGCGAAATTGTCGCTCGGCGCTACGTCCCGTCAAAGTTTGCCACAATGCATTTTCTATGGGACGTTTTTGGGGCGCTTTTTTGCCCCGTGTGATGTCATCGTACCCCCGATCCCTTATAAAAGTCATAGCACACCGAGTCTATATAGGCCGCACGATTTGACACCTGTTTCGAGGGTCTACGTCAAAAACTGCGGGACAAGTTACGCGCCGAAATTTCGCAAAGAAGAATAATAAGAAGAAGAAGAAGAAGAAGAACTAGATATGTACATTTCCTGAAGAAAATGTGAGTGGTGCTTGCAGTGGCAAAACTCGGCCCTCGGTTGCTAGGGTGTTGATATGCAGTTGCTATGGCACCCATGATGGTTGCTAGGGCCGTTGCTATGGTACCCGGGGTGGTTGCTAGGGTGTTGCTATGCGGTTGCTAGGGTACCCAGGGTGGTTGCTAGGGTGACGCTATGCGGTTGCTAGGGTACCCAGGATGGTTGCTAGGGTGTTGCTATGCGGTTGCTAGGGTACCCGGGGTGGTTGCTAGGGTGTTGCTATGCGGTTGCTAGGGTACCCGGGGTGGTTGCTAGGGCCGTTGCTAGGGTACCCAGGGTGGTTGCTAAGGTGTTGCTATGTGGTTGCTAGGGTATCTGGGGTGGTTGCTAGGGTGTTGCTATGTGGTTTCTAGGGTACCCAGGGTGGTTGCTAGGGTGTTGCTATGCGGTTGCTAGGGTACCCGGGGTGGTTGCTAGGGCCGTTGCTAGGGTACCCGGGGTGGTTGCTAGGGTGTTGCTATGCGGTTGCTAGGGTACCCGGGGTGGTTGCTAGGGCCGTTACTAGGGTAAACAGGGTGGTTGCTAAGGTGTTGCTATGTGGATGCTAGGGTACCTGGGGTGGTTGCTAGGGTGTTGCTATGTGGTTGCTAGGGTACTCGGAGTGGTTGCTAGTGTAGTTGCTAGGGTACCCAGGGTGGTTGCTGGGGTACTTGGGTGGTTACTAGGGCCGTTTCTATGCGGTTGCTAGGGTACTTGGGTGGTTGCTAGGGCCGTTGCTAAGGTACCCGGGGTAGTTGCTAGGGTATTGGTAGGCAGTTGCTATTTGTCAAAGATCATTACTATGGAGTGTTATAGAGGTCTTTGCCTGATTAGCCCTTAGCTAATTGCTATTAGCATGCAGCCATTGAGTGCTAGCATGTGTAGCATGTTGAGAGTTTGCTAGCATGAGTCAAAAGTAGCAACTCCCATGTCTATGCGACATTCTGATACAAAGATATAGGTCTTGCTAATTGGTTGCTAGGGTACTCTGTTTGGTTGCTAGGGAGTGGCCAATGACGACACTGTAAAGTGTAGTTGCCAGTATGAGTGATATAAACCAACCCCCATGTCTCTGTGACATTCAGGTCTGAAGATATGCCTGTGTGGCTTTGGGTTGCTAGGGTACTCTGTTTGGTTGCTAGGGAGTGTCAATGTTGATTGGTGATTGGGCGTTTGCTGCCCCGACTCAAAGGAGTCCGCCCCCATGTCTCTATGACACTCTGATCCAGAGATATGCATCTGGGCCCTTATAATGGAAGTCTATGGGATCAGTTGCTAGGGTGCCCTAAATGGTTGCTAGGGCGTGGCTTGACACCTTCATGATAATCCGGAGAGTCTGATTGGCCATCTGAGTAAAATGAACCCGCCTCCATGTCTCTAGGCCAATGTGATGCTGAGTTATGCCCAATGCAAAATCCCTATGTAAATTACAATGGGTTTTCATGGGACGTCGCTTACCATAGAAAGCACCTGCATTTTAGCCTGTGTTAATGCAGTTTAATCTGTATTGAGACTTCTAGTATTGTGATACTCAGCATTTTGATAGATATTGATTACTGTTATAGCCATACATCATTTGTTTAAGTAAAATAATATTGTTTAAGTAAAATAATATCATATTGAGTAAAATAGCACAATATATTTTTAGGATACACAATACTAGTCGTGCTAAAATCATGCTAGCGACTTGCTAGTCATGCTAAAATCATGCTAGCGACTTGGTAGTCATGCTAAAATAATGCTAAAATCATGCTAGCGACTTGCTAGTCGTGTTAAAATCATGCTAGCGACTTGCTAGTAATGCTAAAATCATGCTAGCGACTTGCTAAAATCATTCTAGCGACTTGCTAGTCATGCTAAAATAATGTTAAAATCATTCTAGCGACTTGCTAGTTATGCTAAAATCATGCTAGCGACTTGCTAGTCGTGCTAAAATCATGCTAGCGACTTGCTAGTCGTGCTAAAATCATGTTAGCGACTTGCTAGTCGTGCTAAAATCATGCTAGCGACTTGCAAGTTATGCTAAAATCATGCTAGCGACTTGCTAGTCATGCTAAAATAATGCTAAAATCATTCTAGCGACTTGCTAGTTATGCTAAAATCATGTTAGCGACTTGTTAGTCGTGCTAAAATCATGCTAGCGACTGGCTAGTCATGCTAAAATAATGCTAAAATCATTCTAGCGACTTGCTAGTCGTGCTAAAATCATGCTAGCGACTTGCTAGTCGTGCTAAAATCATGCTAGCGACTTGCTAGTCATGCTAAAATAATGCTAAAATCATTCTAGCGACTTGCTAGTCGTGCTAAAATCATGCTAGCGACTTGCTAGTCATGCTAAAATAATGCTAAAATCATGTTAGCGACTTGTTAGTCGTGCTAAAATCATGCTAGCGACTTGCTAGTCATGCTAAAATAATGCTAAAATCATTCTAGCGACTTGCTAGTCGTGCTAAAATCATGTTAGCGACTTGTTAGTCGTGCTAAAATCATGCTAGCGACTTGCTAGTCATGCTAAAATAATGCTAAAATCATGCTAGCGACTTGCTAGTCGTGCTAAAATCATGCTAGCGACTTGCTAGTCGTGCTAAAATCATGCTAGCGACTTGCTAGTCGTGCTAAAATCATGCTAGCGACTTGCTAGTTATGCTAAAATCATGCTAGCGACTTGCTAGTCGTGCTAAACTCATGCTAGCGACTTGTTAGTCGTGCTAAAATAATGCTAAAATCATTCTAGCGACTTGCTAGTCATGCTAAAATCATGCTAGCGACTTGCTAGTCGTGCTAAAATCATGCTAGCGACTTGTTAGTCGTGCTAAAATAATGCTAAAATCATTCTAGCGACTTGCTAGTCATGCTAAAATCATGCTAGCGACTTGCTAGTCATGCTAAAATCATGCTAACGACTTGCTAGTCACGCTAAAATCATGCTAAAATCATGCTAGCGAATTGTTAGTCGTGCTAAAATCATGCTAGCGACTTGCTAGTCATGCTAAAATAATGCTAAAATCATTCTAGCGACTTGCTAGTTATGCTAAAATCATGCTAGCGACTTGTTAGTCGTGCTAAAATAATGCTAAAATCATTCTAGCGACTTGCTAGTCATGCTAAAATCATGCTAGCGACTTGCTAGTCATGCTAAAATCATGCTAGCGACTTGCTAGTCATGCTAAAATAATGCTAAAATCATGTTAGCGACTTGCTAGTCGTGCTAAAATCATGCTAGCGACTTGCTAGTCATGCTAAAATCATGCTAGCGACTTGCTAGTCATGTTAAAATCATGCTAGCGACTTGCTAGTCATGCTAAAATAATGTTAAAATCATGCTAGCGACTTGCTAGTCATCCTAAAATCATGCTAAAATCATGCTAGCGACTTGCTAGTCATCCTAAAATCATGCTAGCGACTTGCTAGTCGTGCTAAAATCATGCTAGCGACTTGCTAGTTATGCTAAAATCATGTTAGCGACTTGCTAGTCGTGCTAAAATCATGCTAGCGACTTGCTAGTCGTGTTAAAATCATGCTAGCGACTTGCTAGTTGTGTTAAAATCATGCTAGCGACTTGCTAGTCATGTTAAAATCATGCTAGCGACTTGCTAGTCACGTTAAAATCATGCTAAAATCATGCTAGCGAATTGTTAGTCGTGCTAAAATCATGCTAGCGACTTGCTAGTCATGCTAAAATAATGCTAAATCATTCTAGCGACTTGCTAGTCATCCTAAAATCATGCTAGCGACTTGCTAGTCATGCTAAAATCATGTTAGCGACTTGCTAGTCGTGCTAAAATCATGCTAGCGACTTGCTAGTTATGTTAAAATAATGCTAAAATCATGCTAGCGACTTGCTAGTCGTGCTAAAATAATGTTAAAATCATGCTAGTGACTTGCTAGTCGTGCTAAAATCATGCTAGCGACTTGCTAGTAATGCTAAAATCATGCTAGCGACTTGCTAGTCATGCTAAAAATAATGCTAAAATCATGTTAGCGACTTGCTAGTCGTGCTAAAATCATGTTAGTGACTTGCTAGTCGTGCTAAAATCATGCTAGCGACTTGCTAGTCATCCTAAAATCATGCTAAAATCATGCTAGCGACTTGCTAGTCATCCTAAAATCATGCTAGCGACTTGCTAGTCATGCTAAAATCATGTTAGCGACTTGTTAGTCGTGCTAAAATCATGCTAGCGACTTGCTAGTTATGCTAAAATAATGCTAAAATCATGCTAGCGACTTGCTAGACATCCTAAAATCATGTTAGCGACTTGCTAGTCGTGCTAAAGTCATGTTAGCGACTTGCTAGTCGTGCTAAAATCATGCTAGTGACTTGCTAGTCGTGCTAAAATCATGCTAGCGACTTGCTAGTCATGCCAAAATCATGCTAGCGACTTGCTAGACATCCTAAAATCATGTTAGCGACTTGCTAGTCGTGCTAAAATCATGCTAGTGACTTGTTGGTCGTGCTAAAATCATGCTAGCGACTTGCTAATCATGCTAAAATCATGCTAAAATCATGCTAGCGACTTGCTAGTCATGCTAAAATAATGTTAAAATCATGTTAGCGACTTTGCTAGTTGTGCTAAAATCATGCTAGCGACTTGCTAGTCATGCTAAAATCATGCTAGCGACTTGCCAGTCATGCTAAAATAATGCTAAAATCATGCTAGCGACTTGCTAGTCGTGTTAAAATCATGCTAGCGACTTGCTAGTCATGCTAAAATCATGCTAACGACTTGCTAAAATCATTCTAGCGACTTGCTAGTCATGCTAAAATAATGCTAAAATCATGGTAGCGACTTGCTAGTCGTGCTAAAATCATGCTAGCGACTTGCTAGTCATGCTAGCGACTTGCTAGTCGTGCTAAAATCATGCTAGCGACTTGCTAGTCATGCTAAAATTATGCTAAAATTATGCTATCGACTTGCTAGTCATGTTAAAATAATGCTAAAATCATGCTAGCGACTTGCTAGTCGTGCTAAAATCATGCTAGCGACTTGCTAGTCATGCTAAAATTATGCTAAAATCATGCTAGCGACTTGCTAGTCATGCTAAAATAATGCTAAAATCATGTTAGCGACTTTGCTAGTCGTGCTAAAATCATGCTATCGACTTGCTAGTCATGCTAAAATCATGCTAGCGACTTGCTAGTCATGCTAAAATAATGCTAAAATCATGCTAGCGACTTGCTAGTCGTGTTAAAATCATGCTAGCGACTTGCTAGTCATGGTAAAATCATGCTAGCGACTTGCTAAAATCATTCTAGCGACTTGCTAGTCATGCTAAAATCATGCTAGCGACTTGCTAGTTATGCTAAAATCATGCTAGCGACTTGCTAGTCATGCTAAAATCATGCTAGCGACTTGCTAGTCATGCTAAAATCATGCTAGCGACTTGCTAGTCATGCTAAAATCATGCTAGCGACTTGCTAGTCATGCTCAAATAATGCTAAAATCATGCTAGCGACTTGCTAGTCGTGCTAAAATCATGCTAGCGACTTGCTAGTCATGCTAAAATTATGCTAGCGACTTGCTAGTCATGCTAAAACAATGCTAAAATCATTCTAGCGACTTGCTAGTTATGCTAAAATAATGCTAAAATCATGCTAGCGACTTGCTAGTCATCCTAAAATCATGCTAGCGACTTGCTAGTCATGCTAAAATCATGCTAGCGACTTGCTAGTCATGCTAAAATAATGCTAAAATCATGCTAGTGACTTGGTGGTCGTGCTAAAATCATGCTAGCGACTTGCTAGTCATGTTAAAATAATGGTAACGACTTGCTAGTCGTGCTAAAATCATGCTAGCGACTTGCTAGTCATGCTAAAATCATGCTAGCGACTTGCTAGTCATGCTAAAATAATGCTAAAATCATGCTAGCGACTTGCTAGTCGTGTTAAAATCATGCTAGCGACTTGCTAGTCATGCTAAAATCATGCTAGCGACTTGCTAAAATCATGCTAGCGACTTGCTAGTCATGCTAAAATAATGCTAAAATAATTCTAGCGACTTGCTAGTTATGCTAAAATCATGCTAGCGACTTGCTAGTCGTGCTAAAATCATGCTAGCGACTTGCTAGTCGTGCTAAAATCATGTTAGCGACTTGCTAGTCGTGCTAAAATCATGCTAGCGACTTGCTAGTTATGCTAAAATCATGCTAGCGACTTGCTAGTCATGCTAAAATATAGCTAAAATCATTCTAGCGACTTGCTAGTTATGCTAAAATCATGTTAGCGACTTGTTAGTCGTGCTAAAATCATGCTAGCGACTTGCTAGTCATGCTAAAATAATGCTAAAGTCATTCTAGCGACTTGCTAGTCGTGCTAAAATCATGCTAGCGACTTGCTAGTCGTGCTAAAATCATGCTAGCGACTTGCTAGTCATGCTAAAATAATGCTAAAATCATTCTAGCGACTTGCTAGTCGTGCTAAAATCATGCTAGCGACTTGCTAGTCATGCTAAAATAATGCTAAAATCATGTTAGCGACTTGTTAGTCGTGCTAAAATCATGCTAGCGACTTGCTAGTCATGCTAAAATAATGCTAAAATCATTCTAGCGACTTGCTAGTCGTGCTAAAATCATGTTAGCGACTTGTTAGTCGTGCTAAAATCATGCTAGCGACTTGCTAGTCATGCTAAAATAATGCTAAAATCATGCTAGCGACTTGCTAGTCGTGCTAAAATCATGCTAGCGACTTGCTAGTCGTGCTAAAATCATGCTAGCGACTTGCTAGTCGTGCTAAAATCATGCTAGCGACTTGCTAGTTATGCTAAAATCATGCTAGCGACTAGTCATGCTAAAATAATGCTAAAATCATGCTAGCGACTTGCTAGTCGTGCTAAAATCATGCTAGCGACTTGCTAGTCGTGCTAAAATCATGTTAGCGACTTGCTAGTCGTGCTAAAATCATGCTAGCGACTTGCTAGTTATGCTAAAATCATGCTAGCGACTTGCTAGTCATGCTAAAATATAGCTAAAATCATTCTAGCGACTTGCTAGTTATGCTAAAATCATGTTAGCGACTTGTTAGTCGTGCTAAAATCATGCTAGCGACTTGCTAGTCATGCTAAAATCATGTTAGTGACTTGCTAGTCGTGCTAAAATCATGCTAGCGACTTGCTAGTCATCCTAAAATCATGCTAAAATCATGCTAGCGACTTGCTAGTCATCCTAAAATCATGCTAGCGACTTGCTAGTCATGCTAAAATCATGTTAGCGACTTGTTAGTCGTGCTAAAATCATGCTAGCGACTTGCTAGTCATGCTAAAATATAGCTAAAATCATTCTAGCGACTTGCTAGTTATGCTAAAATCATGTTAGCGACTTGTTAGTCGTGCTAAAATCATGTTAGCGACTTGCTAGTCGTGCTAAAATCATGTTAGTGACTTGCTAGTCGTGCTAAAATCATGCTAGCGACTTGCTAGTCATCCTAAAATCATGCTAAAATCATGCTAGCGACTTGCTAGTCATCCTAAAATCATGCTAGCGACTTGCTAGTCATGCTAAAATCATGTTAGCGACTTGTTAGTCGTGCTAAAATCATGCTAGCGACTTGCTAGTTATGCTAAAATAATGCTAAAATCATGCTAGCGACTTGCTAGACATCCTAAAATCATGTTAGCGACTTGCTAGTCGTGCTAAAGTCATGTTAGCGACTTGCTAGTCGTGCTAAAATCATGCTAGTGACTTGCTAGTCGTGCTAAAATCATGCTAGCGACTTGCTAGTCATGCCAAAATCATGCTAGCGACTTGCTAGACATCCTAAAATCATGTTAGCGACTTGCTAGTCGTGCTAAAATCATGCTAGTGACTTGTTGGTCGTGCTAAAATCATGCTAGCGACTTGCTAGTCATGCTAAAATCATGCTAAAATCATGCTAGCGACTTGCTAGTCATGCTAAAATAATGTTAAAATCATGTTAGCGACTTTGCTAGTTGTGCTAAAATCATGCTAGCGACTTGCTAGTCATGCTAAAATCATGCTAGCGACTTGCCAGTCATGCTAAAATAATGCTAAAATCATGCTAGCGACTTGCCAGTCATGCTAAAATAATGCTAAAATCATGCTAACGACTTGCTAAAATCATTCTAGCGACTTGCTAGTCATGCTAAAATAATGCTAAAATCATGGTAGCGACTTGCTAGTCGTGCTAAAATCATGCTAGCGACTTGCTAGTCATGCTAGCGACTTGCTAGTCATGCTAAAATCATGCTAGCGACTTGCTAGTCATGCTCAAATAATGCTAAAATCATGCTAGCGACTTGCTAGTCGTGCTAAAATCATGCTAGCGACTTGCTAGTCATGCTAAAATTATGCTAAAATTATGCTATCGACTTGCTAGTCATGTTAAAATAATGCTAAAATCATGCTAGCGACTTGCTAGTCGTGCTAAAATCATGCTAGCGACTTGCTAGTCATGCTAAAATTATGCTAAAATCATGCTAGCGACTTGCTAGTCATGCTAAAATAATGCTAAAATCATGTTAGCGACTTTGCTAGTCGTGCTAAAATCATGCTATCGACTTGCTAGTCATGCTAAAATCATGCTAGCGACTTGCTAGTCATGCTAAAATAATGCTAAAATCATGCTAGCGACTTGCTAGTCGTGTTAAAATCATGCTAGCGACTTGCTAGTCATGGTAAAATCATGCTAGCGACTTGCTAAAATCATTCTAGCGACTTGCTAGTCATGCTAAAATAATGCTAAAATCATGGTAGCGACTTGCTAGTCGTGCTAAAATCATGCTAGCGACTTGCTAGTCATGCTAAAATCATGCTAGCGACTTGCTAGTCATGCTAAAATCATGCTAGCGACTTGCTAGTCATGCTCAAATAATGCTAAAATCATGCTAGCGACTTGCTAGTCGTGCTAAAATCATGCTAGCGACTTGCTAGTCATGCTAAAATTATGCTAGCGACTTGCTAGTCATGCTAAAACAATGCTAAAATCATTCTAGCGACTTGCTAGTTATGCTAAAATAATGCTAAAATCATGCTAGCGACTTGCTAGTCATCCTAAAATCATGCTAGCGACTTGCTAGTCATGCTAAAATCATGCTAGCGACTTGCTAGTCATGCTAAAATAATGCTAAAATCATGCTAGTGACTTGGTGGTCGTGCTAAAATCATGCTAGCGACTTGCTAGTCATGTTAAAATAATGGTAACGACTTGCTAGTCGTGCTAAAATCATGCTAGCGACTTGCTAGTCATGCTAAAATCATGCTAGCGACTTGCTAGTCATGCTAAAATAATGCTAAAATCATGCTAGCGACTTGCTAGTCGTGTTAAAATCATGCTAGCGACTTGCTAGTCATGCTAAAATCATGCTAGCGACTTGCTAAAATCATTCTAGCGACTTGCTAGTCATGCTAAAATAATGCTAAAATAATTCTAGCGACTTGCTAGTTATGCTAAAATCATGCTAGCGACTTGCTAGTCGTGCTAAAATCATGCTAGCGACTTGCTAGTCGTGCTAAAATCATGTTAGCGACTTGCTAGTCGTGCTAAAATCATGCTAGCGACTTGCTAGTTATGCTAAAATCATGCTAGCGACTTGCTAGTCATGCTAAAATATAGCTAAAATCATTCTAGCGACTTGCTAGTTATGCTAAAATCATGTTAGCGACTTGTTAGTCGTGCTAAAATCATGCTAGCGACTTGCTAGTCATGCTAAAATAATGCTAAAGTCATTCTAGCGACTTGCTAGTCGTGCTAAAATCATGCTAGCGACTTGCTAGTCGTGCTAAAATCATGCTAGCGACTTGCTAGTCATGCTAAAATAATGCTAAAATCATTCTAGCGACTTGCTAGTCGTGCTAAAATCATGCTAGCGACTTGCTAGTCATGCTAAAATAATGCTAAAATCATGTTAGCGACTTGTTAGTCGTGCTAAAATCATGCTAGCGACTTGCTAGTCATGCTAAAATAATGCTAAAATCATTCTAGCGACTTGCTAGTCGTGCTAAAATCATGTTAGCGACTTGTTAGTCGTGCTAAAATCATGCTAGCGACTTGCTAGTCATGCTAAAATAATGCTAAAATCATGCTAGCGACTTGCTAGTCGTGCTAAAATCATGCTAGCGACTTGCTAGTCGTGCTAAAATCATGCTAGCGACTTGCTAGTCGTGCTAAAATCATGCTAGCGACTTGCTAGTTATGCTAAAATCATGCTAGCGACTAGTCATGCTAAAATAATGCTAAAATCATGCTAGCGACTTGCTAGTCGTGCTAAAATCATGCTAGCGACTTGCTAGTCGTGCTAAAATCATGCTAGCGACTTGCTAGTTATGCTAAAATCATGCTAGCGACTTGCTAGTCATGCTAAAATATAGCTAAAATCATTCTAGCGACTTGCTAGTTATGCTAAAATCATGTTAGCGACTTGTTAGTCGTGCTAAAATCATGCTAGCGACTTGCTAGTCATGCTAAAATAATGCTAAAGTCATTCTAGCGACTTGCTAGTCGTGCTAAAATCATGCTAGCGACTTGCTAGTCGTGCTAAAATCATGCTAGCGACTTGCTAGTCATGCTAAAATAATGCTAAAATCATTCTAGCGACTTGCTAGTCGTGCTAAAATCATGCTAGCGACTTGCTAGTCATGCTAAAATAATGCTAAAATCATGTTAGCGACTTGTTAGTCGTGCTAAAATCATGCTAGCGACTTGCTAGTCATGCTAAAATAATGCTAAAATCATTCTAGCGACTTGCTAGTCGTGCTAAAATCATGTTAGCGACTTGTTAGTCGTGCTAAAATCATGCTAGCGACTTGCTAGTCATGCTAAAATCATGCTAAAATCATGCTAGCGACTTGCTAGTCATGCTAAAATAATGCTAAAATCATGTTAGCGACTTTGCTAGTTGTGCTAAAATCATGCTAGCGACTTGCTAGTCATGCTAAAATCATGCTAGCGACTTGCCAGTCATGCTAAAATAATGCTAAAATCATGCTAGCGACTTGCTAGTCGTGTTAAAATCATGCTAGCGACTTGCTAGTCATGCTAAAATCATGCTAACGACTTGCTAAAATCATTCTAGCGACTTGCTAGTCATGCTAAAATAATGCTAAAATCATGGTAGCGACTTGCTAGTCGTGCTAAAATCATGCTAGCGACTTGCTAGTCATGCTAGCGACTTGCTAGTCATGCTAAAATCATGCTAGCGACTTGCTAGTCATGCTCAAATAATGCTAAAATCATGCTAGCGACTTGCTAGTCGTGCTAAAATCATGCTAGCGACTTGCTAGTCATGCTAAAATAATGCTAAAATCATGTTAGCGACTTTGCTAGTCGTGCTAAAATCATGCTATCGACTTGCTAGTCATGCTAAAATCATGCTAGCGACTTGCTAGTCATGCTAAAATAATGCTAAAATCATGCTAGCGACTTGCTAGTCGTGTTAAAATCATGCTAGCGACTTGCTAGTCATGGTAAAATCATGCTAGCGACTTGCTAAAATCATTCTAGCGACTTGCTAGTCATGCTAAAATAATGCTAAAATCATGGTAGCGACTTGCTAGTCGTGCTAAAATCATGCTAGCGACTTGCTAGTCATGCTAAAATCATGCTAGCGACTTGCTAGTCATGCTAAAATCATGCTAGCGACTTGCTAGTCATGCTCAAATAATGCTAAAATCATGCTAGCGACTTGCTAGTCGTGCTAAAATCATGCTAGCGACTTGCTAGTCATGCTAAAATTATGCTAGCGACTTGCTAGTCATGCTAAAACAATGCTAAAATCATTCTAGCGACTTGCTAGTTATGCTAAAATAATGCTAAAATCATGCTAGCGACTTGCTAGTCATCCTTAAATCATGCTAGCGACTTGCTAGTCATGCTAAAATCATGCTAGCGACTTGCTAGTCATGCTAAAATAATGCTAAAATCATGCTAGTGACTTGGTGGTCGTGCTAAAATCATGCTAGCGACTTGCTAGTCATGTTAAAATAATGGTAACGACTTGCTAGTCGTGCTAAAATCATGCTAGCGACTTGCTAGTCATGCTAAAATCATGCTAGCGACTTGCTAGTCATGCTAAAATAATGCTAAAATCATGCTAGCGACTTGCTAGTCGTGTTAAAATCATGCTAGCGACTTGCTAGTCATGCTAAAATCATGCTAGCGACTTGCTAAAATCATTCTAGCGACTTGCTAGTCATGCTAAAATAATGCTAAAATCATTCTAGCGACTTGCTAGTTATGCTAAAATCATGCTAGCGACTTGCTAGTCGTGCTAAAATCATGCTAGCGACTTGCTAGTCGTGCTAAAATCATGTTAGCGACTTGCTAGTCGTGCTAAAATCATGCTAGCGACTTGCTAGTTATGCTAAAATCATGCTAGCGACTTGCTAGTCATGCTAAAATATAGCTAAAATCATTCTAGCGACTTGCTAGTTATGCTAAAATCATGTTAGCGACTTGTTAGTCGTGCTAAAATCATGCTAGCGACTTGCTAGTCATGCTAAAATAATGCTAAAGTCATTCTAGCGACTTGCTAGTCGTGCTAAAATCATGCTAGCGACTTGCTAGTCGTGCTAAAATCATGCTAGCGACTTGCTAGTCATGCTAAAATAATGCTAAAATCATTCTAGCGACTTGCTAGTCGTGCTAAAATCATGCTAGCGACTTGCTAGTCATGCTAAAATAATGCTAAAATCATGTTAGCGACTTGTTAGTCGTGCTAAAATCATGCTAGCGACTTGCTAGTCATGCTAAAATAATGCTAAAATCATTCTAGCGACTTGCTAGTCGTGCTAAAATCATGTTAGCGACTTGTTAGTCGTGCTAAAATCATGCTAGCGACTTGCTAGTCATGCTAAAATAATGCTAAAATCATGCTAGCGACTTGCTAGTCGTGCTAAAATCATGCTAGCGACTTGCTAGTCGTGCTAAAATCATGCTAGCGACTTGCTAGTCGTGCTAAAATCATGCTAGCGACTTGCTAGTTATGCTAAAATCATGCTAGCGACTTGCTAGTCGTGCTAAAATCATGCTAGCGACTTGTTAGTCGTGCTAAAATAATGCTAAAATCATTCTAGCGACTTGCTAGTCATGCTAAAATCATGCTAGCGACTTGCTAGTCATGCTAAAATCATGCTAACGACTTGCTAGTCACGCTAAAATCATGCTAAAATCATGCTAAAATCATGCTAGCGAATTGTTAGTCGTGCTAAAATCATGCTAGCGACTTGCTAGTCATGCTAAAATAATGCTAAAATCATTCTAGCGACTTGCTAGTTATGCTAAAATCATGCTAGCGACTTGTTAGTCGTGCTAAAATAATGCTAAAATCATTCTAGCGACTTGCTAGTCATGCTAAAATCATGCTAGCGACTTGCTAGTCATGCTAAAATCATGCTAGCGACTTGCTAGTCATGCTAAAATAATGCTAAAATCATGTTAGCGACTTGCTAGTCATGCTAAAATCATGCTAGCGACTTGCTAGTCATGTTAAAATCATGCTAGCGACTTGCTAGTCATGCTAAAATAATGTTAAAATCATGCTAGCGACTTGCTAGTCATCCTAAAATCATGCTAAAATCATGCTAGCGACTTGCTAGTCATCCTAAAATCATGCTAGCGACTTGCTAGTCGTGCTAAAATCATGCTAGCGACTTGCTAGTCATGCTAAAATCATGTTAGCGACTTGCTAGTCGTGCTAAAATCATGCTAGCGACTTGCTAGTCGTGTTAAAATCATGCTAGCGACTTGCTAGTCATGTTAAAATCATGCTAGCGACTTGCTAGTCACGCTAAAATCATGCTAAAATCATGCTAGCGAATTGTTAGTCGTGCTAAAATCATGCTAGCGACTTGCTAGTCATGCTAAAATAATGCTAAATCATTCTAGCGACTTGCTAGTTATGCTAAAATCATGCTAGCGACTTGTTAGTCGTGCTAAAATAATGCTAAAATCATTCTAGCGACTTGCTAGTAATGCTAAAATCATGCTAGCGACTTGCTAGTCATGCTAAAATCATGCTAGCGACTTGTTAGTCGTGCTAAAATAATGCTAAAATCATTCTAGCGACTTGCTAGTCGTGCTAAAATCATGCTAGCGACTTGCTAGTCATGCTAAAATAATGCTAAAATCATGTTAGCGACTTGTTAGTCGTGCTAAAATCATGCTAGCGACTTGCTAGTCATGCTAAAATAATGCTAAAATCATTCTAGCGACTTGCTAGTCGTGCTAAAATCATGTTAGCGACTTGTTAGTCGTGCTAAAATCATGCTAGCGACTTGCTAGTCATGCTAAAATAATGCTAAAATCATGCTAGCGACTTGCTAGTCGTGCTAAAATCATGCTAGCGACTTGCTAGTCGTGCTAAAATCATGCTAGCGACTTGCTAGTCGTGCTAAAATCATGCTAGCGACTTGCTAGTTATGCTAAAATCATGCTAGCGACTTGCTAGTCGTGCTAAAATCATGCTAGCGACTTGTTAGTCGTGCTAAAATAATGCTAAAATCATTCTAGCGACTTGCTAGTCATGCTAAAATCATGCTAGCGACTTGCTAGTCATGCTAAAATCATGCTAACGACTTGCTAGTCACGCTAAAATCATGCTAAAATCATGCTAAAATCATGCTAGCGAATTGTTAGTCGTGCTAAAATCATGCTAGCGACTTGCTAGTCATGCTAAAATAATGCTAAAATCATTCTAGCGACTTGCTAGTTATGCTAAAATCATGCTAGCGACTTGTTAGTCGTGCTAAAATAATGCTAAAATCATTCTAGCGACTTGCTAGTCATGCTAAAATCATGCTAGCGACTTGCTAGTCATGCTAAAATCATGCTAGCGACTTGCTAGTCATGCTAAAATAATGCTAAAATCATGTTAGCGACTTGCTAGTCATGCTAAAATCATGCTAGCGACTTGCTAGTCATGTTAAAATCATGCTAGCGACTTGCTAGTCATGCTAAAATAATGTTAAAATCATGCTAGCGACTTGCTAGTCATCCTAAAATCATGCTAAAATCATGCTAGCGACTTGCTAGTCATCCTAAAATCATGCTAGCGACTTGCTAGTCGTGCTAAAATCATGCTAGCGACTTGCTAGTCATGCTAAAATCATGTTAGCGACTTGCTAGTCGTGCTAAAATCATGCTAGCGACTTGCTAGTCGTGTTAAAATCATGCTAGCGACTTGCTAGTCATGTTAAAATCATGCTAGCGACTTGCTAGTCACGCTAAAATCATGCTAAAATCATGCTAGCGAATTGTTAGTCGTGCTAAAATCATGCTAGCGACTTGCTAGTCATGCTAAAATAATGCTAAATCATTCTAGCGACTTGCTAGTTATGCTAAAATCATGCTAGCGACTTGTTAGTCGTGCTAAAATAATGCTAAAATCATTCTAGCGACTTGCTAGTAATGCTAAAATCATGCTAGCGACTTGCTAGTCATGCTAAAATCATGCTAGCGACTTGTTAGTCGTGCTAAAATAATGCTAAAATCATTCTAGCGACTTGCTAGTAATGCTAAAATCATGCTAGAGACTTGCTAGTCATGCTAAAATCATGCTAGCTACTTGCTAGTCATGCTAAAATCATGCTAGCGACTTGCTAGTCATCCTAAAATCATGCTAGCGACTTGCTAGTCATGCTAAAATCATGTTAGCGACTTGCTAGTCGTGCTAAAATCATGCTAGCGACTTGCTAGTTATGCTAAAATAATGCTAAAATCATGCTAGCGACTTGCTAGTCGTGCTAAAATAATGCTAAAATCATGCTAGTGACTTGCTAGTCGTGCTAAAATCATGCTAGGGACTTGCTAGTAATGCTAAAATCATGCTAGCGACTTGCTAGTCATGCTAAAAATAATGCTAAAATCATGTTAGCGACTTGCTAGTCGTGCTAAAATCATGTTAGTGACTTGCTAGTCGTGCTAAAATCATGCTAGCGACTTGCTAGTCATCCTAAAATCATGCTAAAATCATGCTAGCGACTTGCTAGTCATCCTAAAATCATGCTAGCGACTTGCTAGTCATGCTAAAATCATGTTAGCGACTTGTTAGTCGTGCTAAAATCATGCTAGCGACTTGCTAGTTATGCTAAAATAATGCTAAAATCATGCTAGCGACTTGCTAGACATCCTAAAATCATGTTAGCGACTTGCTAGTCGTGCTAAAGTCATGTTAGCGACTTGCTAGTCGTGCTAAAATCATGCTAGTGACTTGCTAGTCATGCTAAAATCATGCTAGCGACTTGCTAGTCATGCCAAAATCATGCTAGCGACTTGCTAGACATCCTAAAATCATGTTAGCGACTTGCTAGTCGTGCTAAAATCATGCTAGTGACTTGCTAGTCGTGCTAAAATCATGCTAGCGACTTGCTAGTCATGCTAAAATCATGCTAAAATCATGCTAGCGACTTGCTAGTCATGCTAAAATAATGCTAAAATCATGTTAGCGACTTTGCTAGTCGTGCTAAAATCATGCTAGCGACTTGCTAGTCATGCTAAAATCATGCTAGCGACTTGCCAGTCATGCTAAAATAATGCTAAAATCATGCTAGCGACTTGCTAGTCGTGTTAAAATCATGCTAGCGACTTGCTAGTCATGCTAAAATCATGCTAACGACTTGCTAAAATCATGGTAGCGACTTGCTAGTCGTGCTAAAATCATGCTAGCGACTTGCTAGTCATGCTAGCGACTTGCTAGTCATGCTAAAATCATGCTAACGACTTGCTAGTCATGCTCAAATAATGCTAAAATCATGCTAGCGACTTGCTAGTCGTGCTAAAATCATGCTAGCGACTTGCTAGTTATGCTAAAATAATGCTAAAATCATGCTAGCGACTTGCTAGTCGTGCTAAAATAATGCTAAAATCATGCTAGTGACTTGCTAGTCGTGCTAAAATCATGCTAGCGACTTGCTAGTAATGCTAAAATCATGCTAGCGACTTGCTAGTCATGCTAAAAATAATGCTAAAATCATGTTAGCGACTTGCTAGTCGTGCTAAAATCATGTTAGTGACTTGCTAGTCGTGCTAAAATCATGCTAGCGACTTGCTAGTCATCCTAAAATCATGCTAAAATCATGCTAGCGACTTGCTAGTCATCCTAAAATCATGCTAGCGACTTGCTAGTCATGCTAAAATCATGTTAGCGACTTGTTAGTCGTGCTAAAATCATGCTAGCGACTTGCTAGTTATGCTAAAATAATGCTAAAATCATGCTAGCGACTTGCTAGACATCCTAAAATCATGTTAGCGACTTGCTAGTCGTGCTAAAGTCATGTTAGCGACTTGCTAGTCGTGCTAAAATCATGCTAGTGACTTGCTAGTCATGCTAAAATCATGCTAGCGACTTGCTAGTCATGCCAAAATCATGCTAGCGACTTGCTAGACATCCTAAAATCATGTTAGCGACTTGCTAGTCGTGCTAAAATCATGCTAGTGACTTGCTAGTCGTGCTAAAATCATGCTAGCGACTTGCTAGTCATGCTAAAATCATGCTAAAATCATGCTAGCGACTTGCTAGTCATGCTAAAATAATGCTAAAATCATGTTAGCGACTTTGCTAGTCGTGCTAAAATCATGCTAGCGACTTGCTAGTCATGCTAAAATCATGCTAGCGACTTGCCAGTCATGCTAAAATAATGCTAAAATCATGCTAGCGACTTGCTAGTCGTGTTAAAATCATGCTAGCGACTTGCTAGTCATGCTAAAATCATGCTAACGACTTGCTAAAATCATGGTAGCGACTTGCTAGTCGTGCTAAAATCATGCTAGCGACTTGCTAGTCATGCTAGCGACTTGCTAGTCATGCTAAAATCATGCTAGCGACTTGCTAGTCATGCTCAAATAATGCTAAAATCATGCTAGCGACTTGCTAGTCGTGCTAAAATCATGCTAGCGACTTGCTAGTCATGCTAAAATTATGCTAAAATCATGCTAGCGACTTGCTAGTCATGCTAAAATTATGCTAAAATCATGCTAGCGACTTGCTAGTCATGCTAAAATCATTCTAGCGACTTGCTAGTTATGCTAAAATAATGCTAAAATCATGCTAGCGACTTGCTAGTCGTGCTAAAATCATGCTAGCGACTTGCTAGTCATGTTAAAATAATGGTAACGACTTGCTAGTCGTGCTAAAATCATGCTAGCGACTTGCTAGTCATGCTAAAATCATGCTAGCGACTTTGCTAGTCATGCTAAAATAATGCTAAAATCATGCTAGCGACTTGCTAGTCGTGTTAAAATCATGCTAGCGACTTGCTAGTTATGCTAAAATAATGCTAAAATCATGCTAGCGACTTGCTAGTCGTGCTAAAATAATGCTAAAATCATGCTAGTGACTTGCTAGTCGTGCTAAAATCATGCTAGCGACTTGCTAGTAATGCTAAAATCATGCTAGCGACTTGCTATTCATGCTAAAAATAATGCTAAAATCATGTTAGCGACTTGCTAGTCGTGCTAAAATCATGTTAGTGACTTGCTAGTCGTGCTAAAATCATGCTAGCGACTTGCTAGTCATCCTAAAATCATGCTAAAATCATGCTAGCGACTTGCTAGTCATCCTAAAATCATGCTAGCGACTTGCTAGTCATGCTAAAATCATGTTAGCGACTTGTTAGTCGTGCTAAATTCATGCTAGCGACTTGCTAGTTATGCTAAAATAATGCTAAAATCATGCTAGCGACTTGCTAGTCGTGCTAAAATAATGCTAAAATCATGCTAGCGACTTCCTAGACATCCTAAAATCATGTTAGCGACTTGCTAGTCGTGCTAAAGTCATGTTAGCGACTTGCTAGTCGTGCTAAAATCATGCTAGTGACTTGCTAGTCATGCTAAAATCATGCTAGCGACTTGCTAGTCATGCCAAAATCATGCTAGCGACTTGCTAGACATCCTAAAATCATGTTAGCGACTTGCTAGTCGTGCTAAAATCATGCTAGTGACTTGCTAGTCGTGCTAAAATCATGCTAGCGACTTGCTAGTCATGCTAAAATTATGCTTAAATCATGCTAGCGACTTGCTAGTTATGCTAAAATAATGCTAAAATCATGCTAGCGACTTGCTAGTCGTGCTAAAATAATGCTAAAATCATGCTAGTGACTTGCTAGTCGTGCTAAAATCATGCTAGCGACTTGCTAGTAATGCTAAAATCATGCTAGCGACTTGCTAGTCATGCTAAAAATAATGCTAAAATCATGTTAGCGACTTGCTAGTCGTGCTAAAATCATGTTAGTGACTTGCTAGTCGTGCTAAAATCATGCTAGCGACTTGCTAGTCATCCTAAAATCATGCTAAAATCATGCTAGCGACTTGCTAGTCATCCTAAAATCATGCTAGCGACTTGCTAGTCATGCTAAAATCATGTTAGCGACTTGTTAGTCGTGCTAAAATCATGCTAGCGACTTGCTAGTTATGCTAAAATAATGCTAAAATCATGCTAGCGACTTGCTAGTCGTGCTAAAATAATGCTAAAATCATGCTAGCGACTTGCTAGACATCCTAAAATCATGTTAGCGACTTGCTAGTCGTGCTAAAGTCATGTTAGCGACTTGCTAGTCGTGCTAAAATCATGCTAGTGACTTGCTAGTCATGCTAAAATCATGCTAGCGACTTGCTAGTCATGCCAAAATCATGCTAGCGACTTGCTAGACATCCTAAAATCATGTTAGCGACTTGCTAGTCGTGCTAAAATCATGCTAGCGACTTGCTAGTCATGCTAAAATCATGCTAAAATCATGCTAGCGACTTGCTAGTCATGCTAAAATAATGCTAAAATCATGTTAGCGACTTTGCTAGTCGTGCTAAAATCATGCTAGCGACTTGCTAGTCATGCTAAAATCATGCTAGCGACTTGCCAGTCATGCTAAAATAATGCTAAAATCATGCTAGCGACTTGCTAGTCGTGTTAAAATCATGCTAGCGACTTGCTAGTCATGCTAAAATCATGCTAACGACTTGCTAAAATCATGGTAGCGACTTGCTAGTCATGCTAAAATCATGCTAGCGACTTGCTAGTCATGCTCAAATAATGCTAAAATCATGCTAGCGACTTGCTAGTCGTGCTAAAATCATGCTAGCGACTTGCTAGTCATGCTAAAATCATGCTAACGACTTGCTAAAATCATGGTAGCGACTTGCTAGTCGTGCTAAAATCATGTTAGCGACTTGCTAGTCGTGCTAAAATCATGCTAGCGACTTGCTAGTTATGCTAAAATCATGCTAGCGACTTGCTAGTCATGCTAAAATATAGCTAAAATCATTCTAGCGACTTGCTAGTTATGCTAAAATCATGTTAGCGACTTGTTAGTCGTGCTAAAATCATGCTAGCGACTTGCTAGTCATGCTAAAATAATGCTAAAGTCATTCTAGCGACTTGCTAGTCGTGCTAAAATCATGCTAGCGACTTGCTAGTCGTGCTAAAATCATGCTAGCGACTTGCTAGTCATGCTAAAATAATGCTAAAATCATTCTAGCGACTTGCTAGTCGTGCTAAAATCATGCTAGCGACTTGCTAGTCATGCTAAAATAATGCTAAAATCATGTTAGCGACTTGTTAGTCGTGCTAAAATCATGCTAGCGACTTGCTAGTCATGCTAAAATAATGCTAAAATCATTCTAGCGACTTGCTAGTCGTGCTAAAATCATGTTAGCGACTTGTTAGTCGTGCTAAAATCATGCTAGCGACTTGCTAGTCATGCTAAAATAATGCTAAAATCATGCTAGCGACTTGCTAGTCGTGCTAAAATCATGCTAGCGACTTGCTAGTCGTGCTAAAATCATGCTAGCGACTTGCTAGTCGTGCTAAAATCATGCTAGCGACTTGCTAGTTATGCTAAAATCATGCTAGCGACTAGTCATGCTAAAATAATGCTAAAATCATGCTAGCGACTTGCTAGTCGTGCTAAAATCATGCTAGCGACTTGCTAGTCGTGCTAAAATCATGCTAGCGACTTGCTAGTTATGCTAAAATCATGCTAGCGACTTGCTAGTCATGCTAAAATATAGCTAAAATCATTCTAGCGACTTGCTAGTTATGCTAAAATCATGTTAGCGACTTGTTAGTCGTGCTAAAATCATGCTAGCGACTTGCTAGTCATGCTAAAATAATGCTAAAGTCATTCTAGCGACTTGCTAGTCGTGCTAAAATCATGCTAGCGACTTGCTAGTCGTGCTAAAATCATGCTAGCGACTTGCTAGTCATGCTAAAATAATGCTAAAATCATTCTAGCGACTTGCTAGTCGTGCTAAAATCATGCTAGCGACTTGCTAGTCATGCTAAAATAATGCTAAAATCATGTTAGCGACTTGTTAGTCGTGCTAAAATCATGCTAGCGACTTGCTAGTCATGCTAAAATAATGCTAAAATCATTCTAGCGACTTGCTAGTCGTGCTAAAATCATGTTAGCGACTTGTTAGTCGTGCTAAAATCATGCTAGCGACTTGCTAGTCATGCTAAAATCATGCTAAAATCATGCTAGCGACTTGCTAGTCATGCTAAAATAATGCTAAAATCATGTTAGCGACTTTGCTAGTTGTGCTAAAATCATGCTAGCGACTTGCTAGTCATGCTAAAATCATGCTAGCGACTTGCCAGTCATGCTAAAATAATGCTAAAATCATGCTAGCGACTTGCTAGTCGTGTTAAAATCATGCTAGCGACTTGCTAGTCATGCTAAAATCATGCTAACGACTTGCTAAAATCATTCTAGCGACTTGCTAGTCATGCTAAAATAATGCTAAAATCATGGTAGCGACTTGCTAGTCGTGCTAAAATCATGCTAGCGACTTGCTAGTCATGCTAGCGACTTGCTAGTCATGCTAAAATCATGCTAGCGACTTGCTAGTCATGCTCAAATAATGCTAAAATCATGCTAGCGACTTGCTAGTCGTGCTAAAATCATGCTAGCGACTTGCTAGTCATGCTAAAATAATGCTAAAATCATGTTAGCGACTTTGCTAGTCGTGCTAAAATCATGCTATCGACTTGCTAGTCATGCTAAAATCATGCTAGCGACTTGCTAGTCATGCTAAAATAATGCTAAAATCATGCTAGCGACTTGCTAGTCGTGTTAAAATCATGCTAGCGACTTGCTAGTCATGGTAAAATCATGCTAGCGACTTGCTAAAATCATTCTAGCGACTTGCTAGTCATGCTAAAATAATGCTAAAATCATGGTAGCGACTTGCTAGTCGTGCTAAAATCATGCTAGCGACTTGCTAGTCATGCTAAAATCATGCTAGCGACTTGCTAGTCATGCTAAAATCATGCTAGCGACTTGCTAGTCATGCTCAAATAATGCTAAAATCATGCTAGCGACTTGCTAGTCGTGCTAAAATCATGCTAGCGACTTGCTAGTCATGCTAAAATTATGCTAGCGACTTGCTAGTCATGCTAAAACAATGCTAAAATCATTCTAGCGACTTGCTAGTTATGCTAAAATAATGCTAAAATCATGCTAGCGACTTGCTAGTCATCCTTAAATCATGCTAGCGACTTGCTAGTCATGCTAAAATCATGCTAGCGACTTGCTAGTCATGCTAAAATAATGCTAAAATCATGCTAGTGACTTGGTGGTCGTGCTAAAATCATGCTAGCGACTTGCTAGTCATGTTAAAATAATGGTAACGACTTGCTAGTCGTGCTAAAATCATGCTAGCGACTTGCTAGTCATGCTAAAATCATGCTAGCGACTTGCTAGTCATGCTAAAATAATGCTAAAATCATGCTAGCGACTTGCTAGTCGTGTTAAAATCATGCTAGCGACTTGCTAGTCATGCTAAAATCATGCTAGCGACTTGCTAAAATCATTCTAGCGACTTGCTAGTCATGCTAAAATAATGCTAAAATCATTCTAGCGACTTGCTAGTTATGCTAAAATCATGCTAGCGACTTGCTAGTCGTGCTAAAATCATGCTAGCGACTTGCTAGTCGTGCTAAAATCATGTTAGCGACTTGCTAGTCGTGCTAAAATCATGCTAGCGACTTGCTAGTTATGCTAAAATCATGCTAGCGACTTGCTAGTCATGCTAAAATATAGCTAAAATCATTCTAGCGACTTGCTAGTTATGCTAAAATCATGTTAGCGACTTGTTAGTCGTGCTAAAATCATGCTAGCGACTTGCTAGTCATGCTAAAATAATGCTAAAGTCATTCTAGCGACTTGCTAGTCGTGCTAAAATCATGCTAGCGACTTGCTAGTCGTGCTAAAATCATGCTAGCGACTTGCTAGTCATGCTAAAATAATGCTAAAATCATTCTAGCGACTTGCTAGTCGTGCTAAAATCATGCTAGCGACTTGCTAGTCATGCTAAAATAATGCTAAAATCATGTTAGCGACTTGTTAGTCGTGCTAAAATCATGCTAGCGACTTGCTAGTCATGCTAAAATAATGCTAAAATCATTCTAGCGACTTGCTAGTCGTGCTAAAATCATGTTAGCGACTTGTTAGTCGTGCTAAAATCATGCTAGCGACTTGCTAGTCATGCTAAAATAATGCTAAAATCATGCTAGCGACTTGCTAGTCGTGCTAAAATCATGCTAGCGACTTGCTAGTCGTGCTAAAATCATGCTAGCGACTTGCTAGTCGTGCTAAAATCATGCTAGCGACTTGCTAGTTATGCTAAAATCATGCTAGCGACTTGCTAGTCGTGCTAAAATCATGCTAGCGACTTGTTAGTCGTGCTAAAATAATGCTAAAATCATTCTAGCGACTTGCTAGTCATGCTAAAATCATGCTAGCGACTTGCTAGTCATGCTAAAATCATGCTAACGACTTGCTAGTCACGCTAAAATCATGCTAAAATCATGCTAAAATCATGCTAGCGAATTGTTAGTCGTGCTAAAATCATGCTAGCGACTTGCTAGTCATGCTAAAATAATGCTAAAATCATTCTAGCGACTTGCTAGTTATGCTAAAATCATGCTAGCGACTTGTTAGTCGTGCTAAAATAATGCTAAAATCATTCTAGCGACTTGCTAGTCATGCTAAAATCATGCTAGCGACTTGCTAGTCATGCTAAAATCATGCTAGCGACTTGCTAGTCATGCTAAAATAATGCTAAAATCATGTTAGCGACTTGCTAGTCATGCTAAAATCATGCTAGCGACTTGCTAGTCATGTTAAAATCATGCTAGCGACTTGCTAGTCATGCTAAAATAATGTTAAAATCATGCTAGCGACTTGCTAGTCATCCTAAAATCATGCTAAAATCATGCTAGCGACTTGCTAGTCATCCTAAAATCATGCTAGCGACTTGCTAGTCGTGCTAAAATCATGCTAGCGACTTGCTAGTCATGCTAAAATCATGTTAGCGACTTGCTAGTCGTGCTAAAATCATGCTAGCGACTTGCTAGTCGTGTTAAAATCATGCTAGCGACTTGCTAGTCATGTTAAAATCATGCTAGCGACTTGCTAGTCACGCTAAAATCATGCTAAAATCATGCTAGCGAATTGTTAGTCGTGCTAAAATCATGCTAGCGACTTGCTAGTCATGCTAAAATAATGCTAAATCATTCTAGCGACTTGCTAGTTATGCTAAAATCATGCTAGCGACTTGTTAGTCGTGCTAAAATAATGCTAAAATCATTCTAGCGACTTGCTAGTAATGCTAAAATCATGCTAGCGACTTGCTAGTCATGCTAAAATCATGCTAGCGACTTGTTAGTCGTGCTAAAATAATGCTAAAATCATTCTAGCGACTTGCTAGTCGTGCTAAAATCATGCTAGCGACTTGCTAGTCATGCTAAAATAATGCTAAAATCATGTTAGCGACTTGTTAGTCGTGCTAAAATCATGCTAGCGACTTGCTAGTCATGCTAAAATAATGCTAAAATCATTCTAGCGACTTGCTAGTCGTGCTAAAATCATGTTAGCGACTTGTTAGTCGTGCTAAAATCATGCTAGCGACTTGCTAGTCATGCTAAAATAATGCTAAAATCATGCTAGCGACTTGCTAGTCGTGCTAAAATCATGCTAGCGACTTGCTAGTCGTGCTAAAATCATGCTAGCGACTTGCTAGTCGTGCTAAAATCATGCTAGCGACTTGCTAGTTATGCTAAAATCATGCTAGCGACTTGCTAGTCGTGCTAAAATCATGCTAGCGACTTGTTAGTCGTGCTAAAATAATGCTAAAATCATTCTAGCGACTTGCTAGTCATGCTAAAATCATGCTAGCGACTTGCTAGTCATGCTAAAATCATGCTAACGACTTGCTAGTCACGCTAAAATCATGCTAAAATCATGCTAAAATCATGCTAGCGAATTGTTAGTCGTGCTAAAATCATGCTAGCGACTTGCTAGTCATGCTAAAATAATGCTAAAATCATTCTAGCGACTTGCTAGTTATGCTAAAATCATGCTAGCGACTTGTTAGTCGTGCTAAAATAATGCTAAAATCATTCTAGCGACTTGCTAGTCATGCTAAAATCATGCTAGCGACTTGCTAGTCATGCTAAAATCATGCTAGCGACTTGCTAGTCATGCTAAAATAATGCTAAAATCATGTTAGCGACTTGCTAGTCATGCTAAAATCATGCTAGCGACTTGCTAGTCATGTTAAAATCATGCTAGCGACTTGCTAGTCATGCTAAAATAATGTTAAAATCATGCTAGCGACTTGCTAGTCATCCTAAAATCATGCTAAAATCATGCTAGCGACTTGCTAGTCATCCTAAAATCATGCTAGCGACTTGCTAGTCGTGCTAAAATCATGCTAGCGACTTGCTAGTCATGCTAAAATCATGTTAGCGACTTGCTAGTCGTGCTAAAATCATGCTAGCGACTTGCTAGTCGTGTTAAAATCATGCTAGCGACTTGCTAGTCATGTTAAAATCATGCTAGCGACTTGCTAGTCACGCTAAAATCATGCTAAAATCATGCTAGCGAATTGTTAGTCGTGCTAAAATCATGCTAGCGACTTGCTAGTCATGCTAAAATAATGCTAAATCATTCTAGCGACTTGCTAGTTATGCTAAAATCATGCTAGCGACTTGTTAGTCGTGCTAAAATAATGCTAAAATCATTCTAGCGACTTGCTAGTAATGCTAAAATCATGCTAGCGACTTGCTAGTCATGCTAAAATCATGCTAGCGACTTGTTAGTCGTGCTAAAATAATGCTAAAATCATTCTAGCGACTTGCTAGTAATGCTAAAATCATGCTAGAGACTTGCTAGTCATGCTAAAATCATGCTAGCTACTTGCTAGTCATGCTAAAATCATGCTAGCGACTTGCTAGTCATCCTAAAATCATGCTAGCGACTTGCTAGTCATGCTAAAATCATGTTAGCGACTTGCTAGTCGTGCTAAAATCATGCTAGCGACTTGCTAGTTATGCTAAAATAATGCTAAAATCATGCTAGCGACTTGCTAGTCGTGCTAAAATAATGCTAAAATCATGCTAGTGACTTGCTAGTCGTGCTAAAATCATGCTAGGGACTTGCTAGTAATGCTAAAATCATGCTAGCGACTTGCTAGTCATGCTAAAAATAATGCTAAAATCATGTTAGCGACTTGCTAGTCGTGCTAAAATCATGTTAGTGACTTGCTAGTCGTGCTAAAATCATGCTAGCGACTTGCTAGTCATCCTAAAATCATGCTAAAATCATGCTAGCGACTTGCTAGTCATCCTAAAATCATGCTAGCGACTTGCTAGTCATGCTAAAATCATGTTAGCGACTTGTTAGTCGTGCTAAAATCATGCTAGCGACTTGCTAGTTATGCTAAAATAATGCTAAAATCATGCTAGCGACTTGCTAGACATCCTAAAATCATGTTAGCGACTTGCTAGTCGTGCTAAAGTCATGTTAGCGACTTGCTAGTCGTGCTAAAATCATGCTAGTGACTTGCTAGTCATGCTAAAATCATGCTAGCGACTTGCTAGTCATGCCAAAATCATGCTAGCGACTTGCTAGACATCCTAAAATCATGTTAGCGACTTGCTAGTCGTGCTAAAATCATGCTAGTGACTTGCTAGTCGTGCTAAAATCATGCTAGCGACTTGCTAGTCATGCTAAAATCATGCTAAAATCATGCTAGCGACTTGCTAGTCATGCTAAAATAATGCTAAAATCATGTTAGCGACTTTGCTAGTCGTGCTAAAATCATGCTAGCGACTTGCTAGTCATGCTAAAATCATGCTAGCGACTTGCCAGTCATGCTAAAATAATGCTAAAATCATGCTAGCGACTTGCTAGTCGTGTTAAAATCATGCTAGCGACTTGCTAGTCATGCTAAAATCATGCTAACGACTTGCTAAAATCATGGTAGCGACTTGCTAGTCGTGCTAAAATCATGCTAGCGACTTGCTAGTCATGCTAGCGACTTGCTAGTCATGCTAAAATCATGCTAACGACTTGCTAGTCATGCTCAAATAATGCTAAAATCATGCTAGCGACTTGCTAGTCGTGCTAAAATCATGCTAGCGACTTGCTAGTTATGCTAAAATAATGCTAAAATCATGCTAGCGACTTGCTAGTCGTGCTAAAATAATGCTAAAATCATGCTAGTGACTTGCTAGTCGTGCTAAAATCATGCTAGCGACTTGCTAGTAATGCTAAAATCATGCTAGCGACTTGCTAGTCATGCTAAAAATAATGCTAAAATCATGTTAGCGACTTGCTAGTCGTGCTAAAATCATGTTAGTGACTTGCTAGTCGTGCTAAAATCATGCTAGCGACTTGCTAGTCATCCTAAAATCATGCTAAAATCATGCTAGCGACTTGCTAGTCATCCTAAAATCATGCTAGCGACTTGCTAGTCATGCTAAAATCATGTTAGCGACTTGTTAGTCGTGCTAAAATCATGCTAGCGACTTGCTAGTTATGCTAAAATAATGCTAAAATCATGCTAGCGACTTGCTAGACATCCTAAAATCATGTTAGCGACTTGCTAGTCGTGCTAAAGTCATGTTAGCGACTTGCTAGTCGTGCTAAAATCATGCTAGTGACTTGCTAGTCATGCTAAAATCATGCTAGCGACTTGCTAGTCATGCCAAAATCATGCTAGCGACTTGCTAGACATCCTAAAATCATGTTAGCGACTTGCTAGTCGTGCTAAAATCATGCTAGTGACTTGCTAGTCGTGCTAAAATCATGCTAGCGACTTGCTAGTCATGCTAAAATCATGCTAAAATCATGCTAGCGACTTGCTAGTCATGCTAAAATAATGCTAAAATCATGTTAGCGACTTTGCTAGTCGTGCTAAAATCATGCTAGCGACTTGCTAGTCATGCTAAAATCATGCTAGCGACTTGCCAGTCATGCTAAAATAATGCTAAAATCATGCTAGCGACTTGCTAGTCGTGTTAAAATCATGCTAGCGACTTGCTAGTCATGCTAAAATCATGCTAACGACTTGCTAAAATCATGGTAGCGACTTGCTAGTCGTGCTAAAATCATGCTAGCGACTTGCTAGTCATGCTAGCGACTTGCTAGTCATGCTAAAATCATGCTAGCGACTTGCTAGTCATGCTCAAATAATGCTAAAATCATGCTAGCGACTTGCTAGTCGTGCTAAAATCATGCTAGCGACTTGCTAGTCATGCTAAAATTATGCTAAAATCATGCTAGCGACTTGCTAGTCATGCTAAAATTATGCTAAAATCATGCTAGCGACTTGCTAGTCATGCTAAAATCATTCTAGCGACTTGCTAGTTATGCTAAAATAATGCTAAAATCATGCTAGCGACTTGCTAGTCGTGCTAAAATCATGCTAGCGACTTGCTAGTCATGTTAAAATAATGGTAACGACTTGCTAGTCGTGCTAAAATCATGCTAGCGACTTGCTAGTCATGCTAAAATCATGCTAGCGACTTTGCTAGTCATGCTAAAATAATGCTAAAATCATGCTAGCGACTTGCTAGTCGTGTTAAAATCATGCTAGCGACTTGCTAGTTATGCTAAAATAATGCTAAAATCATGCTAGCGACTTGCTAGTCGTGCTAAAATAATGCTAAAATCATGCTAGTGACTTGCTAGTCGTGCTAAAATCATGCTAGCGACTTGCTAGTAATGCTAAAATCATGCTAGCGACTTGCTATTCATGCTAAAAATAATGCTAAAATCATGTTAGCGACTTGCTAGTCGTGCTAAAATCATGTTAGTGACTTGCTAGTCGTGCTAAAATCATGCTAGCGACTTGCTAGTCATCCTAAAATCATGCTAAAATCATGCTAGCGACTTGCTAGTCATCCTAAAATCATGCTAGCGACTTGCTAGTCATGCTAAAATCATGTTAGCGACTTGTTAGTCGTGCTAAATTCATGCTAGCGACTTGCTAGTTATGCTAAAATAATGCTAAAATCATGCTAGCGACTTGCTAGTCGTGCTAAAATAATGCTAAAATCATGCTAGCGACTTCCTAGACATCCTAAAATCATGTTAGCGACTTGCTAGTCGTGCTAAAGTCATGTTAGCGACTTGCTAGTCGTGCTAAAATCATGCTAGTGACTTGCTAGTCATGCTAAAATCATGCTAGCGACTTGCTAGTCATGCCAAAATCATGCTAGCGACTTGCTAGACATCCTAAAATCATGTTAGCGACTTGCTAGTCGTGCTAAAATCATGCTAGTGACTTGCTAGTCGTGCTAAAATCATGCTAGCGACTTGCTAGTCATGCTAAAATTATGCTTAAATCATGCTAGCGACTTGCTAGTTATGCTAAAATAATGCTAAAATCATGCTAGCGACTTGCTAGTCGTGCTAAAATAATGCTAAAATCATGCTAGTGACTTGCTAGTCGTGCTAAAATCATGCTAGCGACTTGCTAGTAATGCTAAAATCATGCTAGCGACTTGCTAGTCATGCTAAAAATAATGCTAAAATCATGTTAGCGACTTGCTAGTCGTGCTAAAATCATGTTAGTGACTTGCTAGTCGTGCTAAAATCATGCTAGCGACTTGCTAGTCATCCTAAAATCATGCTAAAATCATGCTAGCGACTTGCTAGTCATCCTAAAATCATGCTAGCGACTTGCTAGTCATGCTAAAATCATGTTAGCGACTTGTTAGTCGTGCTAAAATCATGCTAGCGACTTGCTAGTTATGCTAAAATAATGCTAAAATCATGCTAGCGACTTGCTAGTCGTGCTAAAATAATGCTAAAATCATGCTAGCGACTTGCTAGACATCCTAAAATCATGTTAGCGACTTGCTAGTCGTGCTAAAGTCATGTTAGCGACTTGCTAGTCGTGCTAAAATCATGCTAGTGACTTGCTAGTCATGCTAAAATCATGCTAGCGACTTGCTAGTCATGCCAAAATCATGCTAGCGACTTGCTAGACATCCTAAAATCATGTTAGCGACTTGCTAGTCGTGCTAAAATCATGCTAGCGACTTGCTAGTCATGCTAAAATCATGCTAAAATCATGCTAGCGACTTGCTAGTCATGCTAAAATAATGCTAAAATCATGTTAGCGACTTTGCTAGTCGTGCTAAAATCATGCTAGCGACTTGCTAGTCATGCTAAAATCATGCTAGCGACTTGCCAGTCATGCTAAAATAATGCTAAAATCATGCTAGCGACTTGCTAGTCGTGTTAAAATCATGCTAGCGACTTGCTAGTCATGCTAAAATCATGCTAACGACTTGCTAAAATCATGGTAGCGACTTGCTAGTCATGCTAAAATCATGCTAGCGACTTGCTAGTCATGCTCAAATAATGCTAAAATCATGCTAGCGACTTGCTAGTCGTGCTAAAATCATGCTAGCGACTTGCTAGTCATGCTAAAATTATGCTAAAATCATGCTAGCGACTTGCTAGTCATGCTAAAATAATGCTAAAATCATGCTAGCGACTTGCTAGTCGTGCTAAAATCATGCTAGCGACTTGCTAGTCATGCTAAAATTATGCTAAAATCACGCTAGCGACTTGCTAGTCATGCTAAAATAATGCTAAAATCATGTTAGCGACTTTGCTAGTCGTGCTAAAATCATGCTATCGACTTGCTAGTCATGCTAAAATCATGCTAGCGACTTGCTAGTCATGCTAAAATAATGCTAAAATCATGCTAGCGACTTGCTAGTCGTGTTAAAATCATGCTAGCGACTTGCTAGTCATGGTAAAATCATGCTAGCGACTTGCTAAAATCATTCTAGCGACTTGCTAGTCATGCTAAAATAATGCTAAAATCATGGTAGCGACTTGCTAGTCGTGCTAAAATCATGCTAGCGACTTGCTAGTCATGCTAAAATCATGCTAGCGACTTGCTAGTCATGCTAAAATCATGCTAGCGACTTGCTAGTCATGCTCAAATAATGCTAAAATCATGCTAGCGACTTGCTAGTCGTGCTAAAATCATGCTAGCGACTTGCTAGTCATGCTAAAATTATGCTAAAATCATTCTAGCGACTTGCTAGTTATGCTAAAATAATGCTAAAATCATGCTAGCGACTTGCTAGTCATCCTAAAATCATGCTAAAATCATTCTAGCGACTTGCTAGTTATGCTAAAATAATGCTAAAATCATGCTAGCGACTTGCTAGTCATCCTAAAATCATGCTAGCGACTTGCTAGTCATGCTAAAATCATGCTAGCGACTTGCTAGTCATGCTAAAATAATGCTAAAATCATGCTAGTGACTTGGTGGTCGTGCTAAAATCATGCTAGCGACTTGCTAGTCATGTTAAAATAATGGTAACGACTTGCTAGTCGTGCTAAAATCATGCTAGCGACTTGCTAGTCATGCTAAAATCATGCTAGCGACTTGCTAGTCATGCTAAAATAATGCTAAAATCATGCTAGCGACTTGCTAGTCGTGTTAAAATCATGCTAGCGACTTGCTAGTCATGCTAAAATCATGCTAGCGACTTGCTAAAATCATGCTAGCGACTTGCTAGTCATGCTAAAATAATGCTAAAATCATTCTAGCGACTTGCTAGTTATGCTAAAATCATGCTAGCGACTTGCTAGTCGTGCTAAAGTCATGCTAGCGACTTGCTAGTCGTGCTAAAATCATGTTAGCGACTTGCTAGTCGTGCTAAAATCATGCTAGCGACTTGCTAGTTATGCTAAAATCATGCTAGCGACTTGCTAGTCATGCTAAAATAATGCTAAAATCATTCTAGCGACTTGCTAGTTATGCTAAAATCATGTTAGCGACTTGTTAGTCGTGCTAAAATCATGCTAGCGACTTGCTAGTCATGCTAAAATAATGCTAAAATCATTCTAGCGACTTGCTAGTCGTGCTAAAATCATGCTAGCGACTTGCTAGTCGTGCTAAAATCATGCTAGCGACTTGCTAGTCATGCTAAAATAATGCTAAAATCATTCTAGCGACTTGCTAGTCGTGCTAAAATCATGCTAGCGACTTGCTAGTCATGCTAAAATAATGCTAAAATCATGTTAGCGACTTGTTAGTCGTGCTAAAATCATGCTAGCGACTTGCTAGTCATGCTAAAATAATGCTAAAATCATTCTAGCGACTTGCTAGTCGTGCTAAAATCATGTTAGCGACTTGTTAGTCGTGCTAAAATCATGCTAGCGACTTGCTAGTCATGCTAAAATAATGCTAAAATCATGCTAGCGACTTGCTAGTCGTGCTAAAATCATGCTAGCGACTTGCTAGTCGTGCTAAAATCATGCTAGCGACTTGCTAGTCGTGCTAAAATCATGCTAGCGACTTGCTAGTTATGCTAAAATCATGCTAGCGACTTGCTAGTCGTGCTAAAATCATGCTAGCGACTTGTTAGTCGTGCTAAAATAATGCTAAAATCATTCTAGCGACTTGCTAGTCATGCTAAAATCATGCTAGCGACTTGCTAGTCGTTCTAAAATCATGCTAGCGACTTGTTAGTCGTGCTAAAATAATGCTAAAATCATTCTAGCGACTTGCTAGTCATGCTAAAATCATGCTAGCGACTTGCTAGTCATGCTAAAATCATGCTAACGACTTGCTAGTCACGCTAAAATCATGCTAAAATCATGCTAGCGAATTGTTAGTCGTGCTAAAATCATGCTAGCGACTTGCTAGTCATGCTAAAATAATGCTAAAATCATTCTAGCGACTTGCTAGTTATGCTAAAATCATGCTAGCGACTTGTTAGTCGTGCTAAAATAATGCTAAAATCATTCTAGCGACTTGCTAGTCATGCTAAAATCATGCTAGCGACTTGCTAGTCATGCTAAAATAATGCTAAAATCATGCTAGCGACTTGCTAGTAATGCTAAAATAATGCTAAAATCATGCTAGCGACTTGTTAGTCATCCTAAAATCATGCTAGCGACTTGCTAGTCATGCTAAAATAATGCTAAAATCATGTTAGCGACTTGCTAGTCACGTTAAAATAATGCTAAAATCATGCTAAAATCATGTTAACGACTTGCTAGTCGTGCTAAAATCATGCTAGCGACTTGCTAGTCATGCTAAAATCATGCTAGCGACTTGCTACTAATGCTAAAATAATGCTATAATCATGCTAGCGACTTGCTAGTCGTGCTAAAATCATGCTAGCGACTTGCTAGTCATGCTAAAATCATGCTAGCGACTTGCTAGTCATGCTAAAATAATGCTAAAATCATGTTAGCGACTTGCTAGTCGTGATAAAATCATGCTAGCGACTTGCTAGTCACGTTAAAATAATGCTAAAATCATGCTAAAATCATGTTAACGACTTGCTAGTCGTGCTAAAATCATGCTAGCGACTTGCTAGTCATGCTAAAATCATGCTAGCGACTTGCTACTAATGCTAAAATAATGCTATAATCATGCTAGCGACTTGCTAGTCGTGCTAAAATCATGCTAGCGACTTGCTAGTCATGCTAAAATCATGCTAGCGACTTGCTAGTCATGTTAAAATCATGCTAGCGACTTGCTAGTCATGCTAAAATAATGTTAAAATCATGCTAGCGACTTGCTAGTCATCCTAAAATCATGCTAGCGACTTGCTAGTCGTGCTAAAATCATGCTAGCGACTTGCTAGTTATGCTAAAATCATGTTAGCGACTTGCTAGTCGTGCTAAAATCATGCTAGCGACTTGCTAGTCGTGTTAAAATCATGCTAGCGACTTGCTAGTCATGTTAAAATCATGCTAGCGACTTGCTAGTCACGTTAAAATCATGCTAAAATCATGCTAGCGAATTGTTAGTCGTGCTAAAATCATGCTAGCGACTTGCTAGTCATGCTAAAATAATGCTAAATCATTCTAGCGACTTGCTAGTCATCCTAAAATCATGCTAGCGACTTGCTAGTCATGCTAAAATCATGTTAGCGACTTGCTAGTCGTGCTAAAATCATGCTAGCGACTTGCTAGTTATGTTAAAATAATGCTAAAATCATGCTAGCGACTTGCTAGTCGTGCTAAAATAATGCTAAAATCATGCTAGTGACTTGCTAGTCGTGCTAAAATCATGCTAGCGACTTTCTAGTAATGCTAAAATCATGCTAGCGACTTGCTAGTCATGCTAAAATCATGCTAGCGACTTGCTAGTCATGCCAAAATCATGCTAGCGACTTGCTAGACATCCTAAAATCATGTTAGCGACTTGCTAGTCGTGCTAAAATCATGCTAGTGACTTGTTGGTCGTGCTAAAATCATGCTAGCGACTTGCTAGTCATGCTAAAATCATGCTAAAATCATGCTAGCGACTTGCTAGTCATGCTAAAATCATGCTAGCGACTTGCCAGTCATGCTAAAATAATGCTAAAATCATGCTTGCGACTTGCTAGTCGTGTTAAAATCATGCTAGCGACTTGCTAGTCATGCTAAAATAATGCTAAAATCATGGTAGCGACTTGCTAGTCGTGCTAAAATCATGCTAGCGACTTGCTAGTCATGCTAGCGACTTGCTAGTCATGCTAAAATCATGCTAGCGACTTGCTAGTCATGCTCAAATAATGCTAAAATCATGCTAGCGACTTGCTAGTCGTGCTAAAATCATGCTAGCGACTTGCTAGTCATGCTAAAATTATGCTAAAATTATGCTATCGACTTGCTAGTCATGCTAAAATAATGCTAAAATCATGCTAGCGACTTGCTAGTCGTGCTAAAATCATGCTAGCGACTTGCTAGTCATGCTAAAATTATGCTAAAATCATGCTAGCGACTTGCTAGTCATGCTAAAATAATGCTAAAATCATGTTAGCGACTTTGCTAGTCGTGCTAAAATCATGCTATCGACTTGCTAGTCATGCTAAAATCATGCTAGCGACTTGCTAGTCATGCTAAAATAATGCTAAAATCATGCTAGCGACTTGCTAGTCGTGTTAAAATCATGCTAGCGACTTGCTAGTCATGGTAAAATCATGCTAGCGACTTGCTAAAATCATTCTAGCGACTTGCTAGTCATGCTAAAATAATGCTAAAATCATGCTAGCGAATTGTTAGTCGTGCTAAAATCATGCTAGCGACTTGCTAGTCATGCTAAAATAATGCTAAAATCATTCTAGCGACTTGCTAGTTATGCTAAAATCATGCTAGCGACTTGTTAGTCGTGCTAAAATAATGCTAAAATCATTCTAGCGACTTGCTAGTCATGCTAAAATCATGCTAGCGACTTGCTAGTCATGCTAAAATCATGCTAGCGACTTGCTAGTCATGCTAAAATAATGCTAAAATCATGTTAGCGACTTGCTAGTCGTGCTAAAATCATGCTAGCGACTTGCTAGTCATGTTAAAATCATGCTAGCGACTTGCTAGTCATGTTAAAATCATGCTAGCGACTTGCTAGTCATGTTAAAATAATGTTAAAATCATGCTAGCGACTTGCTAGTCATCCTAAAATCATGCTAGCGACTTGCTAGTCGTGCTAAAATCATGCTAGCGACTTGCTTGTTATGCTAAAATCATGTTAGCGACTTGCTAGTCGTGCTAAAATCATGCTAGCGACTTGCTAGTCGTGTTAAAATCATGCTAGCGACTTGCTAGTCATGTTAAAATCATGCTAGCGACTTGCTAGTCACGTTAAAATCATGCTAAAATCATGCTAGCGAATTGTTAGTCGTGCTAAAATCATGCTAGCGACTTGCTAGTCATGCTAAAATAATGCTAAATCATTCTAGCGACTTGCTAGTCATCCTAAAATCATGCTAGCGACTTGCTAGTCATGCTAAAATCATGTTAGCGACTTGCTAGTCGTGCTAAAATCATGCTAGCGACTTGCTAGTTATGTTAAAATAATGCTAAAATCATGCTAGCGACTTGCTAGTCGTGCTAAAATAATGCTAAAATCATGCTAGTGACTTGCTAGTCGTGCTAAAATCATGCTAGCGACTTGCTAGTAATGCTAAAATCATGCTAGCGACTTGCTAGTCATGCTAAAAATAATGCTAAAATCATGTTAGCGACTTGCTAGTCGTGCTAAAATCATGTTAGTGACTTGCTAGTCGTGCTAAAATCATGCTAGCGACTTGCTAGTCATCCTAAAATCATGCTAAAATCATGCTAGCGACTTGCTAGTCATCCTAAAATCATGCTAGCGACTTGCTAGTCGTGCTAAAATCATGCTAGTGACTTGCTAGTCATGCTAAAATCATGCTAGCGACTTGCTAGTCATGCCAAAATCATGCTAGCGACTTGCTAGACATCCTAAAATCATGTTAGCGACTTGCTAGTCGTGCTAAAATCATGCTAGTGACTTGTTGGTCGTGCTAAAATCATGCTAGTGACTTGCTAGTCATGCTAAAATCATGCTAAAATCATGCTAGCGACTTGCTAGTCATGCTAAAATCATGCTAGCGACTTGCCAGTCATGCTAAAATAATGCTAAAATCATGCTTGCGACTTGCTAGTCGTGTTAAAATCATGCTAGCGACTTGCTAGTCATGCTAAAATAATGCTAAAATCATGGTAGCGACTTGCTAGTCGTGCTAAAATCATGCTAGCGACTTGCTAGTCATGCTAGCGACTTGCTAGTCATGCTAAAATCATGCTAGCGACTTGCTAATCATGCTCAAATAATGCTAAAATCATGCTAGCGACTTGCTAGTCGTGCTAAAATCATGCTAGCGACTTGCTAGTCATGCTAAAATTATGCTAAAATTATGCTATCGACTTGCTAGTCATGCTAAAATAATGCTAAAATCATGCTAGCGACTTGCTAGTCGTGCTAAAATCATGCTAGCGACTTGCTAGTCATGCTAAAATTATGCTAAAATCATGCTAGCGACTTGCTAGTCATGCTAAAATAATGCTAAAATCATGTTAGCGACTTTGCTAGTCGTGCTAAAATCATGCTATCGACTTGCTAGTCATGCTAAAATCATGCTAGCGACTTGCTAGTCATGCTAAAATAATGCTAAAATCATGCTAGCGACTTGCTAGTCGTGTTAAAATCATGCTAGCGACTTGCTAGTCATGGTAAAATCATGCTAGCGACTTGCTAAAATCATTCTAGCGACTTGCTAGTCATGCTAAAATAATGCTAAAATCATGGTAGCGACTTGCTAGTCGTGCTAAAATCATGCTAGCGACTTGCTAGTCATGCTAAAATCATGCTAGCGACTTGCTAGTCATGCTAAAATCATGCTAGCGACTTGCTAGTCATGCTCAAATAATGCTAAAATCATGCTAGCGACTTGCTAGTCGTGCTAAAATCATGCTAGCGACTTGCTAGTCATGCTAAAATTATGCTAGCGACTTGCTAGTCATGCTAAAACAATGCTAAAATCATTCTAGCGACTTGCTAGTTATGCTAAAATAATGCTAAAATCATGCTAGCGACTTGCTAGTCATCCTAAAATCATGCTAGCGACTTGCTAGTCATGCTAAAATCATGCTAGCGACTTGCTAGTCATGCTAAAATAATGCTAAAATCATGCTAGTGACTTGGTGGTCGTGCTAAAATCATGCTAGCGACTTGCTAGTCATGTTAAAATAATGCTAAAATCATGCTAGCGACTTGCTAGTCGTGCTAAAATCATGCTAGCGACTTGCTAGTCATGCTAAAATCATGCTAGCGACTTGCTAGTCATGCTAAAATAATGCTAAAATCATGCTAGCGACTTGCTAGTCATGTTAAAATCATGCTAGCGACTTGCTAGTCATGCTAAAATCATGCTAGCGACTTGCTAAAATCATTCTAGCGACTTGCTAGTCATGCTAAAATAATGCTAAAATCATTCTAGCGACTTGCTAGTTATGCTAAAATCATGCTAGCGACTTGCTAGTCGTGCTAAAATCATGCTAGCGACTTGCTAGTCGTGCTAAAATCATGTTAGCGACTTGCTAGTCGTGCTAAAATCATGCTAGCGACTTGCTAGTTATGCTAAAATCATGCTAGCGACTTGCTAGTCATGCTAAAATATAGCTAAAATCATTCTAGCGACTTGCTAGTTATGCTAAAATCATGTTAGCGACTTGTTAGTCGTGCTAAAATCATGCTAGCGACTTGCTAGTCATGCTAAAATAATGCTAAAGTCATTCTAGCGACTTGCTAGTCGTGCTAAAATCATGCTAGCGACTTGCTAGTCGTGCTAAAATCATGCTAGCGACTTGCTAGTCATGCTAAAATAATGCTAAAATCATTCTAGCGACTTGCTAGTCGTGCTAAAATCATGCTAGCGACTTGCTAGTCATGCTAAAATAATGCTAAAATCATGTTAGCGACTTGTTAGTCGTGCTAAAATCATGCTAACGACTTGCTAGTCATGCTAAAATAATGCTAAAATCATTCTAGCGACTTGCTAGTCGTGCTAAAATCATGTTAGCGACTTGTTAGTCGTGCTAAAATCATGCTAGCGACTTGCTAGTCATGCTAAAATCATGCTAAAATCATGCTAGCAACTTGCTAGTCATGCTAAAATAATGCTAAAATCATGTTAGCGACTTTGCTAGTTGTGCTAAAATCATGCTAGCGACTTGCTAGTCATGCTAAAATCATGCTAGCGACTTGCCAGTCATGCTAAAATAATGCTAAAATCATGCTAGCGACTTGCTAGTCGTGTTAAAATCATGCTAGCGACTTGCTAGTCATGCTAAAATCATGCTAACGACTTGCTAAAATCATTATAGCGACTTGCTAGTCATGCTAAAATAATGCTAAAATCATGGTAGCGACTTGCTAGTCGTGCTAAAATCATGCTAGCGACTTGCTAGTCATGCTAGCGACTTGCTAGTCATGCTAAAATCATGCTAGCGACTTGCTAGTCATGCTCAAATAATGCTAAAATCATGCTAGCGACTTGCTAGTCGTGCTAAAATCATGCTAGCGACTTGCTAGTCATGCTAAAATTATGCTAAAATTATGCTATCGACTTGCTAGTCATGCTAAAATAATGCTAAAATCATGCTAGCGACTTGCTAGTCGTGCTAAAATCATGCTAGCGACTTGCTAGTCATGCTAAAATAATGCTAAAATCATGTTAGCGACTTTGCTAGTCGTGCTAAAATCATGCTATCGACTTGCTAGTCATGCTAAAATCATGCTAGCGACTTGCTAGTCATGCTAAAATAATGCTAAAATCATGCTAGCGACTTGCTAGTCGTGGTAAAATCATGCTAGCGACTTGCTAAAATCATTCTAGCGACTTGCTAGTCATGCTAAAATAATGCTAAAATCATGGTAGCGACTTGCTAGTCGTGCTAAAATCATGCTAGCGACTTGCTAGTCATGCTAAAATCATGCTAGCGACTTGCTAGTCATGCTAAAATCATGCTAGCGACTTGCTAGTCATGCTCAAATAATGCTAAAATCATGCTAGCGACTTGCTAGTCGTGCTAAAATCATGCTAGCGACTTGCTAGTCATGCTAAAATTATGCTAGCGACTTGCTAGTCATGCTAAAACAATGCTAAAATCATTCTAGCGACTTGCTAGTTATGCTAAAATAATGCTAAAATCATGCTAGCGACTTGCTAGTCATCCTAAAATCATGCTAGCGACTTGCTAGTCATGCTAAAATCATGCTAGCGACTTGCTAGTCATGCTAAAATAATGCTAAAATCATGCTAGTGACTTGGTGGTCGTGCTAAAATCATGCTAGCGACTTGCTAGTCATGTTAAAATAATGGTAACGACTTGCTAGTCGTGCTAAAATCATGCTAGCGACTTGCTAGTCATGCTAAAATCATGCTAGCGACTTGCTAGTCATGCTAAAATAATGCTAAAATCATGCTAGCGACTTGCTAGTCGTGTTAAAATCATGCTAGCGACTTGCTAGTCATGCTAAAATCATGCTAGCGACTTGCTAAAATCATTCTAGCGACTTGCTAGTCATGCTAAAATAATGCTAAAATAATTCTAGCGACTTGCTAGTTATGCTAAAATCATGCTAGCGACTTGCTAGTCGTGCTAAAATCATGCTAGCGACTTGCTAGTCGTGCTAAAATCATGTTAGCGACTTGCTAGTCGTGCTAAAATCATGCTAGCGACTTGCTAGTTATGCTAAAATCATGCTAGCGACTTGCTAGTCATGCTAAAATATAGCTAAAATCATTCTAGCGACTTGCTAGTTATGCTAAAATCATGTTAGCGACTTGTTAGTCGTGCTAAAATCATGCTAGCGACTTGCTAGTCGTGCTAAAATCATGCTAGCGACTTGCTAGTCATGCTAAAATAATGCTAAAATCATTCTAGCGACTTGCTAGTCGTGCTAAAATCATGCTAGCGACTTGCTAGTCATGCTAAAATAATGCTAAAATCATGTTAGCGACTTGTTAGTCGTGCTAAAATCATGCTAGCGACTTGCTAGTCATGCTAAAATAATGCTAAAATCATTCTAGCGACTTGCTAGTCGTGCTAAAATCATGTTAGCGACTTGTTAGTCGTGCTAAAATCATGCTAGCGACTTGCTAGTCATGCTAAAATAATGCTAAAATCATGCTAGCGACTTGCTAGTCGTGCTAAAATCATGCTAGCGACTTGCTAGTCGTGCTAAAATCATGCTAGCGACTTGCTAGTCGTGCTAAAATCATGCTAGCGACTTGCTAGTTATGCTAAAATCATGCTAGCGACTTGCTAGTCGTGCTAAAATCATGCTAGCGACTTGTTAGTCGTGCTAAAATAATGCTAAAATCATTCTAGCGACTTGCTAGTCATGCTAAAATCATGCTAGCGACTTGCTAGTCATGCTAAAATCATGCTAACGACTTGCTAGTCACGCTAAAATCATGCTAAAATCATGCTAGCGAATTGTTAGTCGTGCTAAAATCATGCTAGCGACTTGCTAGTCATGCTAAAATAATGCTAAAATCATTCTAGCGACTTGCTAGTTATGCTAAAATCATGCTAGCGACTTGTTAGTCGTGCTAAAATAATGCTAAAATCATTCTAGCGACTTGCTAGTCATGCTAAAATCATGCTAGCGACTTGCTAGTCATGCTAAAATCATGCTAGCGACTTGCTAGTCATGCTAAAATAATGCTAAAATCATGTTAGCGACTTGCTAGTCGTGCTAAAATCATGCTAGCGACTTGCTAGTCATGCTAAAATCATGCTAGCGACTTGCTAGTCATGCTAAAATAATGTTAAAATCATGCTAGCGACTTGCTAGTCATCCTAAAATCATGCTAAAATCATGCTAGCGACTTGCTAGTCATCCTAAAATCATGCTAGCGACTTGCTAGTCGTGCTAAAATCATGCTAGCGACTTGCTAGTCATGCTAAAATCATGTTAGCGACTTGCTAGTCGTGCTAAAATCATGCTAGCGACTTGCTAGTCGTGTTAAAATCATGCTAGCGACTTGCTAGTCATGTTAAAATCATGCTAGCGACTTGCTAGTCACGCTAAAATCATGCTAAAATCATGCTAGCGAATTGTTAGTCGTGCTAAAATCATGCTAGCGACTTGCTAGTCATGCTAAAATAATGCTAAATCATTCTAGCGACTTGCTAGTTATGCTAAAATCATGCTAGCGACTTGTTAGTCGTGCTAAAATAATGCTAAAATCATTCTAGCGACTTGCTAGTAATGCTAAAATCATGCTAGCGACTTGCTAGTCATGCTAAAATCATGCTAGCGACTTGTTAGTCGTGCTAAAATAATGCTAAAATCATTCTAGCGACTTGCTAGTAATGCTAAAATCATGCTAGAGACTTGCTAGTCATGCTAAAATCATGCTAGCTACTTGCTAGTCATGCTAAAATCATGCTAGCGACTTGCTAGTCATCCTAAAATCATGCTAGCGACTTGCTAGTCATGCTAAAATCATGTTAGCGACTTGCTAGTCGTGCTAAAATCATGCTAGCGACTTGCTAGTTATGCTAAAATAATGCTAAAATCATGCTAGCGACTTGCTAGTCGTGCTAAAATAATGCTAAAATCATGCTAGTGACTTGCTAGTCGTGCTAAAATCATGCTAGCTACTTGCTAGTAATGCTAAAATCATGCTAGCGACTTGCTAGTCATGCTAAAAATAATGCTAAAATCATGTTAGCGACTTGCTAGTCGTGCTAAAATCATGTTAGTGACTTGCTAGTCGTGCTAAAATCATGCTAGCGACTTGCTAGTCATCCTAAAATCATGCTAAAATCATGCTAGCGACTTGCTAGTCATCCTAAAATCATGCTAGCGACTTGCTAGTCATGCTAAAATCATGTTAGCGACTTGTTAGTCGTGCTAAAATCATGCTAGCGACTTGCTAGTTATGCTAAAATAATGCTAAAATCATGCTAGCGACTTGCTAGTCGTGCTAAAATAATGCTAAAATCATGCTAGCGACTTGCTAGACATCCTAAAATCATGTTAGCGACTTTGCTAGTCGTGCTAAAATCATGCTAGTGACTTGCTAGTCATGCTAAAATCATGCTAGCGACTTGCTAGTCATGCCAAAATCATGCTAGCGACTTGCTAGACATCCTAAAATCATGTTAGCGACTTGCTAGTCGTGCTAAAATCATGCTAGTGACTTGCTAGTCGTGCTAAAATCATGCTAGTGACTTGCTAGTCGTGCTAAAATCATGCTAGCGACTTGCTAGTCATGCTAAAATCATGCTAAAATCATGCTAGCGACTTGCTAGTCATGCTAAAATAATGCTAAAATCATGTTAGCGACTTTGCTAGTCGTGCTAAAATCATGCTAGCGACTTGCTAGTCATGCTAAAATCATGCTAGCGACTTGCCAGTCATGCTAAAATAATGCTAAAATCATGCTAGCGACTTGCTAGTCGTGTTAAAATCATGCTAGCGACTTGCTAGTCATGCTAAAATCATGCTAACGACTTGCTAAAATCATGGTAGCGACTTGCTAGTCGTGCTAAAATCATGCTAGCGACTTGCTAGTCATGCTAGCGACTTGCTAGTCATGCTAAAATCATGCTAGCGACTTGCTAGTCATGCTCAAATAATGCTAAAATCATGCTAGCGACTTGCTAGTCGTGCTAAAATCATGCTAGCGACTTGCTAGTCATGCTAAAATTATGCTAAAATCATGCTAGCGACTTGCTAATCATGCTAAAATAATGCTAAAATCATGCTAGCGACTTGCTAGTCGTGCTAAAATCATGCTAGCGACTTGCTAGTCATGCTAAAATTATGCTTAAATCATGCTAGCGACTTGCTAGTTATGCTAAAATAATGCTAAAATCATGCTAGCGACTTGCTAGTCGTGCTAAAATAATGCTAAAATCATGCTAGTGACTTGCTAGTCGTGCTAAAATCATGCTAGCGACTTGCTAGTAATGCTAAAATCATGCTAGCGACTTGCTAGTCATGCTAAAAATAATGCTAAAATCATGTTAGCGACTTGCTAGTCGTGCTAAAATCATGTTAGTGACTTGCTAGTCGTGCTAAAATCATGCTAGCGACTTGCTAGTCATCCTAAAATCATGCTAAAATCATGCTAGCGACTTGCTAGTCATCCTAAAATCATGCTAGCGACTTGCTAGTCATGCTAAAATCATGTTAGCGACTTGTTAGTCGTGCTAAAATCATGCTAGCGACTTGCTAGTTATGCTAAAATAATGCTAAAATCATGCTAGCGACTTGCTAGTCGTGCTAAAATAATGCTAAAATCATGCTAGCGACTTGCTAGACATCCTAAAATCATGTTAGCGACTTGCTAGTCGTGCTAAAGTCATGTTAGCGACTTGCTAGTCGTGATAAAATCATGCTAGTGACTTGCTAGTCATGCTAAAATCATGCTAGCGACTTGCTAGTCATGCCAAAATCATGCTAGCGACTTGCTAGACATCCTAAAATCATGTTAGCGACTTGCTAGTCGTGCTAAAATCATGCTAGTGACTTGCTAGTCGTGCTAAAATCATGCTAGCGACTTGCTAGTCATGCTAAAATCATGCTAAAATCATGCTAGCGACTTGCTAGTCATGTTAAAATAATGCTAAAATCATGTTAGCGACTTTGCTAGTCGTGCTAAAATCATGCTAGCGACTTGCTAGTCATGCTAAAATCATGCTAGCGTCTTGCTAGTCATGCTAAAATAATGCTAAAATCATGCTAGCGACTTGCTAGTCGTGTTAAAATCATGCTAGCGACTTGCTAGTCATGCTAAAATCATGCTAGCGACTTGCTAAAATCATTCTAGCGACTTGCTAGTCATGCTAAAATAATGCTAAAATCATGGTAGCGACTTGCTAGTCGTGCTAAAATCATGCTAGCGACTTGCTAGTCATGCTAAAATCATGCTAGCGACTTGCTAGTCATGCTAAAATCATGCTAGCGACTTGCTAGTCATGCTCAAATAATGCTAAAATCATGCTAGCGACTTGCTAGTCGTGCTAAAATCATGCTAGCGACTTGCTAGTCATGTTAAAATTATGCTAGCGACTTGCTAGTCATGCTAAAACAATGCTAAAATCATTCTAGCGACTTGCTAGTTATGCTAAAATAATGCTAAAATCATGCTAGCGACTTGCTAGTCATCCTAAAATCATGCTAGCGACTTGCTAGTCATGCTAAAATCATGCTAGCGACTTGCTAGTCATGTTAAAATAATGCTAAAATCATGCTAGTGACTTGGTGGTCGTGCTAAAATCATGCTAGCGACTTGCTAGTCATGTTAAAATAATGCTAACGACTTGCTAGTCGTGCTAAAATCATGCTAGCGACTTGCTAGTCATGTTAAAATCATGCTAGCGACTTGCTACTAATGCTAAAATAATGCTAAAATCATGCTAGCGACTTGCTAGTCGTGCTAAAATCATGCTAGCGACTTGCTAGTCATCCTAAAATCATGCTAAAATCATGCTAGCGACTTGCTAGTCGTGCTAAAATAATGCTAAAATCATGCTAGCGACTTGCTAGACATCCTAAAATCATGTTAGCGACTTGCTAGTCGTGCTAAAATCATGTTAGTGACTTTGCTAGTCGTGCTAAAATCATGCTAGAGACTTGCTAGTCATGCTAAAATCATGCTAGCTACTTGCTAGTCATGCTAAAATCATGCTAGCGACTTGCTAGTCATCCTAAAATCATGCTAGCGACTTGCTAGTCATGCTAAAATCATGTTAGCGACTTGCTAGTCGTGCTAAAATCATGCTAGCGACTTGCTAGTTATGCTAAAATAATGCTAAAATCATGCTAGCGACTTGCTAGTCGTGCTAAAATAATGCTAAAATCATGCTAGTGACTTGCTAGTCGTGCTAAAATCATGCTAGCGACTTGCTAGTAATGCTAAAATCATGCTAGCGACTTGCTAGTCATGCTAAAAATAATGCTAAAATCATGTTAGCGACTTGCTAGTCGTGCTAAAATCATGTTAGTGACTTGCTAGTCGTGCTAAAATCATGCTAGCGACTTGCTAGTCATGCTAAAATCATGTTAGCGACTTGTTAGTCGTGCTAAAATCATGCTAGCGACTTGCTAGTTATGCTAAAATAATGCTAAAATCATGCTAGCGACTTGCTAGTCGTGCTAAAATAATGCTAAAATCATGCTAGCGACTTGCTAGACATCCTAAAATCATGTTAACGACTTGCTAGTCGTGCTAAAGTCATGTTAACGACTTGCTAGTCGTGCTAAAATCATGCTAGTGACTTGCTAGTCATGCTAAAATCATGCTAGCGACTTGCTAGTCATGCCAAAATCATGCTAGCGACTTGCTAGACATCCTAAAATCATGTTAGCGACTTGCTAGTCGTGCTAAAATCATGCTAGTGACTTGCTAGTCGTGCTAAAATCATGCTAGCGACTTGCTAGTAATGCTAAAATCATGCTAAAATCATGCTAGCGACTTGCTAGTCATGCTAAAATAATGCTAAAATCATGTTAGCGACTTTGCTAGTCGTGCTAAAATCATGCTAGCGACTTGCTAGTCATGCTAAAATCATGCTAGCGACTTGCCAGTCATGCTAAAATAATGCTAAAATCATGCTAGCGACTTGCTAGTCGTGTTAAAATCATGCTAGCGACTTGCTAGTCATGCTAAAATCATGCTAACGACTTGCTAAAATCATTCTAGCGACTTGTTAGTCATGCTAAAATAATGCTAAAATCATGGTAGCGACTTGCTAGTCGTGCTAAAATCATGCTAGCGACTTGCTAGTCATGCTAGCGACTTGCTAGTCATGCTAAAATCATGCTAGCGACTTGCCAAAATTATGCTAAAATCATGCTAGCGACTTGCTAGTCATGCTAAAATAATGCTAAAATCATTTTAGCGACTTGCTAGTCGTGCTAAAATCTTGCTAGCGACTTGCTAGTCATGCTAAAATTATGCTAAAATCATGCTAGCGACTTGCTAGTCATGCTAAAATAATGCTAAAATCATGTTAGCGACTTTGCTAGTCGTGCTAAAATCATGCTATCGACTTGCTAGTCATGCTAAAATCATGCTAGCGACTTGCTAGTCATGCTAAAATAATGCTAAAATCATGCTAGCGACTTGCTAGTCGTGTTAAAATCATGCTAGCGACTTGCTAGTCATGGTAAAATCATGCTAGCGACATGCTAAAATCATTCTAGCGACTTGCTAGTCATGCTAAAATAATGCTAAAATCATGGTAGCGACTTGCTAGTCGTGCTAAAATCATGCTAGCGACTTGCTAGTCATGCTAAAATCATGCTAGCGACTTGCTAGTCATGCTAAAATCATGCTAGCGACTTGCTAGTCATGCTCAAATAATGCTAAAATCATGCTAGCGACTTGCTAGTCGTGCTAAAATCATGCTAGCGACTTGCTAGTCATGCTAAAATTATGCTAGCGACTTGCTAGTCATGCTAAAACAATGATAAAATCATTCTAGCGACTTGCTAGTTATGCTAAAATAATGCTAAAATCATGCTAGCGACTTGCTAGTCATCCTAAAATCATGCTAGCGACTTGCTAGTCATGCTAAAATCATGCTAGCGACTTGCTAGTCATGCTAAAATAATGCTAAAATCATGCTAGTGACTTGGTGGTCGTGTTAAAATCATGCTAGCGACTTGATAGTCATGTTAAAATAATGGTAACGACTTGCTAGTGTTGTGGAGCAAAGATGATGAATTCTCTCAATGAAGTCAAAAAAGCTCAAAAAACAGAGTTCCAGATGTCAAAATAAGACTTTATTGAACAGTACAACAAAGCCGAGATAACGGTCCCGCATCTAGCCTTTGTCTGTCGGGGTGTCCATACTTATACCCATCTTCGCTACCCAAACTTGGTAGTTCCGGTTTTTTATTGGCTATGCTTGTCCGGTTCGCCACAATTATTTATTGCCCCACCTGGCCCATTTTTAATGGTGGTTTTTGGTTGAGTCAGCCATTTTTAAAAAGTAAGTTTATTCCGCCGCCTCCAATTGGTTGGAGGCGGTCCAAGGGGTCTCCAATCAGTTGGAGGTGGTCCCTTTAATTCATTTATCAAACCTGTTTACATGTATCTGTCATATGTTAGACGTCACCCAAAGTTCACTGGTTCATTTTAAGTTCACTGGTAATTTCCAGTGGAAACCACCGGTGCTGCCCTATAGAAAGCACCTGCATTTTAGCCTGTGTTAATGCAGTTTAATCTGTATTGAGACTTCTAGTATTGTGATACTCAGCATTTTGATAGATATTGATTACTGTTATAGCCATACATCATTTGTTTAAGTAAAATAATATTGTTTAAGTAAAATAATATCATATTGAGTAAAATAGCACAATATATTTTTAGGATACACAATATAATTCCCCCCTCTGAGACTTTACCAAGTCTCACCACTAAACCCTTTACCCAGAGTGCAACACCATGAGTCCGCCTCTTTCTTCTATCCTTCATTGGACCACTAACGGTCCGTCAGTTCCTCTTTACCAAATGGCTTCTTCATAATGCTGCACTCTGGAGGAAGTCAGACCCAAACATCTCTTCCCACAATTGACTAGGAAAGAGTAAAAGAATCTGCTTCCCTACCTATACAATCCTGGGGGTCAGATAACAATGAATTCAACAATGTGTTTCAAAGCGTGTGCGTGGTATGTCTTAGCCTTGCCCATGGTTGTCATGGTTATGTAGAATACATAATTGATTACTTAAATGATTATATAAATGAAAATTAATATCAACAGGACAGAGATATGCTGTAAAATGTGCACTGGATCATCCCACGGTGCCAGAGGAACTCCAGGCATTTCCGGTAGCCTAGAGCGCTATCTGGCTGCACAGTCCATCGCTGCCAGAGGAGCTTTCAGGCAGATCTTGTTGCCTTCCAGCACTATCTGGTGTTGGAGTAGATGGTGGGTTTTTAAACCTCCAGTCGAATCTACTCTTGTTGCTAAGCACTGAGGTGCTCGTCGATCCCTCTCTTCGTTTCACTCTTCCAGTGTCATGAAAAACAGACTATATACTGATTATAGATAGTAAATGACAAATACTTTTTAAAGTAATAGATAGAAAATAAAAGCTTTCTTAGTCGTCCCCTTTGTCTTGTTGCATTGTCTCGTACCACGGACAATGTCCTGCTTAAAACCTTCGTCGTCCCCTATCTTTCCAAAAAATAATCACATTTTACATTTGATTTATGCAATTAATAAATGATTCAGTAATATATTTGAAAAACAAATTGAATAACTTCAGGAAGGGGCATAAGCCAAAGTAAAATACATAACACTCTCTAACTTCCTACCTACTCTATCCACATATTCTAGAAACACTACATAATATAAAAACAAATACAGAGAAAATACTAACTCCCTTTCTGTCAAAGATTACAATACAATGAAAAATAAAAAATGAAAAGAAATGGCACCCCTTCCCTACCACCTTGTTGTTTTTTCAGGATTACACAATTTCATCCAGCTCATCCAGTCCAGGTCCCACTGTATGCACACTGGTGCATCCAATGTCAACTCCTGTTGGTCTTACTGACACATTGATCATCTGTTTGGCTGCAGCATTGGCCAGCATTGATCTGAGAAAAGGCACAACACAACAGAATAACAAAAGAAACACAACAACAGAAACGGCCATAATGATTCCCACTTTAGTTAACCATTCACCCCAAGCCCCAAATAGTGAGTCAAACCAGTCCCAAGTATGTAAGTCTGTTCCAGCATTCTCGGTCACCTCGTCTCTCAGGTTTTTGAGTTTCTCCATAGCTTTGGTGAAAGATCCATCTGGGGCTGTATTATTTGGGATATAAGTGCAACAATCAGCTCCAAACATTACACAGATCCCACCTCGGTCAGCAAGAAGCCAGTTCAGAGCTTGTCTGTTTTGCCAGGCCATTTTACTTGTAGGTCCCAATTGCTCTCCCAGAGCTTTTAATGCATCATCAGTGTAATTAATAAATCTTTGCTGGTTGTAATAGATATAGTTTATCCATTCTGAATTCTTATTTGGGGTTATCCACACAAATATGGATTCAAATCCAGACTTTACTTCGTCTCTAGCTTTATATTTTTGTGGAATTCCTCTTGGTTGGCCAATTGAATCTATGTATACATTTGGATCTGTTTCATAGGCCCTTTTTACTCTGTGTCTTTTTGGCTGGGGCTGTATTATTTCAGTTAAGTTACCCCCAATCATTGTTACCCCTTGTAACAGTCTTACTCTGGTACAAGTGCCTTTCCAATCTTTTGGTAGTGTTGCCCTCAGTCTTTTTCCCCCACATACCCAATAATAGTCTGCTACTGCTTCTGTCTGATCTTCCATAGCACGAATCTGTGGAAAACTAATAGTTGCTTCTGTACAATTGTCTTTAACCTTTATGATTGTCATGTTCGTCTTTACAGTAGCTGTGGCATAAATCAAACTGAATGATTTTAGTACACTTGAGTCATAGTACATATCTTGGTCTAGATGCCAAATTATGGCGCAATTCCCTCTAAACTTTCCCACATCGTGATTCCCTTTTGATTTGTTGAAACACTCATATTCTAATGTGCGATCAATCATATAAGCAACTGGGGTTTCCCTTTTCTTAATGTCAATTCTTATATCCATCCTTTGGCACTCATCCCCCCACCCTGGCTGTTTGTAGAACTGATGGAAGTCTTTGTTCCCAAGCATGGTCAAACATTCTGATGGGCAATAAGGATACATCCTCCCAGTGACATTATCACAGTAATTTGAGTAAAATCTACCACAGTGTCTGTAATCATATGGGCTTGGAACAACCACAAGTTTTTTAAGGGGAGATGGAGAACAAAGTACACAATTAATCATTCCTGCTTCTTTTGCTGTGTATTCTGCCCATTTGAACCATTCATTGTGATAGGCTGCATCTAACAGCCCTTCTTTTTGTAAGTATGTTTCTATATCATAGGCTAAGGTTTCATTTTCACTATCATGAAACCCTTCCACTGACCTTTTTCTAACATGTTTGTTTGCATAAATACCTGCTATTTCTTCAACCACATCAGGAGAATAGGTCAGCAATGGTGGCTGAATCAAGTGTGAGAAATTCATCAGGTTGATATCTGGATTGGGCACTAGTAGAGGGTCTTGACTCAGTGGGGCTTCTGGGCTGCCCTGTATCTTGGGCAATTGCTTCAGCAGGTATATCAGCACTAGGACCAGGATCAGTCTCTCCCTGACCTTCTTGTTCAGTGTCAGCAGGTAGCATTTCATCTTCAGACAGTTCTCCTGTTTCAGCTTGCTCTGCTCCCCTAAAATGAGGTGCATCAATATTACTCTCTTCCCTTTCCTCAGAATCATGGGCTTCAGGGGTCTGTTCTCTTTCTGGGGGTTCTATTTCTTCTTCATCACCCTCATCATCAATTTCTGGTTGCTCTTCTCGCCGTCTAGGTCTTAGTCTGGGTACTCTAGTGCAATGGTTTAAATGATACCAGGTTGTGCTTCCCTCTACCTGCACTGCAGTTGGAGTTGCTCTTACAACAGTATAGGGACCTTCTCTTCTTGGTTCATTCCATCTACGCCTAAACACTCTCAAATATACTCTATCACCAGGTTGTATAGAGCAGGGAGTTTCTTCTTCCTCCCTTGGGGCTCTGCTCTGCTCTTGAGCATTAATGGCTTCATGAATGGCTGTCAATTGTTTCATATATGCTCTCAATTCCATCTGTAATTGTTCAAGAGGCGGTCCTTCGTATGGGCCCCTCAAATACGGGACTGGCATTGGTCTGCCAGTCAGCATTTCATGTGGAGTCAAGTTTGTTACTCTATTGGTTTGCATACGGTAGCTCATTAACGCTAGTGGTAAAGCATCTACCCAGTTCAACTTTGTATCAGCACAAATCTTGTTCAATTTTGTCTTTAAAGTCGAGTTCGCCCGTTCAACTATTCCTTGAGATTGTGGTCTATAAACGCATCCAAGTCTTTGTTTTATCCTTAGTTGTTGTATTACTGTCTTTACTGTTCTTTGAATGAAAGCTGACCCATTGTCTGAACTGATCTGGGATGGTATACCAAATCTAGGAATTACTTCTCTTGTCAGAAATTTAATCACTGTTTGGGCTCCTTGATCTGCTGATGGGACTGCTTCTATCCATCTGCTAAATCTATCAATTATTACCAGTAAGTATCTCTTTCCTCTGACTGTTTTTATCATGTCTGCATAGTCCATTACAAGATGCTTGAATGGACCCTCTGGGACTGGTATGTGACCAATTGGAGCCGATGTTCCTTTTCTAATATTATTTTGGGCACAAACTTCGCATTCGGATAGATACTCGTCCACCATTGCTTGTAAATAAGGCGACCAATAACCTTGTCGCTTTATTTTTCTAATCACTTCCCCCCTCGCGCAATGGTCAAAACCATGCGCGTCAGAGATCAGGATTGTAAGCAATGGTGTAGGAGCAATCATGTGGCCTTCATGAGACCTCCAAAGTCCGTTTGCATCTCTTGTTGCCCCTCTTTGTTGCCACACACTAATTTCATATGGTGTAGCTTGTTGTTGCATACGTGTAACATCTGCCAATTGTGGTTGAGGTTGAATCAAAATAGAAGGAGCCATTATTGCTGTTTGACAGCCAGAAGCTTGTCTAGCATATTGGTCTGCTGCATTGTTGCCCTTAATTACAAAATCATTACCTTTTTTGTGTGCCTGACACTTGATGATGGCCAACCTCTTTGGATACATCATAGCTGATATTAAGTCAATTATCTGGTTACCATGCTGGACTGGCGTGCCGTCACTTTTCTTAAAGCCTCTTTGCTTCCACACTGCTCCAAAAAGATGGCAAACGCCGTGGGCATATGCAGAATCTGTGTAAATATTTACAGTTAAATCTTTGGCTAGCTTACAGGCCTCAGTAAGAGCCTTCAGCTCTGCCAGTTGTGCTGAGCATGGTTGTTCACAATGCTGCACCACAACTGGGACAAAATCATTATCAACACGTTTAACAATAGCAAAGCCAGCATGATTACCCAAATGGTCTCTGAAACATGAACCATCCACAAAATAATCAGCATGTGTATCTGTAATTGGTGTTGATTCTAAATCTGGCCTCAGTCTAGTAAATGCTAAAGAGTCAGCTATACATTCATGTGGTGTGCCTTCATCTTGTAATGGTATGAAATTGGCTGGGTTAACTGTTGTGCATCTTTTTATTGTAATGTCTGGAAAGGTCAGCAATGTTGAGTATGCTATACACCTAGATGGAGTCAGGACGAATTTTCCCTGCTCCAATAGCTCTGCTACTTTGTGGTGTGTATATATTGTGACTGGGTAGCCCATAGTTATTGTAGATGCTTTTTCATATGCAAAATAGACTGCAGCCAACCCTTGTTGATAACATGGCGGATAACCTTCAGCTACACTGTCCAATTTAGTGCTATAATAGGCAATTGGCTGTTTCTTTCTTCCGCTACATGTTTCCTGCATTAGTACTGCAGATGCATAACCATCTTTTCGGTTAGCAACATACAAATGGAATGGTCTGTCATACATTGGCATGGTCAAGGCAGGAGCATTTTGTAACTCTTTTTTCAGTGATTCAAAGGCTACTAGTGCATCAGTTGTCCATACTAGGAGTGCTCTAAGATTTTGATGGCCCACTTGTTTCATTAGAGATCTTAAGGGAGCTGTTTTGATGGCATAGTCTTCGATCCAGTCTGCACTAAATCCTGTCATCCCTAAGAAAGTCATCATCTGCCCTACTGTTTGAGGTTTGGGTGCTTTACTGATACCTTCTAACTGACTGGGTGAAACTGCTTTCATCCCATGTGAGATTGTACGTCCTAAGTATTCAACTTGTGGTAAGCAATACTGCAGTTTTTCTTTAGAGGCCTTGTGTCCCCCCTCAGCCAGTTTAGTCAATACTTTAATTGAGTCTTGGTGACACTGTTCTAAAGTCATAGAACAAATTAATAAATCATCTACGTACTGTATTAACGTGCTGTCCAGCCTTAGATCACTCAGGTCCTCTTTTAAAATTTGGTTATAGACATGAGGACTGTGTTTAAAGCCTTGTGGTAAGCGTGTGTAGGTGAGTTTTTTACCTTGGTAGGTGAATGCAAACAAAGGTCTGCTCTCTTCTGCTAAGGGAACACTGAAAAAGGCGGAACAAAGATCAATTACAGTGTAATAGTTAGCAGCAGATGGAACATTGGTTAGTAGCGTGTGTGGATTTGGAACTTCTGCAGGCCAGTCTTCCACTACCTCATTCACTGCTCTCAAGTCATGCACCAAGCGCCATTTTGATTTATCTGCCTTAGCTACTGGCAATATTGGGGTATTACAATAACTAGTGGTTTCAACAAGCACCCCTGATTTAATCAATCCATCAATGGTCTTTTTAATCCCTATCTCTGCCTCTTGTTTCAAAGGGTATTGTAATTTTCTTGGCATTTTAGCTCCAGACCTAAGTGTTATTCTAACTGGATTAGCTGATTTTACTAACCCCACATCAGTGTCATGTTGGGACCACAACTCAGGTGGTACTTGTTTCTCCATTTCTTTTAATAACTCAGCCTGCTTTGTCTGATTGTCTTGATGTGGTAAATCAGTTTTTGTATTTACAACTATTCTGGGGGTACCCATCATTGGGGTAGCACACAAAATGTTGATATATGTTTTATCTGCTGATTGGAGAATTAGAGGATTTTCTGTGAGCTCCCACTTACTTTCTTCTGCTTTTTTCATCATGGGGCCTAAATCTTTGGATGCACAGTCCTTATTTACATACAAAGTAACATGGGGAACTGAATCTGGCACCTCAAACCATTCATCAATGAATTTTTCCCTGTCTACCTGTAGAGCTGCTCCTTTTGGTCCTATTACTATACATTGTGAGATCATAGGAATTTTTAACCCCTTTGTGTCTGTTAACCATCTTTTTTCAAAGTCTGGGTTTTTGTTTTCATCATACTTCATCGTACAATGAAATTCAGTTTTTGGTAGACTTGGTTCATAAAGCTGTTCCCTTATATACCTTCCCCATTTACTAAGTGTTTCTTCTACTTCCTGTTTTAGGTCACCTAACCAATACATGTTAGCACATGGCTCTTGTGTTTGTTGAAATACAGAGACATTCATTTGTGTGATTGCCCGTTCATCTATATAAATTCCGTCTGGGGTGCATAATATCTGCATCTTTAGCTTACATATGGCATCTCTTCCTAACAAATTAACAGGTGTGTGTTCTGAGACTAAGATTGGTATTCTTATTTCAGTGTCTTTCAGGCTTATGCTTACAGGGGCCGTCATGGGAAGTAGTTGTGTTATCCCCGAGAATCCTACTGTCTTCATATATTTTCCAGACATGGGGAGGTGTGAGGCATACATTGGATTTAAGCATGAGAATGTGGCCCCTGTATCAAGAAGCAAAGAAATGGGTTTTCCTTCTATTTTGACTTGCAGCATTGGTTCTTGATCAGCATCATATGTTATCATTGGAAGTTGACTCCTCCCCGTAGGATTCTCTGGGCAGCCCTAGTAACCTTGGTCAGGCCCACGCCATGGGTTAACTGGGCCTTGGGCTTGAGCTTGCACTTGTTGCTGTCCATAGTTGACTCCTGGGGCCATGGGCTGGTTTTGTTGCCAAGGGTTGATGGGGCAGTCTCTTCTGTTGTGTCCAGGTTGATTACATCCCCAACACACTCCTGGTGGGCCACCACCTCTTTGCTGATTGTTGTTGAATCTCCCTCTGCCACGTCCACCTTGTTGCTGTTGTCTGTTCCAGTTTCTGTTGTTTGACTGTTCTGGCTTGAAGTATATGACAACTGGTGCTGGGCCTTGTGGTGAACTGACTGGTCCAGCAGGTATTGGTTGTGCTGCCATGGTCTGGTTTACTGGTGCATGCACATTCACTGCTGGAGATGGATTGGCTGGCGCTGGGGCATTAACAGGCGCCATTACTGCCGGTGGTTCTTCTTTTTGAACTGCCTGTATCTTCTTCTTCTTGTTGAGCAGTTCCTCAAGCTGCAGCTGAGTCAGCTTCCTTTGGAGCTCCTTTTCTTGGTTCTTCATTTTCAATTCTTGCTTTCTGTACTGTTCCACAGCATGGACCACATGGTCTCTGAACTCCTTGTGCGTCTTGGAGTTCAGACCAACCACGTCCTCCAGCTTTGCTTTCACTGCTGCAGGCATGGCTTCCACAATGGCGGTCCTAAAGAGTGCTGTCAGTACCTTGTCGTATTCTGGATCTCTCTCCAGCTCCTCTTTCCAACGTCTTAGCTGTTTCTGGATATAAGTCGTTGGGTTCTCAGCTTCTCCCATTGGCTCCCCCTTCAGAAAGCCAGGATCAGTCTGCATGGGATACTCAGTTCTCAATGTCTTCCATATGTCACGACGATGTTTGTCAAAGGAGACTCCATCTGCTTGAGGCCTGTCTACTGCTTGCAGGAGGCCAGATTGCTTGAGAACATCGTTCATCTTGGAGGCCCCCAGACACTTGGCAAGCAGTGCCTTGATGTCACCCAGGGCCAGAAGTTTTCCAGTTGTTTCTTCTTCAAATGTCCTGATCCACTTTCCAGCACCTTCATGAATGTCTGGTAGACGTGAAACCAAGGTATCTAGGTCTTGACTTGCCCAAGGTATATACTGGGCGTGGCCTTGCTTGATGAGGATTGGGCATTCAGTGCTTGGGGCCCCACTTCTCTTTGACAGCCTTACTGGTCTGTGTTCCCCTCCTGCTCTCTGTCTCTGCAGCTGAGGAATCTGAAATAGATCATCAGGGTATTTGATGTCTTGCAAAAGCAATGTCCCCGATACTTGCTTGTATTTCTTTCGATGGACGTAGTCATGGGGACTTGGATGAGACAGCAGTGGCTCACATTCGGCTTCTGACTTACTCAGTTGCTGTCTCAGTGCATCAAGTGAATCTTGAATCCTTTCCCTTGTTTTGTTGGTTCTTTCCTCCATCTCATCCAGAGCTTCCAGGATGGAATCAGGAGGTGCTGCTGTGTCTTCAGCTTCAGCTTCAGGCCCCTCTGCTTGGCAGCTGCCCAAGTCCTCAGAAGCTGGTGTCTCATATCTGTATTGGTCTTCCAATTCTTTTAGCATTTTTGTCAAGTGTTGGTATGAGTGTGGCCCACCTGTTTTCCCCTCTTCTCTGTGTTGTCTGGCCCCTCCTCTCTTGAGTCTTGACTCCGCCTCGTGGGTTGTTCTCACTCCTTCCCTTAGGTTTGGATGCAGCGCTGGTGTTGAAGCTCTGTGTTCAAATGATGTTAATCCCTCCCCCAAGTCTGTGTATGAGTCTCTCTCTCTCCCGTCATCTGCCTCTCTTCTCAACTCCTCCTTGTTGCTTTGTTGATCATCTTCAGTTTCAATACTATCTTGTACATACCCTTCAAATTCTATTGGCCCCTTTATATCTATTTTTCCCTGTACTAGAGGCATTTGGTTCACAACCTGGTTGCAGGAAGGAGCATATGGAGGTGGCCTTTCTTCTTTTGTTTCATTACTTTTAGTTTCTTTTTCCTGCTTTTCCCATTTTAATAATTTCATCCCATATTGTTTAAACAAAGTAAGTACCCCTAATTCTTGTTCTCTTTTCTTTTCTCTCTTTACAGATTTGTCAGAGGCTTTGTGATTTTTTATTAAGACCTCCATTTCTTTACACATCGCTACGTCAAACGTGCCTTCTGGTGGCCATTTAGTTGTCAACTTCTTTGTTCTATCTGCCCATTTCTTTGAGAGTTCCCTTATCACTTCTTTACAGGCTGGATTTTTAGAGGCCAATAATTCTGCTGGATCTGACATTTTAAGAATTTAGAAGTGATATTTTATCACTTTTTGTGAGATCTGATCGGATCGTCTCAGATATTTTAAAATGATCACTATATGTTTTCTTGTCAATAAATTGAAGGGTAACACAAGGCCCTTTGGTTCTTCCTTCAGAAAATTGCTTTTTGTCCAGATGATGCTGTCCCCCAAGCTGAATGCCTCAAAACTCCACAGTCTCCCTGCATGAAATTTGCGACCTGTAGCCGTCACTCCTCCTGCCCAAATTGAGTAAGTGAGAAATGGGGTTAACCTTATGCAAAACCCTTCTGTCCTTGATACACTGATATTCAATTCATCTTTTGTGCAAAAATAGGGAGCTAGTGGCTCCATATAGTCAATTAATAGTCTTTTATCTTGTTTTGATAAAATTCGTCTACCCCTTTTACCCCTCCTTTTCTTCTCTTCATTTACTGCTTCTTTGTTTTCCATTGTCTCCTTTCTACATGAATTGGGTAGCCACTGATCGGACTATCTCTTGTTGCTGCACTTCTGCTCTCTCACGATCTTTGTGGATTTCCAACCACATACGCTGTACGTATTGGGGATCACTTTTTAGTACAATCGTCACCAACAAACGTCTCAATGTTGTTCCTGTCCCACACATTGGCACAGTATTTCCTGCCTCATCTGCCCGGACCAAAACTCTAGATGTCCAGGTTACTTGTCGTGTGACAGCTGTCAATCTGAGACGAATGTTGCTGAGGATTGTGTTTCCCACAACACCCTGTGGGCACACGCCTTCCAAATTGCGCCTTAGGTAAGGTGCTACCACTGGGTCAATGGGGATTTCTACTACATTTAATGCAGCTTCCAGTTGTGAAGACACTGGAGTGCAAAGATTTTCCAATTTACCTATCAATTGTCTAAGTGTGATATTCTTACGAACAATTTCCTCCCAGGGTATTAATGGCCATTCAAATGTTATCTCTTCTAGGTTCACTATTCTAGTCAGTTTCCAAAGAAAATTATTTTTTCTGCCTTCTGTCAATCTTTGTACCTGCCCATTCAATTCAAGAAACTGTGATTCTAACCAAAAATGATTATGGAGGCCTCTTGTTCTTGCTAAGGTCTCCAGAAATGCTTGGTGTTCTTTTGCATTCAAATGTCCATCTGATTCATCATAATATTCATTAAACTGGTACATTTTACTCTGCTTTGAATGGGACAGGCACAAAAATTATCTATCAGATGCCTCTCCCTTTCTCTCTCCCTTATTTTCGGTTTTAACAGGGCTCCCTTACTCACTCAGCTCACACACACTTGCCCCCACTCTTGCTCTCTCTGATACGCACTCAGGTTACACACACAAGACTCCTCCTCTGCTCACTCACGCAAGAACCCCCACCTTTGCTCACGCACACAGAGAAAGAGAAACCAACTTGCCTTCCTTTCTCTCTCTCTCTTCAGGAATGAAAAATCAATCAGTGCTTATCTTTTCTTTATCAATAATTGAGTTTCACAATTTGGATCACAACGTCGGCAACTTGGATGATGTCCAAATAACCGACAAAGCCAATTCTTTGGAGTATTTTTTGTTCTTTCAACTCTTATAATTCTCTTTATGTATTCTTTATTTTCCATTCAATGCATTTATTTTACTTTTACTGTTTTTGTAATTACACTTGATTGTTCATTCCTTTTTCAACCATAAAACATTTACACAAAACATATACAACATACACAGCGCAAACCAGTCAGCGTGGTTAATGGTTAGTAAAATATTTCAACGCTTCAACGCATCAACACACACACAGAGCTCTTGACATACAACAGATAAAGACTAACGGTTCAACTTCTTCTAGTCTGCAGACACCCGTCTATGCGACCCTTCCGTCATGGGAGCCCACCAGGGCCACGCCCAATCGACCTCTGAGCGGCTCCCTGGTACCCCTTGGCACCCCCACTTAGGAAGTCGCCCTTACGGGATTTCTATGCCCCTCTTGGGCACCGTGCACCTCTTATGCACACAAATCTCTTTTATCAGCCTTTCCGCCTGCGCGCTTTTGAAATCTGGAACTCTCTAATTTATGTTCACTTTACATTTACTTTTTATGCTCAGTTAACTTTACTTCAATACTTTTAAATCTTTTTTATTCTGGTGAAGCCCTTTATCTCAGATTACCATCTCAGGTTTTAGCCTTAGCAGAACACGCAAACAATCCTTTTGTCAAATTATAAGCAAAAACTGCTTACCTTATCTTTTGGCGCCTTTTTGGTTTGTTTGCGTGTCAGCCAGGCCTTCCACCCGCGACGGCTCTCGTCGAAGCCGGACCTCAATCCAGTCCCTTCGTGGTCGCCAATTGTTATGTTGTGGAGCAAAGATGATGAATTCTCTCAATGAAGTCAAAAAAGCTCAAAAAACAGAGTTCCAGATGTCAAAATAAGACTTTATTGAACAGTACAACAAAGCCGAGATAACGGTCCCGCATCTAGCCTTTGTCTGTCGGGGTGTCCATACTTATACCCATCTTCGCTACCCAAACTTGGTAGTTCCGGTTTTTTATTGGCTATGCTTGTCCGGTTCGCCACAATTATTTATTGCCCCACCTGGCCCATTTTTAATGGTGGTTTTTGGTTGAGTCAGCCATTTTTAAAAAGTAAGTTTATTCCGCCGCCTCCAATTGGTTGGAGGCGGTCCAAGGGGTCTCCAATCAGTTGGAGGTGGTCCCTTTAATTCATTTATCAAACCTGTTTACATGTATCTGTCATATGTTAGACGTCACCCAAAGTTCACTGGTTCATTTTAAGTTCACTGGTAATTTCCAGTGGAAACCACCGGTGCTGCCCTATAGAAAGCACCTGCATTTTAGCCTGTGTTAATGCAGTTTAATCTGTATTGAGACTTCTAGTATTGTGATACTCAGCATTTTGATAGATATTGATTACTGTTATAGCCATACATCATTTGTTTAAGTAAAATAATATTGTTTAAGTAAAATAATATCATATTGAGTAAAATAGCACAATATATTTTTAGGATACACAATACTAGTCGTGCTAAAATCATGCTAGCGACTTGCTAGTCATGCTAAAATCATGCTAGCGACTTGGTAGTCATGCTAAAATAATGCTAAAATCATGCTAGCGACTTGCTAGTCGTGTTAAAATCATGCTAGCGACTTGCTAGTAATGCTAAAATCATGCTAGCGACTTGCTAAAATCATTCTAGCGACTTGCTAGTCATGCTAAAATAATGTTAAAATCATTCTAGCGACTTGCTAGTTATGCTAAAATCATGCTAGCGACTTGCTAGTCGTGCTAAAATCATGCTAGCGACTTGCTAGTCGTGCTAAAATCATGTTAGCGACTTGCTAGTCGTGCTAAAATCATGCTAGCGACTTGCAAGTTATGCTAAAATCATGCTAGCGACTTGCTAGTCATGCTAAAATAATGCTAAAATCATTCTAGCGACTTGCTAGTTATGCTAAAATCATGTTAGCGACTTGTTAGTCGTGCTAAAATCATGCTAGCGACTTGCTAGTCATGCTAAAATAATGCTAAAATCATTCTAGCGACTTGCTAGTCGTGCTAAAATCATGCTAGCGACTTGCTAGTCGTGCTAAAATCATGCTAGCGACTTGCTAGTCATGCTAAAATAATGCTAAAATCATTCTAGCGACTTGCTAGTCGTGCTAAAATCATGCTAGCGACTTGCTAGTCATGCTAAAATAATGCTAAAATCATGTTAGCGACTTGTTAGTCGTGCTAAAATCATGCTAGCGACTTGCTAGTCATGCTAAAATAATGCTAAAATCATTCTAGCGACTTGCTAGTCGTGCTAAAATCATGTTAGCGACTTGTTAGTCGTGCTAAAATCATGCTAGCGACTTGCTAGTCATGCTAAAATAATGCTAAAATCATGCTAGCGACTTGCTAGTCGTGCTAAAATCATGCTAGCGACTTGCTAGTCGTGCTAAAATCATGCTAGCGACTTGCTAGTCGTGCTAAAATCATGCTAGCGACTTGCTAGTTATGCTAAAATCATGCTAGCGACTTGCTAGTCGTGCTAAACTCATGCTAGCGACTTGTTAGTCGTGCTAAAATAATGCTAAAATCATTCTAGCGACTTGCTAGTCATGCTAAAATCATGCTAGCGACTTGCTAGTCGTGCTAAAATCATGCTAGCGACTTGTTAGTCGTGCTAAAATAATGCTAAAATCATTCTAGCGACTTGCTAGTCATGCTAAAATCATGCTAGCGACTTGCTAGTCATGCTAAAATCATGCTAACGACTTGCTAGTCACGCTAAAATCATGCTAAAATCATGCTAGCGAATTGTTAGTCGTGCTAAAATCATGCTAGCGACTTGCTAGTCATGCTAAAATAATGCTAAAATCATTCTAGCGACTTGCTAGTTATGCTAAAATCATGCTAGCGACTTGTTAGTCGTGCTAAAATAATGCTAAAATCATTCTAGCGACTTGCTAGTCATGCTAAAATCATGCTAGCGACTTGCTAGTCATGCTAAAATCATGCTAGCGACTTGCTAGTCATGCTAAAATAATGCTAAAATCATGTTAGCGACTTGCTAGTCGTGCTAAAATCATGCTAGCGACTTGCTAGTCATGCTAAAATCATGCTAGCGACTTGCTAGTCATGTTAAAATCATGCTAGCGACTTGCTAGTCATGCTAAAATAATGTTAAAATCATGCTAGCGACTTGCTAGTCATCCTAAAATCATGCTAAAATCATGCTAGCGACTTGCTAGTCATCCTAAAATCATGCTAGCGACTTGCTAGTCGTGCTAAAATCATGCTAGCGACTTGCTAGTTATGCTAAAATCATGTTAGCGACTTGCTAGTCGTGCTAAAATCATGCTAGCGACTTGCTAGTCGTGTTAAAATCATGCTAGCGACTTGCTAGTCATGTTAAAATCATGCTAGCGACTTGCTAGTCACGTTAAAATCATGCTAAAATCATGCTAGCGAATTGTTAGTCGTGCTAAAATCATGCTAGCGACTTGCTAGTCATGCTAAAATAATGCTAAATCATTCTAGCGACTTGCTAGTCATCCTAAAATCATGCTAGCGACTTGCTAGTCATGCTAAAATCATGTTAGCGACTTGCTAGTCGTGCTAAAATCATGCTAGCGACTTGCTAGTTATGTTAAAATAATGCTAAAATCATGCTAGCGACTTGCTAGTCGTGCTAAAATAATGTTAAAATCATGCTAGTGACTTGCTAGTCGTGCTAAAATCATGCTAGCGACTTGCTAGTAATGCTAAAATCATGCTAGCGACTTGCTAGTCATGCTAAAAATAATGCTAAAATCATGTTAGCGACTTGCTAGTCGTGCTAAAATCATGTTAGTGACTTGCTAGTCGTGCTAAAATCATGCTAGCGACTTGCTAGTCATCCTAAAATCATGCTAAAATCATGCTAGCGACTTGCTAGTCATCCTAAAATCATGCTAGCGACTTGCTAGTCATGCTAAAATCATGTTAGCGACTTGTTAGTCGTGCTAAAATCATGCTAGCGACTTGCTAGTTATGCTAAAATAATGCTAAAATCATGCTAGCGACTTGCTAGACATCCTAAAATCATGTTAGCGACTTGCTAGTCGTGCTAAAGTCATGTTAGCGACTTGCTAGTCGTGCTAAAATCATGCTAGTGACTTGCTAGTCGTGCTAAAATCATGCTAGCGACTTGCTAGTCATGCCAAAATCATGCTAGCGACTTGCTAGACATCCTAAAATCATGTTAGCGACTTGCTAGTCGTGCTAAAATCATGCTAGTGACTTGTTGGTCGTGCTAAAATCATGCTAGCGACTTGCTAATCATGCTAAAATCATGCTAAAATCATGCTAGCGACTTGCTAGTCATGCTAAAATAATGTTAAAATCATGTTAGCGACTTTGCTAGTTGTGCTAAAATCATGCTAGCGACTTGCTAGTCATGCTAAAATCATGCTAGCGACTTGCCAGTCATGCTAAAATAATGCTAAAATCATGCTAGCGACTTGCTAGTCGTGTTAAAATCATGCTAGCGACTTGCTAGTCATGCTAAAATCATGCTAACGACTTGCTAAAATCATTCTAGCGACTTGCTAGTCATGCTAAAATAATGCTAAAATCATGGTAGCGACTTGCTAGTCGTGCTAAAATCATGCTAGCGACTTGCTAGTCATGCTAGCGACTTGCTAGTCGTGCTAAAATCATGCTAGCGACTTGCTAGTCATGCTAAAATTATGCTAAAATTATGCTATCGACTTGCTAGTCATGTTAAAATGATGCTAAAATCATGCTAGCGACTTGCTAGTCGTGCTAAAATCATGCTAGCGACTTGCTAGTCATGCTAAAATTATGCTAAAATCATGCTAGCGACTTGCTAGTCATGCTAAAATAATGCTAAAATCATGTTAGCGACTTTGCTAGTCGTGCTAAAATCATGCTATCGACTTGCTAGTCATGCTAAAATCATGCTAGCGACTTGCTAGTCATGCTAAAATAATGCTAAAATCATGCTAGCGACTTGCTAGTCGTGTTAAAATCATGCTAGCGACTTGCTAGTCATGGTAAAATCATGCTAGCGACTTGCTAAAATCATTCTAGCGACTTGCTAGTCATGCTAAAATAATGCTAAAATCATGCTAGCGACTTGCTAGTCGTGCTAAAATCATGCTAGCGACTTGCTAGTCGTGCTAAAATCATGCTAGCGACTTGCTAGTTATGCTAAAATCATGCTAGCGACTTGCTAGTCGTGCTAAACTCATGCTAGCGACTTGTTAGTCGTGCTAAAATAATGCTAAAATCATTCTAGCGACTTGCTAGTCATGCTAAAATCATGCTAGCGACTTGCTAGTCGTGCTAAAATCATGCTAGCGACTTGTTAGTCGTGCTAAAATAATGCTAAAATCATTCTAGCGACTTGCTAGTCATGCTAAAATCATGCTAGCGACTTGCTAGTCATGCTAAAATCATGCTAACGACTTGCTAGTCACGCTAAAATCATGCTAAAATAATGCTAGCGAATTGTTAGTCGTGCTAAAATCATGCTAGCGACTTGCTAGTCATGCTAAAATCATGCTAGCGACTTGCTAGTCATGCTCAAATAATGCTAAAATCATGCTAGCGACTTGCTAGTCGTGCTAAAATCATGCTAGCGACTTGCTAGTCATGCTAAAATTATGCTAGCGACTTGCTAGTCATGCTAAAACAATGCTAAAATCATTCTAGCGACTTGCTAGTTATGCTAAAATAATGCTAAAATCATGCTAGCGACTTGCTAGTCATCCTAAAATCATGCTAGCGACTTGCTAGTCATGCTAAAATCATGCTAGCGACTTGCTAGTCATGCTAAAATAATGCTAAAATCATGCTAGTGACTTGGTGGTCGTGCTAAAATCATGCTAGCGACTTGCTAGTCATGTTAAAATAATGGTAACGACTTGCTAGTCGTGCTAAAATCATGCTAGCGACTTGCTAGTCATGCTAAAATCATGCTAGCGACTTGCTAGTCATGCTAAAATAATGCTAAAATCATGCTAGCGACTTGCTAGTCGTGTTAAAATCATGCTAGCGACTTGCTAGTCATGCTAAAATCATGCTAGCGACTTGCTAAAATCATGCTAGCGACTTGCTAGTCATGCTAAAATAATGCTAAAATAATTCTAGCGACTTGCTAGTTATGCTAAAATCATGCTAGCGACTTGCTAGTCGTGCTAAAATCATGCTAGCGACTTGCTAGTCGTGCTAAAATCATGTTAGCGACTTGCTAGTCGTGCTAAAATCATGCTAGCGACTTGCTAGTTATGCTAAAATCATGCTAGCGACTTGCTAGTCATGCTAAAATATAGCTAAAATCATTCTAGCGACTTGCTAGTTATGCTAAAATCATGTTAGCGACTTGTTAGTCGTGCTAAAATCATGCTAGCGACTTGCTAGTCATGCTAAAATAATGCTAAAGTCATTCTAGCGACTTGCTAGTCGTGCTAAAATCATGCTAGCGACTTGCTAGTCGTGCTAAAATCATGCTAGCGACTTGCTAGTCATGCTAAAATAATGCTAAAATCATTCTAGCGACTTGCTAGTCGTGCTAAAATCATGCTAGCGACTTGCTAGTCATGCTAAAATAATGCTAAAATCATGTTAGCGACTTGTTAGTCGTGCTAAAATCATGCTAGCGACTTGCTAGTCATGCTAAAATAATGCTAAAATCATTCTAGCGACTTGCTAGTCGTGCTAAAATCATGTTAGCGACTTGTTAGTCGTGCTAAAATCATGCTAGCGACTTGCTAGTCATGCTAAAATAATGCTAAAATCATGCTAGCGACTTGCTAGTCGTGCTAAAATCATGCTAGCGACTTGCTAGTCGTGCTAAAATCATGCTAGCGACTTGCTAGTCGTGCTAAAATCATGCTAGCGACTTGCTAGTTATGCTAAAATCATGCTAGCGACTAGTCATGCTAAAATAATGCTAAAATCATGCTAGCGACTTGCTAGTCGTGCTAAAATCATGCTAGCGACTTGCTAGTCGTGCTAAAATCATGTTAGCGACTTGCTAGTCGTGCTAAAATCATGCTAGCGACTTGCTAGTTATGCTAAAATCATGCTAGCGACTTGCTAGTCATGCTAAAATATAGCTAAAATCATTCTAGCGACTTGCTAGTTATGCTAAAATCATGTTAGCGACTTGTTAGTCGTGCTAAAATCATGCTAGCGACTTGCTAGTCATGCTAAAATCATGTTAGTGACTTGCTAGTCGTGCTAAAATCATGCTAGCGACTTGCTAGTCATCCTAAAATCATGCTAAAATCATGCTAGCGACTTGCTAGTCATCCTAAAATCATGCTAGCGACTTGCTAGTCATGCTAAAATCATGTTAGCGACTTGTTAGTCGTGCTAAAATCATGCTAGCGACTTGCTAGTCATGCTAAAATATAGCTAAAATCATTCTAGCGACTTGCTAGTTATGCTAAAATCATGTTAGCGACTTGTTAGTCGTGCTAAAATCATGTTAGCGACTTGCTAGTCGTGCTAAAATCATGTTAGTGACTTGCTAGTCGTGCTAAAATCATGCTAGCGACTTGCTAGTCATCCTAAAATCATGCTAAAATCATGCTAGCGACTTGCTAGTCATCCTAAAATCATGCTAGCGACTTGCTAGTCATGCTAAAATCATGTTAGCGACTTGTTAGTCGTGCTAAAATCATGCTAGCGACTTGCTAGTTATGCTAAAATAATGCTAAAATCATGCTAGCGACTTGCTAGACATCCTAAAATCATGTTAGCGACTTGCTAGTCGTGCTAAAGTCATGTTAGCGACTTGCTAGTCGTGCTAAAATCATGCTAGTGACTTGCTAGTCGTGCTAAAATCATGCTAGCGACTTGCTAGTCATGCCAAAATCATGCTAGCGACTTGCTAGACATCCTAAAATCATGTTAGCGACTTGCTAGTCGTGCTAAAATCATGCTAGTGACTTGTTGGTCGTGCTAAAATCATGCTAGCGACTTGCTAGTCATGCTAAAATCATGCTAAAATCATGCTAGCGACTTGCTAGTCATGCTAAAATAATGTTAAAATCATGTTAGCGACTTTGCTAGTTGTGCTAAAATCATGCTAGCGACTTGCTAGTCATGCTAAAATCATGCTAGCGACTTGCCAGTCATGCTAAAATAATGCTAAAATCATGCTAGCGACTTGCTAGTCGTGTTAAAATCATGCTAGCGACTTGCTAGTCATGCTAAAATCATGCTAACGACTTGCTAAAATCATTCTAGCGACTTGCTAGTCATGCTAAAATAATGCTAAAATCATGGTAGCGACTTGCTAGTCGTGCTAAAATCATGCTAGCGACTTGCTAGTCATGCTAGCGACTTGCTAGTCATGCTAAAATCATGCTAGCGACTTGCTAGTCATGCTCAAATAATGCTAAAATCATGCTAGCGACTTGCTAGTCGTGCTAAAATCATGCTAGCGACTTGCTAGTCATGCTAAAATTATGCTAAAATTATGCTATCGACTTGCTAGTCATGTTAAAATAATGCTAAAATCATGCTAGCGACTTGCTAGTCGTGCTAAAATCATGCTAGCGACTTGCTAGTCATGCTAAAATTATGCTAAAATCATGCTAGCGACTTGCTAGTCATGCTAAAATAATGCTAAAATCATGTTAGCGACTTTGCTAGTCGTGCTAAAATCATGCTATCGACTTGCTAGTCATGCTAAAATCATGCTAGCGACTTGCTAGTCATGCTAAAATAATGCTAAAATCATGCTAGCGACTTGCTAGTCGTGTTAAAATCATGCTAGCGACTTGCTAGTCATGGTAAAATCATGCTAGCGACTTGCTAAAATCATTCTAGCGACTTGCTAGTCATGCTAAAATAATGCTAAAATCATGGTAGCGACTTGCTAGTCGTGCTAAAATCATGCTAGCGACTTGCTAGTCATGCTAAAATCATGCTAGCGACTTGCTAGTCATGCTAAAATCATGCTAGCGACTTGCTAGTCATGCTCAAATAATGCTAAAATCATGCTAGCGACTTGCTAGTCGTGCTAAAATCATGCTAGCGACTTGCTAGTCATGCTAAAATTATGCTAGCGACTTGCTAGTCATGCTAAAACAATGCTAAAATCATTCTAGCGACTTGCTAGTTATGCTAAAATAATGCTAAAATCATGCTAGCGACTTGCTAGTCATCCTAAAATCATGCTAGCGACTTGCTAGTCATGCTAAAATCATGCTAGCGACTTGCTAGTCATGCTAAAATAATGCTAAAATCATGCTAGTGACTTGGTGGTCGTGCTAAAATCATGCTAGCGACTTGCTAGTCATGTTAAAATAATGGTAACGACTTGCTAGTCGTGCTAAAATCATGCTAGCGACTTGCTAGTCATGCTAAAATCATGCTAGCGACTTGCTAGTCATGCTAAAATAATGCTAAAATCATGCTAGCGACTTGCTAGTCGTGTTAAAATCATGCTAGCGACTTGCTAGTCATGCTAAAATCATGCTAGCGACTTGCTAAAATCATTCTAGCGACTTGCTAGTCATGCTAAAATAATGCTAAAATAATTCTAGCGACTTGCTAGTTATGCTAAAATCATGCTAGCGACTTGCTAGTCGTGCTAAAATCATGCTAGCGACTTGCTAGTCGTGCTAAAATCATGTTAGCGTCTTGCTAGTCGTGCTAAAATCATGCTAGCGACTTGCTAGTTATGCTAAAATCATGCTAGCGACTTGCTAGTCATGCTAAAATATAGCTAAAATCATTCTAGCGACTTGCTAGTTATGCTAAAATCATGTTAGCGACTTGTTAGTCGTGCTAAAATCATGCTAGCGACTTGCTAGTCATGCTAAAATAATGCTAAAGTCATTCTAGCGACTTGCTAGTCGTGCTAAAATCATGCTAGCGACTTGCTAGTCGTGCTAAAATCATGCTAGCGACTTGCTAGTCATGCTAAAATAATGCTAAAATCATTCTAGCGACTTGCTAGTCGTGCTAAAATCATGCTAGCGACTTGCTAGTCATGCTAAAATAATGCTAAAATCATGTTAGCGACTTGTTAGTCGTGCTAAAATCATGCTAGCGACTTGCTAGTCATGCTAAAATAATGCTAAAATCATTCTAGCGACTTGCTAGTCGTGCTAAAATCATGTTAGCGACTTGTTAGTCGTGCTAAAATCATGCTAGCGACTTGCTAGTCATGCTAAAATAATGCTAAAATCATGCTAGCGACTTGCTAGTCGTGCTAAAATCATGCTAGCGACTTGCTAGTCGTGCTAAAATCATGCTAGCGACTTGCTAGTCGTGCTAAAATCATGCTAGCGACTTGCTAGTTATGCTAAAATCATGCTAGCGACTAGTCATGCTAAAATAATGCTAAAATCATGCTAGCGACTTGCTAGTCGTGCTAAAATCATGCTAGCGACTTGCTAGTCGTGCTAAAATCATGTTAGCGACTTGCTAGTCGTGCTAAAATCATGCTAGCGACTTGCTAGTTATGCTAAAATCATGCTAGCGACTTGTTAGTCATGCTAAAATATAGCTAAAATCATTCTAGCGACTTGCTAGTTATGCTAAAATCATGTTAGCGACTTGTTAGTCGTGCTAAAATCATGCTAGCGACTTGCTAGTCATGCTAAAATAATGCTAAAGTCATTCTAGCGACTTGCTAGTCGTGCTAAAATCATGCTAGCGACTTGCTAGTCGTGCTAAAATCATGCTAGCGACTTGCTAGTCATGCTAAAATAATGCTAAAATCATTCTAGCGACTTGCTAGTCGTGCTAAAATCATGCTAGCGACTTGCTAGTCATGCTAAAATAATGCTAAAATCATGTTAGCGACTTGTTAGTCGTGCTAAAATCATGCTAGCGACTTGCTAGTCATGCTAAAATAATGCTAAAATCATTCTAGCGACTTGCTAGTCGTGCTAAAATCATGTTAGCGACTTGTTAGTCGTGCTAAAATCATGCTAGCGACTTGCTAGTCATGCTAAAATCATGCTAAAATCATGCTAGCGACTTGCTAGTCATGCTAAAATAATGCTAAAATCATGTTAGCGACTTTGCTAGTTGTGCTAAAATCATGCTAGCGACTTGCTAGTCATGCTAAAATCATGCTAGCGACTTGCCAGTCATGCTAAAATAATGCTAAAATCATGCTAGCGACTTGCTAGTCGTGTTAAAATCATGCTAGCGACTTGCTAGTCATGCTAAAATCATGCTAACGACTTGCTAAAATCATTCTAGCGACTTGCTAGTCATGCTAAAATAATGCTAAAATCATGGTAGCGACTTGCTAGTCGTGCTAAAATCATGCTAGCGACTTGCTAGTCATGCTAGCGACTTGCTAGTCATGCTAAAATCATGCTAGCGACTTGCTAGTCATGCTCAAATAATGCTAAAATCATGCTAGCGACTTGCTAGTCGTGCTAAAATCATGCTAGCGACTTGCTAGTCATGCTAAAATAATGCTAAAATCATGTTAGCGACTTTGCTAGTCGTGCTAAAATCATGCTATCGACTTGCTAGTCATGCTAAAATCATGCTAGCGACTTGCTAGTCATGCTAAAATAATGCTAAAATCATGCTAGCGACTTGCTAGTCGTGTTAAAATCATGCTAGCGACTTGCTAGTCATGGTAAAATCATGCTAGCGACTTGCTAAAATCATTCTAGCGACTTGCTAGTCATGCTAAAATAATGCTAAAATCATGGTAGCGACTTGCTAGTCGTGCTAAAATCATGCTAGCGACTTGCTAGTCATGCTAAAATCATGCTAGCGACTTGCTAGTCATGCTAAAATCATGCTAGCGACTTGCTAGTCATGCTCAAATAATGCTAAAATCATGCTAGCGACTTGCTAGTCGTGCTAAAATCATGCTAGCGACTTGCTAGTCATCCTAAAATCATGCTAGCGACTTGCTAGTCATGCTAAAATCATGTTAGCGACTTGCTAGTCGTGCTAAAATCATGCTAGCGACTTGCTAGTTATGTTAAAATAATGCTAAAATCATGCTAGCGACTTGCTAGTCACGTTAAAATCATGCTAAAATCATGCTAGCGAATTGTTAGTCGTGCTAAAATCATGCTAGCGACTTGCTAGTAATGCTAAAATCATGCTAGCGACTTGCTAGTCATGCTAAAAATAATGCTAAAATCATGTTAGCGACTTGCTAGTCGTGCTAAAATCATGTTAGTGACTTGCTAGTCGTGCTAAAATCATGCTAGCGACTTGCTAGTCATCCTAAAATCATGCTAAAATCATGCTAGCGACTTGCTAGTCATCCTAAAATCATGCTAGCGACTTGCTAGTCATGCTAAAATCATGTTAGCGACTTGTTAGTCGTGCTAAAATCATGCTAGCGACTTGCTAGTTATGCTAAAATAATGCTAAAATCATGCTAGCGACTTGCTAGACATCCTAAAATCATGTTAGCGACTTGCTAGTCGTGCTAAAGTCATGTTAGCGACTTGCTAGTCGTGCTAAAATCATGCTAGTGACTTGCTAGTCGTGCTAAAATCATGCTAGCGACTTGCTAGTCATGCCAAAATCATGCTAGCGACTTGCTAGACATCCTAAAATCATGTTAGCGACTTGCTAGTCGTGCTAAAATCATGCTAGTGACTTGTTGGTCGTGCTAAAATCATGCTAGCGACTTGCTAGTCATGCTAAAATCATGCTAAAATCATGCTAGCGACTTGCTAGTCATGCTAAAATAATGTTAAAATCATGTTAGCGACTTTGCTAGTTGTGCTAAAATCATGCTAGCGACTTGCTAGTCATGCTAAAATCATGCTAGCGACTTGCCAGTCATGCTAAAATAATGCTGAAATCATGCTAGCGACTTGCTAGTCGTGTTAAAATCATGCTAGCGACTTGCTAGTCATGCTAAAATCATGCTAACGACTTGCTAAAATCATTCTAGCGACTTGCTAGTCATGCTAAAATAATGCTAAAATCATGGTAGCGACTTGCTAGTCGTGCTAAAATCATGCTAGCGACTTGCTAGTCATGCTAGCGACTTGCTAGTCATGCTAAAATCATGCTAGCGACTTGCTAGTCATGCTCAAATAATGCTAAAATCATGCTAGCGACTTGCTAGTCGTGCTAAAATCATGCTAGCGACTTGCTAGTCATGCTAAAATTATGCTAAAATTATGCTATCGACTTGCTAGTCATGTTAAAATAATGCTAAAATCATGCTAGCGACTTGCTAGTCGTGCTAAAATCATGCTAGCGACTTGCTAGTCATGCTAAAATTATGCTAAAATCATGCTAGCGACTTGCTAGTCATGCTAAAATAATGCTAAAATCATGTTAGCGACTTTGCTAGTCGTGCTAAAATCATGCTATCGACTTGCTAGTAATGCTAAAATCATGCTAGCGACTTGCTAGTCATGCTAAAATAATGCTAAAATCATGCTAGCGACTTGCTAGTCGTGTTAAAATCATGCTAGCGACTTGCTAGTCATGGTAAAATCATGCTAGCGACTTGCTAAAATCATTCTAGCGACTTGCTAGTCATGCTAAAATAATGCTAAAATCATGGTAGCGACTTGCTAGTCGTGCTAAAATCATGCTAGCGACTTGCTAGTCATGCTAAAATCATGCTAGCGACTTGCTAGTCATGCTAAAATCATGCTAGCGACTTGCTAGTCATGCTCAAATAATGCTAAAATCATGCTAGCGACTTGCTAGTCGTGCTAAAATCATGCTAGCGACTTGCTAGTCATGCTAAAATTATGCTAGCGACTTGCTAGTCATGCTAAAACAATGCTAAAATCATTCTAGCGACTTGCTAGTTATGCTAAAATAATGCTAAAATCATGCTAGCGACTTGCTAGTCATCCTAAAATCATGCTAGCGACTTGCTAGTCATGCTAAAATCATGCTAGCGACTTGCTAGTCATGCTAAAATAATGCTAAAATCATGCTAGTGACTTGGTGGTCGTGCTAAAATCATGCTAGCGACTTGCTAGTCATGTTAAAATAATGGTAACGACTTGCTAGTCGTGCTAAAATCATGCTAGCGACTTGCTAGTCATGCTAAAATCATGCTAGCGACTTGCTAGTCATGCTAAAATAATGCTAAAATCATGCTAGCGACTTGCTAGTCGTGTTAAAATCATGCTAGCGACTTGCTAGTCATGCTAAAATCATGCTAGCGACTTGCTAAAATCATTCTAGCGACTTGCTAGTCATGCTAAAATAATGCTAAAATAATTCTAGCGACTTGCTAGTTATGCTAAAATCATGCTAGCGACTTGCTAGTCGTGCTAAAATCATGCTAGCGACTTGCTAGTCGTGCTAAAATCATGTTAGCGACTTGCTAGTCGTGCTAAAATCATGCTAGCGACTTGCTAGTTATGCTAAAATCATGCTAGCGACTTGCTAGTCATGCTAAAATATAGCTAAAATCATTCTAGCGACTTGCTAGTTATGCTAAAATCATGTTAGCGACTTATTAGTCGTGCTAAAATCATGCTAGCGACTTGCTAGTCATGCTAAAATAATGCTAAAGTCATTCTAGCGACTTGCTAGTCGTGCTAAAATCATGCTAGCGACTTGCTAGTCGTGCTAAAATCATGCTAGCGACTTGCTAGTCATGCTAAAATAATGCTAAAATCATTCTAGCGACTTGCTAGTCGTGCTAAAATCATGCTAGCGACTTGCTAGTCATGCTAAAATAATGCTAAAATCATGTTAGCGACTTGTTAGTCGTGCTAAAATCATGCTAGCGACTTGCTAGTCATGCTAAAATAATGCTAAAATCATTCTAGCGACTTGCTAGTCGTGCTAAAATCATGTTAGCGACTTGTTAGTCGTGCTAAAATCATGCTAGCGACTTGCTAGTCATGCTAAAATAATGCTAAAATCATGCTAGCGACTTGCTAGTCGTGCTAAAATCATGCTAGCGACTTGCTAGTCGTGCTAAAATCATGCTAGCGACTTGCTAGTCGTGCTAAAATCATGCTAGCGACTTGCTAGTTATGCTAAAATCATGCTAGCGACTAGTCATGCTAAAATAATGCTAAAATCATGCTAGCGACTTGCTAGTCGTGCTAAAATCATGCTAGCGACTTGCTAGTCGTGCTAAAATCATGTTAGCGACTTGCTAGTCGTGCTAAAATCATGCTAGCGACTTGCTAGTTATGCTAAAATCATGCTAGCGACTTGCTAGTCATGCTAAAATATAGCTAAAATCATTCTAGCGACTTGCTAGTTATGCTAAAATCATGTTAGCGACTTGTTAGTCGTGCTAAAATCATGCTAGCGACTTGCTAGTCATGCTAAAATCATGTTAGTGACTTGCTAGTCGTGCTAAAATCATGCTAGCGACTTGCTAGTCATCTTAAAATCATGCTAAAATCATGCTAGCGACTTGCTAGTCATCCTAAAATCATGCTAGCGACTTGCTAGTCATGCTAAAATCATGTTAGCGACTTGTTAGTCGTGCTAAAATCATGCTAGCGACTTGCTAGTCATGCTAAAATATAGCTAAAATCATTCTAGCGACTTGCTAGTTATGCTAAAATCATGTTAGCGACTTGTTAGTCGTGCTAAAATCATGTTAGCGACTTGCTAGTCGTGCTAAAATCATGTTAGTGACTTGCTAGTCGTGCTAAAATCATGCTAGCGACTTGCTAGTCATCCTAAAATCATGCTAAAATCATGCTAGCGACTTGCTAGTCATCCTAAAATCATGCTAGCGACTTGCTAGTCATGCTAAAATCATGTTAGCGACTTGTTAGTCGTGCTAAAATCATGCTAGCGACTTGCTAGTTATGCTAAAATAATGCTAAAATCATGCTAGCGACTTGCTAGACATCCTAAAATCATGTTAGCGACTTGCTAGTCGTGCTAAAGTCATGTTAGCGACTTGCTAGTCGTGCTAAAATCATGCTAGTGACTTGCTAGTCGTGCTAAAATCATGCTAGCGACTTGCTAGTCATGCCAAAATCATGCTAGCGACTTGCTAGACATCCTAAAATCATGTTAGCGACTTGCTAGTCGTGCTAAAATCATGCTAGTGACTTGTTGGTCGTGCTAAAATCATGCTAGCGACTTGCTAGTCATGCTAAAATCATGCTAAAATCATGCTAGCGACTTGCTAGTCATGCTAAAATAATGTTAAAATCATGTTAGCGACTTTGCTAGTTGTGCTAAAATCATGCTAGCGACTTGCTAGTCATGCTAAAATCATGCTAGCGACTTGCCAGTCATGCTAAAATAATGCTAAAATCATGCTAGCGACTTGCTAGTCGTGTTAAAATCATGCTAGCGACTTGCTAGTCATGCTAAAATCATGCTAACGACTTGCTAAAATCATTCTAGCGACTTGCTAGTCATGCTAAAATAATGCTAAAATCATGGTAGCGACTTGCTAGTCGTGCTAAAATCATGCTAGCGACTTGCTAGTCATGCTAGCGACTTGCTAGTCATGCTAAAATCATGCTAGCGACTTGCTAGTCATGCTCAAATAATGCTAAAATCATGCTAGCGACTTGCTAGTCGTGCTAAAATCATGCTAGCGACTTGCTAGTCATGCTAAAATTATGCTAAAATTATGCTATCGACTTGCTAGTCATGTTAAAATAATGCTAAAATCATGCTAGCGACTTGCTAGTCGTGCTAAAATCATGCTAGCGACTTGCTAGTCATGCTAAAATTATGCTAAAATCATGCTAGCGACTTGCTAGTCATGCTAAAATAATGCTAAAATCATGTTAGCGACTTTGCTAGTCGTGCTAAAATCATGCTATCGACTTGCTAGTCATGCTAAAATCATGCTAGCGACTTGCTAGTCATGCTAAAATAATGCTAAAATCATGCTAGCGACTTGCTAGTCGTGTTAAAATCATGCTAGCGACTTGCTAGTCATGGTAAAATCATGCTAGCGACTTGCTAAAATCATTCTAGCGACTTGCTAGTCATGCTAAAATAATGCTAAAATCATGGTAGCGACTTGCTAGTCGTGCTAAAATCATGCTAGCGACTTGCTAGTCATGCTAAAATCATGCTAGCGACTTGCTAGTCATGCTAAAATCATGCTAGCGACTTGCTAGTCATGCTCAAATAATGCTAAAATCATGCTAGCGACTTGCTAGTCGTGCTAAAATCATGCTAGCGACTTGCTAGTCATGCTAAAATTATGCTAGCGACTTGCTAGTCATGCTAAAACAATGCTAAAATCATTCTAGCGACTTGCTAGTTATGCTAAAATAATGCTAAAATCATGCTAGCGACTTGCTAGTCATCCTAAAATCATGCTAGCGACTTGCTAGTCATGCTAAAATCATGCTAGCGACTTGCTAGTCATGCTAAAATAATGCTAAAATCATGCTAGTGACTTGGTGGTCGTGCTAAAATCATGCTAGCGACTTGCTAGTCATGTTAAAATAATGGTAACGACTTGCTAGTCGTGCTAAAATCATGCTAGCGACTTGCTAGTCATGCTAAAATCATGCTAGCGACTTGCTAGTCATGCTAAAATAATGCTAAAATCATGCTAGCGACTTGCTAGTCGTGTTAAAATCATGCTAGCGACTTGCTAGTCATGCTAAAATCATGCTAGCGACTTGCTAAAATCATTCTAGCGACTTGCTAGTCATGCTAAAATAATGCTAAAATAATTCTAGCGACTTGCTAGTTATGCTAAAATCATGCTAGCGACTTGCTAGTCGTGCTAAAATCATGCTAGCGACTTGCTAGTCGTGCTAAAATCATGTTAGCGACTTGCTAGTCGTGCTAAAATCATGCTAGCGACTTGCTAGTTATGCTAAAATCATGCTAGCGACTTGCTAGTCATGCTAAAATATAGCTAAAATCATTCTAGCGACTTGCTAGTTATGCTAAAATCATGTTAGCGACTTGTTAGTCGTGCTAAAATCATGCTAGCGACTTGCTAGTCATGCTAAAATAATGCTAAAGTCATTCTAGCGACTTGCTAGTCGTGCTAAAATCATGCTAGCGACTTGCTAGTCGTGCTAAAATCATGCTAGCGACTTGCTAGTCATGCTAAAATAATGCTAAAATCATTCTAGCGACTTGCTAGTCGTGCTAAAATCATGCTAGCGACTTGCTAGTCATGCTAAAATAATGCTAAAATCATGTTAGCGACTTGTTAGTCGTGCTAAAATCATGCTAGCGACTTGCTAGTCATGCTAAAATAATGCTAAAATCATTCTAGCGACTTGCTAGTCGTGCTAAAATCATGTTAGCGACTTGTTAGTCGTGCTAAAATCATGCTAGCGACTTGCTAGTCATGCTAAAATAATGCTAAAATCATGCTAGCGACTTGCTAGTCGTGCTAAAATCATGCTAGCGACTTGCTAGTCGTGCTAAAATCATGCTAGCGACTTGCTAGTCGTGCTAAAATCATGCTAGCGACTTGCTAGTTATGCTAAAATCATGCTAGCGACTAGTCATGCTAAAATAATGCTAAAATCATGCTAGCGACTTGCTAGTCGTGCTAAAATCATGCTAGCGACTTGCTAGTCGTGCTAAAATCATGTTAGCGACTTGCTAGTCGTGCTAAAATCATGCTAGCGACTTGCTAGTTATGCTAAAATCATGCTAGCGACTTGCTAGTCATGCTAAAATATAGCTAAAATCATTCTAGCGACTTGCTAGTTATGCTAAAATCATGTTAGCGACTTGTTAGTCGTGCTAAAATCATGCTAGCGACTTGCTAGTCATGCTAAAATAATGCTAAAGTCATTCTAGCGACTTGCTAGTCGTGCTAAAATCATGCTAGCGACTTGCTAGTCATGCTAAAATAATGCTAAAATCATTCTAGCGACTTGCTAGTCGTGCTAAAATCATGCTAGCGACTTGCTAGTCATGCTAAAATAATGCTAAAATCATGTTAGCGACTTGTTAGTCGTGCTAAAATCATGCTAGCGACTTGCTAGTCATGCTAAAATAATGCTAAAATCATTCTAGCGACTTGCTAGTCGTGCTAAAATCATGTTAGCGACTTGTTAGTCGTGCTAAAATCATGCTAGCGACTTGCTAGTCATGCTAAAATCATGCTAAAATCATGCTAGCGACTTGCTAGTCATGCTAAAATAATGCTAAAATCATGTTAGCGACTTTGCTAGTTGTGCTAAAATCATGCTAGCGACTTGCTAGTCATGCTAAAATCATGCTAGCGACTTGCCAGTCATGCTAAAATAATGCTAAAATCATGCTAGCGACTTGCTAGTCGTGTTAAAATCATGCTAGCGACTTGCTAGTCATGCTAAAATCATGCTAACGACTTGCTAAAATCATTCTAGCGACTTGCTAGTCATGCTAAAATAATGCTAAAATCATGGTAGCGACTTGCTAGTCGTGCTAAAATCATGCTAGCGACTTGCTAGTCATGCTAGCGACTTGCTAGTCATGCTAAAATCATGCTAGCGACTTGCTAGTCATGCTCAAATAATGCTAAAATCATGCTAGCGACTTGCTAGTCGTGCTAAAATCATGCTAGCGACTTGCTAGTCATGCTAAAATAATGCTAAAATCATGTTAGCGACTTTGCTAGTCGTGCTAAAATCATGCTATCGACTTGCTAGTCATGCTAAAATCATGCTAGCGACTTGCTAGTCATGCTAAAATAATGCTAAAATCATGCTAGCGACTTGCTAGTCGTGTTAAAATCATGCTAGCGACTTGCTAGTCATGGTAAAATCATGCTAGCGACTTGCTAAAATCATTCTAGCGACTTGCTAGTCATGCTAAAATAATGCTAAAATCATGGTAGCGACTTGCTAGTCGTGCTAAAATCATGCTAGCGACTTGCTAGTCATGCTAAAATCATGCTAGCGACTTGCTAGTCATGCTAAAATCATGCTAGCGACTTGCTAGTCATGCTCAAATAATGCTAAAATCATGCTAGCGACTTGCTAGTCGTGCTAAAATCATGCTAGCGACTTGCTAGTCATGCTAAAATTATGCTAGCGACTTGCTAGTCATGCTAAAACAATGCTAAAATCATTCTAGCGACTTGCTAGTTATGCTAAAATAATGCTAAAATCATGCTAGCGACTTGCTAGTCATCCTTAAATCATGCTAGCGACTTGCTAGTCATGCTAAAATCATGCTAGCGACTTGCTAGTCATGCTAAAATAATGCTAAAATCATGCTAGTGACTTGGTGGTCGTGCTAAAATCATGCTAGCGACTTGCTAGTCATGTTAAAATAATGGTAACGACTTGCTAGTCGTGCTAAAATCATGCTAGCGACTTGCTAGTCATGCTAAAATCATGCTAGCGACTTGCTAGTCATGCTAAAATAATGCTAAAATCATGCTAGCGACTTGCTAGTCGTGTTAAAATCATGCTAGCGACTTGCTAGTCATGCTAAAATCATGCTAGCGACTTGCTAAAATCATTCTAGCGACTTGCTAGTCATGCTAAAATAATGCTAAAATCATTCTAGCGACTTGCTAGTTATGCTAAAATCATGCTAGCGACTTGCTAGTCGTGCTAAAATCATGCTAGCGACTTGCTAGTCGTGCTAAAATCATGTTAGCGACTTGCTAGTCGTGCTAAAATCATGCTAGCGACTTGCTAGTTATGCTAAAATCATGCTAGCGACTTGCTAGTCATGCTAAAATATAGCTAAAATCATTCTAGCGACTTGCTAGTTATGCTAAAATCATGTTAGCGACTTGTTAGTCGTGCTAAAATCATGCTAGCGACTTGCTAGTCATGCTAAAATAATGCTAAAGTCATTCTAGCGACTTGCTAGTCGTGCTAAAATCATGCTAGCGACTTGCTAGTCGTGCTAAAATCATGCTAGCGACTTGCTAGTCATGCTAAAATAATGCTAAAATCATTCTAGCGACTTGCTAGTCGTGCTAAAATCATGCTAGCGACTTGCTAGTCGTGCTAAAATCATGCTAGCGACTTGCTAGTCGTGCTAAAATCATGCTAGCGACTTGCTAGTTATGCTAAAATCATGCTAGCGACTAGTCATGCTAAAATAATGCTAAAATCATGCTAGCGACTTGCTAGTCGTGCTAAAATCATGCTAGCGACTTGCTAGTCGTGCTAAAATCATGTTAGCGACTTGCTAGTCGTGCTAAAATCATGCTAGCGACTTGCTAGTTATGCTAAAATCATGCTAGCGACTTGCTAGTCATGCTAAAATATAGCTAAAATCATTCTAGCGACTTGCTAGTTATGCTAAAATCATGTTAGCGACTTGTTAGTCGTGCTAAAATCATGCTAGCGACTTGCTAGTCATGCTAAAATAATGCTAAAGTCATTCTAGCGACTTGCTAGTCGTGCTAAAATCATGCTAGCGACTTGCTAGTCATGCTAAAATAATGCTAAAATCATTCTAGCGACTTGCTAGTCGTGCTAAAATCATGCTAGCGACTTGCTAGTCATGCTAAAATAATGCTAAAATCATGTTAGCGACTTGTTAGTCGTGCTAAAATCATGCTAGCGACTTGCTAGTCATGCTAAAATAATGCTAAAATCATTCTAGCGACTTGCTAGTCGTGCTAAAATCATGTTAGCGACTTGTTAGTCGTGCTAAAATCATGCTAGCGACTTGCTAGTCATGCTAAAATCATGCTAAAATCATGCTAGCGACTTGCTAGTCATGCTAAAATAATGCTAAAATCATGTTAGCGACTTTGCTAGTTGTGCTAAAATCATGCTAGCGACTTGCTAGTCATGCTAAAATCATGCTAGCGACTTGCCAGTCATGCTAAAATAATGCTAAAATCATGCTAGCGACTTGCTAGTCGTGTTAAAATCATGCTAGCGACTTGCTAGTCATGCTAAAATCATGCTAACGACTTGCTAAAATCATTCTAGCGACTTGCTAGTCATGCTAAAATAATGCTAAAATCATGGTAGCGACTTGCTAGTCGTGCTAAAATCATGCTAGCGACTTGCTAGTCATGCTAGCGACTTGCTAGTCATGCTAAAATCATGCTAGCGACTTGCTAGTCATGCTCAAATAATGCTAAAATCATGCTAGCGACTTGCTAGTCGTGCTAAAATCATGCTAGCGACTTGCTAGTCATGCTAAAATAATGCTAAAATCATGTTAGCGACTTTGCTAGTCGTGCTAAAATCATGCTATCGACTTGCTAGTCATGCTAAAATCATGCTAGCGACTTGCTAGTCATGCTAAAATAATGCTAAAATCATGCTAGCGACTTGCTAGTCGTGTTAAAATCATGCTAGCGACTTGCTAGTCATGGTAAAATCATGCTAGCGACTTGCTAAAATCATTCTAGCGACTTGCTAGTCATGCTAAAATAATGCTAAAATCATGGTAGCGACTTGCTAGTCGTGCTAAAATCATGCTAGCGACTTGCTAGTCATGCTAAAATCATGCTAGCGACTTGCTAGTCATGCTAAAATCATGCTAGCGACTTGCTAGTCATGCTCAAATAATGCTAAAATCATGCTAGCGACTTGCTAGTCGTGCTAAAATCATGCTAGCGACTTGCTAGTCATGCTAAAATTATGCTAGCGACTTGCTAGTCATGCTAAAACAATGCTAAAATCATTCTAGCGACTTGCTAGTTATGCTAAAATAATGCTAAAATCATGCTAGCGACTTGCTAGTCATCCTTAAATCATGCTAGCGACTTGCTAGTCATGCTAAAATCATGCTAGCGACTTGCTAGTCATGCTAAAATAATGCTAAAATCATGCTAGTGACTTGGTGGTCGTGCTAAAATCATGCTAGCGACTTGCTAGTCATGTTAAAATAATGGTAACGACTTGCTAGTCGTGCTAAAATCATGCTAGCGACTTGCTAGTCATGCTAAAATCATGCTAGCGACTTGCTAGTCATGCTAAAATAATGCTAAAATCATGCTAGCGACTTGCTAGTCGTGTTAAAATCATGCTAGCGACTTGCTAGTCATGCTAAAATCATGCTAGCGACTTGCTAAAATCATTCTAGCGACTTGCTAGTCATGCTAAAATAATGCTAAAATCATTCTAGCGACTTGCTAGTTATGCTAAAATC